>NC_091806.1:37239772-37542803 GCF_041296235.1 Equus asinus | reverse complement strand
CCGCGATCAGCTCATCTCCTATCTAAAGTGCAGTTTCAAATCAATTTATTGTTTTTCTCTATTGGATATGGCAATACTATCTTATGAAGAAAAGTTTAAACTATTAGGAGAATTTTGTGGTCTTTTCAGTATCCTAGTTGACATGTGTAATCTAAGGAATTATGAACTACTGTAGGCATATGTAAAATTTATAACTGAAATTGAGTGATCAACACAAAAAGGAACGTAATGTTGATGTCAAGTCAATGTATAAGGAATTAAAAACATTAAATAGTTTTCTAAACTCTACTATGAAATTCCTGTTTTAATACTGCAATATATTTACATTTATATTTATATTTATATTATTTATATTATTTATATTTATATTATTTATATTTATATTATATTATATTTATATTATTATATTACATTTATATTTATATTTATTAAATTCTAGTAGAATTTACTAGACACATTTTCAAATATTATCTAGTTCCCCCAATTTTTTTTTCAGTTTTTTGTGTCCTTTTTCTCCCCAAAGCCTCCCAGTACATAGTTGTATATTTTTAGTTGTAGGTCCCTCTAGTTGTGGCATGTGGGATGCCACCTCAGCATGGCTTGATGAGCAGTGCCATATCCGCGCCCAGGATTCGAACCAACGAAACACTGGGCCACTGAAGCAGAGCACGTGAACTTAACCACTCAGCCATGAGGTCGGCCCCTCAAGATTTTTTAACTCTTATTATTAACTTTGCCATTATCAGTTGCTAGTGGAGAACATAGCTTCTTGAATGTAATATTTATTAAAAACTTAAGGTCTAGAATGGCGTAAGAAAGATGACTGTCAAATCTAGTGATGACTTCTATAAAAAATGAGATATTAGAACTAGCAAGCATTGAAACACTCATAAAAACTTCATTTCCATGAAAGCAAGATGTGCAAATATTTTATAAGAAATTGTTATATCCTAGGAACTTTGAGTACATATTTATTGCAATTAAAAATTCAATTTTTCTATGACATGTTCAATTACTTGATCTGTATACCTTATATAGAAAGAATTTGTGTTTGTTCTCTTATTGAAAAATAAATGATTTGTTGAGTTTAATTTTTTAAGTCGAAAAAGAAGCATCTTTTTCAAATTCAAAGATGCTTTATAAACCAGATGAGCATGAAAATGATCCTCTTCTAGGGGTTATATGACGAAGAGAAATATGTAGTGAAAAAGACAAAGAGGTAGAAGTGGAAAAGGTTACTAGAGAGAAGTTTTAATAAAATTAAACCTATGGGGGATGGCCCAGTGGCTCAGTGGTTAAGTTTGCATATGGTACTTTGGTGGCCTGGGGTTCGCCAGTTTGGATCCCGGGTGTGGACATGGCACCGCTTGGCAAGCCATTGCTGTGGTAGGCATCCCACATATAAAGTAGAGGAAGATGGGCACCGATGTTAGCTCAGGGCCAGGCTTCCTCAGAAAAAAGAGGAGGATTGGCAGCAGTTAGCTCAGGGCTAATCTTCCTCAAAAAAAAAAAAAATTAAACCTATAGAGCCTAATATCAATAACAAGTAGTAGCAATTATTGTAGCCACAACATGCAGATTAAAGGCAACTTAATATAACAAAAGAAAAAGGACTTCAAGTTATGAAACCTAGAAATCAACCCTGGCTCAAGCACTGTACATTACTTAGCTTGAGTGAGCCTCTCTATTGACTTACCTGGAAAATGAGAATGATAATCCCAACCTTACAAGATAGGGTTAGAATAAAAAAGTAATGCAAGGGCATTAGAAAATGTCACTTATTTGATATATGCATATTTTACATATATTTCACATTATTTTTAAGTGAGTACTTTTTCAAATCCACAAGAATTTGTTCATCTCTTTTTTTCTCCAACTTCCCCCTTCTATAATAAAGGAAATTTCTAAGTTCCTTGAAAATGATGGCAGCATCCCCCTATGGTGGTGGTAATATCGCATCAATTTTTGAGAGAAGAAATAATAACGAGTTCAGAAGTTTATAGACATGCCCTCGAGTGTGTCTACACAACTTCAGAATATCAGAACAGCTATGAGAAGAGTCTGTTAATCCAAAATTTTGCCTTCATCACTCAAAATTTCAAGGGGCTTGCAGCAAAATAATCAGGTGTTTGACTCAAACTCTTAACTCCTTATCAGGTAATTAGATATCATATTATTGATTTTTTTAATGAAAATGACACTAGTGCGTTTACTACAGAAAAAAGACTATTCTGGCTGTTTTCTGGCTTAATGACACTATCATAGAAAACAACACCCTAAGAACAATTTTTAAAATATTAGAGAAAGGGGATGACATCATCAAGGCAAAGTACCAATGAAACGTACGTCTGCTCTTTAAAAGCTGCTAAACAGTGGCTGACAAAGGTCTTTGGCTTTTGCTGCTTCGAATTTCTAAGAGCTATAAACCACTGTAGATGATGTAACTTTCCTTGTGGATTGTGAACACTTCTAGGGACCAAGCTCTGAACTCACTTCAACCAAAACAGAGCAAGATGCAAAACTGCTGAAGGGATGCTTTGATTTGACAGGAACTCCTGAAGGTGAGTCTGAGTACTGAGAAGGAGCAGCAGTGACACGGTGTGTGCCACCACCAGGCGCTTGTTTGTGGGCAGGGATCTAGCGACACCCAGGAGATTGATCCCAAGCATCCCTGCCAGAGTTTTAAAGGCTCAAAGACTGAGGGAAATCTTTAGAAATAACACTTGGATTAGAAGATAGGTTCATCCTTCTAGAGCAAGGTAAGTTCTCACCCAACTCCAGCATCTCTCTTAGCTGCCTTTTAAGGTGTCAGATTCCTTACCTCTGTGCTCAACAGCCAACTATACAGATACAAATACAGATTATAGTAAAGGAGATACACCATCAGAGTTCTTGATAATACCAAAATAATCCTAAAAATTCTGTCTCTGTCTTTGGTTTCTGTAACATCTGCAGAAATCTGGAAGACTGGCAGCACCACAGAATTTTGATCTAAGTTTTGGCTTTCTATCCAGATAATCAGTGACTTATAGACCTGCCATTTATCATGGGACCTTGGTCTCACAATTTAGTCCAAGTTAAGGTAGACAAAGGGGATCAGAAAGGTTTTACTGTGCATTGAATGATTTCAAGTTTGGGTTCACAGCAGAGAAACATCTGATAACCTCAGAATGAAGACAATTGAGAGGCTATGTGTCTAGTCACAGGAATGGCAATGATCATTTCATGGGTAAATCGGCTTACTTCTTAACATCCCATTATTAAACACATATCTGTGTGGTCCGAAGGAATCAGGTGGAGATCTTTTTGGCTCTGGCTCTGGCTCCGGCTCCAAGATTCAGGATGTTCTAGAGAAGTTCCCTGCTATTTTTTATTTCTTATGAGGATGGTAATAAGACCCTACATTGAACTAGTCCTTACAGAAACCTCAAAATCTACCAGACTATGCTACATATTCTCCCTCTCCCTAGCATATAAGTAAGACATCCTTCCTTCCTTCATTCATGTATTCTGGGACTAGGACAGCTGTTGAGTGTACCACTGTATGCATAAGATATGAGAGACGTGAGCCCCTCCTTCTTGGAGAACGTGAAATAAGAGAAAATATAATTTAAACACCTTAAATCATCAATTACAGTAATTAAAATCCAGAAAGAGAAAGATACACAGGAGACTCCTGATGGAGTTAGGAATACTTTTATGGTCACTGGATTCCCTCACGGGACTAGACTGTCCTGGCTCAAATTGGAGAAATCACAACGCTGCACTAACGTACATACACTTTGTCCTGTGGAGATAATCAGCGGCAGGAAGACAGTATTGTACATGAAGAACTGAAAAAACAAACAAAAAATGATAATCAAGGATTTTATATACTATTATATCATTGCATAAATCTTGGCTTGATTCTTGTCACAGGACCATAAACCAGCTATGATCTTGTCACTGACCCCCCAGTGAACTCAGGACAAACCAGCAAATAGCTTTTCCCAGGTCAAGGCTCTTATATTGAAAGAACAGCCTTAATGATCCTAGAAGAAAAGATGAAGAGAATTCCACCCAGAATTTCTAGCTAATTCTGTGAATCTACAAAGTTTCTATGGTTGGGGCCACTCCAAAAATACTACTGAATCAAATAAAAATGACATGGGTGAGACTCGGCTTAGCCTATGAGGAGTTCAGATATACTCAGAATTAAAGCTATTGTTACAGACATCAAAAGCACCAACCCTGGTTCCCGAAAACACAGTCATTCTCACTAGTCCACAACATTGGCAGTTAAGCTTAGTGGGGTTGAAAACTTGAGTACTGGAATCAAGTAGACCTGGGACCATCACTTGGCTCTGCCATTTACCAGCTGTGTGAGTTTGACAACGTCATCTCTGTGCACTTCAGTTTCTTCACCTTCAATATACAAATAATATTAACAGCTATCTGGTGAAGTTGTTGTCAAGAAAAAATGAGGTAATGACTAGAAAGTGATTTGTATGGTGTCTCGTGGTGTTGTCATTACAGGCTAGCTATTATCATCATTGATTTTTCAAAAGCTGTACTGATGACCCTGTGAGAGTCTTACCATAAACAACATGAGTTCTTATTCTGATATAATAGTATATAAAATCCCTGAGGATCATTTTTCCTGCTTTCAGTTCTCTATGTACAATATTTATGTAATTACATAATCATTGATAAGTACAAGGAGATCTAAATGCTAGCTTTCAGTTCTCTATGTACAATATTTATGTAATTACGTAATCATTGATAAGTTCAAGGAGATCTAAATGCTAACCTCTCTTCTACCTCTGAATCACTGCAAGATAATGGGTCAATTACCCTTTCTGTGCCTCAGCCACAAGATGGAGTTATTAATAGCTATCTTCCTACCTCCTGCACATTTTAAGAAAATTATATGAGATAGTGGAACATAAATACATTGAAAAAACAGAAAGTTGTCTAAAAAAAGTGTCCCTGAGTTGCTATAAGACATCTAGTCATTCTCCAAGGTTCATGCCCAGGTTATGTCACTCCCTCCTCCCACATGCACAGTGCTCTAAAATGTTTCCTGTTTCCAGGGCCTGAAAGAGAAGCTGAATTGATTCTGGCAAATAAAATCAGGTAAGGTGCTATTGACAGATAAAATGGTACTATATCTGACCCTCTTGATTTATGCCCCTACCCCCCTCCATCTTAGCTCGCATTGTCATTTTAGCTGGGTAAATTTTACCAGGGAAAAAAATTGATTTTATGAATGAGGGTCTTTACAAGGTCCTTCAAATCCTAACACATCTTAGAATGTCTAAGGATGAGCCTGACCCAGATCCAAGCGGAAATTAACAAAACGCATGAGAGTTTCGGTGACTTCCTTTGTGATGATTGTTGGTTGAAGGGAATGTTTATGGGTGTAACAGCAGCTACAAAGCAACTGAAACAAGACCCTGGTTGTTTTAAATTCTCTAGTCTTCCTTTGAGAGTCTATTCTAGCCTAATTCACTCCCAGTAGTCTAGAGAAAGCTCTATATTCAATGTTCAGTCCCTTTTAGTGGTGAGGCCCGAGCAGGGCAGTGCCCAGACCAGAAACGCACATTAGCCTGATCTCCTTTAAGCATAGATTCAGGGAGATGGAGAAAGGATATTTTCCTCATAGAGGAAAACAGTTTGAGATTTGAGCGCTGGATTAGTTAAAGTCAATCTTATAAGTACTGATAAGATGGGCAAATCTTCAGTGACAATGTTTTCTAAACACACAGGAGTTAAGCTGTACCAGGTTTGTAAGAGGAGTGTTTTCCTTCCACGAACCCTTAAGTTACACATTACAAAACCATGTGCTTGGCCTAAATGTAAACATACCCAGGTTGTGTAAAAGACTTATTCACTTATTTATTCATTCAATAAACATTTCTTGGCCACCATACTAGGCATTAGAGGGAGAGGAATAAGATACAGTCCTTATCCTGCAGGAGATTATATATCTATGAAGAAATGACATATATAAAGCAAATTATCATAAAATAGAATAAAAGTTTGTTTTAGAAAGATGTACAAGATATGTACTTGATACTTTACCACATACAAGAACATGAGCATTGTCCAATTGTGATGGTGAGGAGAATCTTTATAAACTCACCAAAGCTAGAAGTCTATTTTGATGCAGTTTCTAAAACTGCTGTTCTTCTCTTGACTCTTGGTTAGAAGCATAGAGAAAGTTTATAAGAGGTATGGGGATGTTTTGCCTATAGCTAAGGGCCAATGTACTTGAAGGCTCAAAGCTTTCTCTGCAACCATAGATCAGTAATGGAGTCACTGTGCTCAGGGCTGCTGAACTGGCACAAGCTGACCTCTTTTCCTCTTGAGGAAGACAACCCTTCCAAGAAAAATGGAGCATCCTTTATATGGGACAATATGACCCCAATGTATACTATAGGTCTTAGAATCAAGACCATCAGGACTTCATACTTGATGGCCAGCATATTATTGTTACACAATGTATAAGTTTAGAGGCTCAGGGGTTATCAGTTCAGCTGGTTCTTGCAAGACAAAAATGAAGTCAAAGTCCTGAGCTCAGCTGCCACACGGGGCAAATTAACTTGGCTCTTATTCATAGTGCTAGGCTTTACAGTTAATCCCAGCCAACTCTCTTGAAAATACGAGCTGACAAACACAAGCAAGAACAGAGAGTGACCTTCCCAGCATAAACTCATCTTCAAAATTATTAAAGCTATAGGAGCTAAAACAGTATCATCACCCTCATCCTAAAGCACACAGCACTTTCTTTCCTAACACATTCTTTTTTCTGTCCTAGAAAACCCAATGTGCCACTTTATGGGGGATGAAAACCAAACCATAGAGATCCAGTTCCACTTTCACCCATTTTCACCCATCTTGGAGGTACAAATGTTTATTTTTGTGGCTTTCCTGCTAATGTATACCGGCAGTCTCATTGGTAATGCGACAATCTTTCTCACTGTCTGGGCAGAGCATTCACTTCACACTCCCATGTATTTCTTTCTGGCCAACCTGGCGGTTCTGGAGATCTTTTACTCTTCCACTGTTGCCCCTCTGGCTTTGGTCAACCTCCTGACCATGGGGAGAATACCCATCTCTTTCACTGGCTGTGGCACACAGATGTTCTTCTTTGTCTTTCTGGGCAGTGCTGACTGTATCTTCTTAGGGATCATGGCTTATGATCGGTTTGTAGCTATCCGGGATCCTTTGCATTACACCCTCATCATGAGACGGCGGCTGTGTGCCCAGCTGGCTGTGGGAGCCCTTGTCCTTGGTTTCATTGTAGCCTTACAACTGACAGTTCTGATTTTCCATCTGCCATTTTGTGGCCACAATAGAATCACTCACTTCTACTGTGATGTACTCCCTATCTTGTGGTTGGCGTGTGGAGATACTCGAACGCAAGAAACCATGATCTTCATCGCCAGTGTCATCATCCTTACCATTCCCTTTTCCCTGATCTCCATCTCATATTTCTTCATTGTGGTTGCCATTTTGAAGATCCACTCAGCAGAGGGACGGCACAAGGCGTTCACCACCTGCTCTTCTCATCTGACTGTGGTTCTCCTCCAATATGGCTGCTGTAGCCTCATCTATTTACGCCCCAGCTCTAGTTACAACCCAGAAATGGGCCGTGTGGTGTCTGTTGTCGACACCTTTGTCACCCCTGTCTTGAATCCCTTGATCTACAGTATCAGAAACAAGGAGCTGAAAGATGCACTAAATAAGATAATGAAAAGACATTTACTGAACTAAAAAATGTGAGAGTTTCTGGGGTCATGTAAATGGCAGGAAATACTTCTTCAGAAAATGATAAACTCAGGGATCAGATGACGTAAACGTTTGGGGAATTGGATTTACCTCTTCTTCATGCCCCAGTTCCTATTTCTAGCTCCAAATATAGTGTAGCTCCTGAAAGGAAGACATTGTCATTTAAAATAAGACAGAGTAAACTTCTGATGGGCAAGTATTTCTGTTTTGTTCACTGATCCATCCCCCGTGCCTCACTAAAGTAGATACTCAATACATATTTATTGAATTATGTGATGGCAAAGAACGTTCCTACTTCTTTGTTATCTCCCCACAATGCTATACAGATATTTGTATTTACTGGGCATTCAATAAATATTTGTAGAATAATTGAGTTTCCCTCGAAGAGCAGGAGTGATTCTTCAAGTTTCCACTCATACACTCTTATTGTTCTCTTTCCTATTGACTGAGTCTTGGGAATTGTTTATTGTGAGGCCAATCAGTGTTGAGAAGTTGTAAAAATATGATACATAAATATCTGGCATGTATTGTTATTTTAAAAAGTGTAATTGGTGGTGCTTCAAAATTAGAAACAGGATCTTCCTTCCATTTTCTTCTCATTCCAAATGGGAAATTTCAAGAAGGGGTGAAGGGACTAATGGTTGTTTGGCAGAACTAGTATGAGAACTTCCTTTCTCTGTTCTTGCCAACCAATCTTGTTATGGTTCTACTTTTAAAGTAACACTTTTCCAGTTATAAATATAGTAAATGTCCATTTTTAAAAGTTGGAAAACATCAAAGTAGAAAGAAAGTTGAAAAATCATTTCTAACTCTACCAATTAAAACAAACCTCAGACAATATTTGGGTACTATACACATTATGTATATTATATTATGAGGAGCTTTTATACCATGCTTCATTCTCTAACTTCTGACACAAACATCTGCCATGCTGAAGGAGCCTTCTAAAATATGATTGCCGTAATATATCCATTTATCTTTATTAGCATTTAGGTGTCTACCAATTTTTCACTATTATAAGTATCACTGTGATAAACATCCTTACATATAATTCACTGTGTGTAACTCTCATTACTTCCTTAGGGTTAAAATATTTTAAAGCCCTACTTACACATTAGCAAATCGCATTCCAGAAAGACTACTAATTTATACTCCCACAAACTATTTACAAAACTACTTGCCGTATAATTTCATGGTCAACACTGGGCTGGTTTGCTTCCTTCCTTCTTTCCTATCTTTCTTCCTTCTTTCCCTCCTTTTTCCCTCTCTCCCACTTCCTTCTCTCTCTCTTTCTTCCTTCCTTTCCTTTTCTTTTTTTTCTTTCTTTCTTATTATTTGTCAATTTGATGGTTTTATAATGGCAATTATTTATCTTGTTTACATTTATTGATTAAATTGATCTTTTATATATTTTATAGCCATTTAAATTTTTTGTTGATTTTTCTAAGATGCTTAAAGAATTTTAAGATTTATTTTTAAGTCTTTGTATTTTATGTCAATGCTGTCTCTACAATACACGTGGAAAATATTTCAAAAGTTTCCTAATGATTTTATATACATACATATATATTTACCATTATGGAATTCAGTATTCAAATTTTTGCTTTGTGATTTTTCCATTTTTATAATAAATAAATCCTGAAATCAAACAGACACTATATTCAAGTGTATTTTGTTCTTGCTGCTTTATCTTTAAAACTTCACATGAAACATTTATCGTTCTGGAATTTATTCTGTTGTATGCTGTGTTACAAGGCATTAACTTTTCTCCCAAAATAAGTTATCGATTGCTTCAGCACAATTTTCATATCATGTCTCCTTTTCCCATTGAACTGAGATGTCCTCTGATACATACTAAAGGCACATTTATGCTAAGCTCTGTTTCTTGGCTGCTTACCGTGTTCCATAAATCAGTCTGTATATTCCTGCACTAATACCGCCTTATTTGCATCATTGATATTCTCTAATCATTTATGTCTAAATAGTAGAGTCTATTTATCTTTCCAGAAATTTGCCATGGTAAAAAGGTCTGGAGTTTGCCTTTAAATAGGCTGTGGTGGTTTTAAAATAGGTCCACAAATTCTGTGATACTCCTCCCTTTGCAAGGTGGAAACTAATTCCCCTCCCTTTGAGTGTGGGCTGTACTTAGTAACTTATTTCTAGCAAACAGAATGTGGCAGAAGTGATAACATATGACTTCTGAAACTGGGTCATAAAAGCTATTGCAGCTGCAGCCTCTTCTTCAGATTACTCACTCTGGGAGAAGCTGCCATGTTCTGATGACAATCAAGAAGCCCCATGGAGAGGTCCACAGGGTGAGGAACTGAGGCTGCCTATAAACAGTCAAGGAGGAACTGATGGCTCTTGCCAAACGCCATGTAAGTGAACCATGTTGGACACAGATCCTCCAACCCCAGGCAAGTCTTCGGATGACTGGAGCCCCAGCTGACATTTTGACTGCAACCTCCTGAAACACTCTGAGCCAGAACCACTCAGCTAAGCTGCTCCTAGATTCCTGACCCTCAAATGCTTTGTGAGATAATAAATGATTTTAGTTTTAAGCTGCTATGTTTTGAGGTAATTTTTTAGATAACTAACACGGGGTGTTAGTGAACACCCCCTCATTGTCTCGGGAGTGATTGGAATGAACACAGCAACCATTGAAAAGCTGAATTTTAAGGAGATTTTATATGCATATAGCCTATACCTCACCATGGAGATCAGGGCACGTCCTTACCAAAGATTTTATAAGCTCCAAAATTACAGCGATTTCCCAAGTCTCCTCCAGTTCTGTCTCATCCTCATACACCATTATAATAAACACAGGTAGTGCTGGTGGTGGTGACTTCTTAAGGGGAGAAAAATATTTATCTTGTAAGATTTGACTTTTGAGAGGTTTCTTAGCCTATCTTGTCCAAAAAGCCTTGTCTCCTGTTGCTTGGCCCTTGTGGCAGATCGTATTTTCCAAAAATGCCTGCAATGACCTATCTGTTCCCACATGCTCTCTTCAAATTGTGATGGTGACACTCTTCCCATCCAGAGGTGGGGTCCATCTTTCTTCCCCTTGAATCTGGGTGAGTCTGTAACTACAGCAGAAGGGATGCTATGTGACTTTCGAGCTTAGGTCATCAAAGAGGATACACCTCCAACTGGCCCTTCTGGGACATTTGCTCTTGGAACCCAGCCAGCATGTTGTGAAGCAAGTAAGAAACCACAAAGAAAGTCCACCTGTAAGTGCTCTGGCTGAAAACCCCACTGACGTCTCAGCTGACAACTAGCATCAACTGCCAGATAGTGAGTGACACTTGAGATGATTCCAGCAACCAACCATTGAGTCACTCCCAGCCTTCAAGCAGTACCAGCTGATGCCGCCTGGAGCAGGGATGAGCTGTTCCCACTGTCTTAGCCAAATCGCAGATTCATTAGTGAAATAAATCATTATTGTTACTTTAATCCAATAAATTCAGGATGGTTTCTTATGTGCATTAGGTACCTGCAACATCCCAAGTTAATCATCACAGTCCTAAATGTCTTGTGTTTTACATTGTATAAGTATCCTAACTCACTGAATAGGAAAGAAACAAAAGAAAATCATAATGCAGGCATCTCCTCTATCAAAATTTTCCTGTCTTAAATGTCAGCTAATAGGTGAGGGCAGCAAGTGTGCCTGAGTTCTTAAACATCGCTGCACTTTACATCAGGCTTCTGTATGGTTGTTAAGAGAATGCCTTAAGACTTAATAGTGTTCGTGGCATTGTGACTAATCTTCAGACTTTGCTGAACAAGCCTGTCTTCCTCTTGCAAAGTTTTCCCAAAGAAATAGACACAGCCAAGGTCCTCCCCATATAGCAGTCTCAGGGAACAGTCTGAATCTCTCTTTGCTTTGCCCCATTGCCCCAGGAAAAGGCCAGAAACTAGAAGCTGACCTATCCTCCCCCACCTAGGTGTGGGGAAATACAGAAGTCTGACTAATGCAAGAAACACGCTAACGCAAGCCTTAGGCACAGGGGATGCCAAGCTGGACAGGAAGTTAGCAGCTGAGGCTGTTTAAGTTTTTGTAGGATTTCCTCCTTTTCTCCCTACCCTTCGTCTTAGTCCTCCCTCTATCCTACCCCCATTTCTTTAGCATCAGCTATTGTCAGTAGAATGGGCAAGGATATATTTTGAATGAGATGCTGCCACTCAATCCTATTGTGGTGATCCTACACAAGGAACCACAAGAAACCAAAGCAAGGAGATACCAAAGGATACTTGAAGAGCACCTAGGCCTACAAAGTTTAGTGTTTGAAGACATTTCCTATGAATCCGTAAGTAGAGTTAATTTTTTATTTTGCCATTTCTTTTCTAAATAATGGCTTGTGATTAAACGAAGAACTCAGAAATGTTTGAACAATTACTACTAAGTGCTGAAGTAGATGATGTGGTGAGAATAAAATGCTCAGTAAAAACTATACAGTTTCTGCCCTCAATTACTTATTCTCCCTGGGAAGAGCCCAGGAAGGAGGGCATCATCATCCCTTTCCTGTTCATAGAGATAAATGATGAGGGGAATAGTTCCCTATGCGCCATCCCTGCCCTGCCATACTCAGAGAATCAAAAGGAATAATGGAAGCAATGGTACTGTAAGACACCCCCCCCCCTTACCAGTTCAGTAACCCATAAAATGTACAAAACTGGCTTTCTGATTTTATCTTCCAATGTGATGATCTGCCCTGGAAACTAACATATTGCCTCACTTCTAAATTACAGCCAATCAGAAACTAATAGAAGAGGGAGGTCCCTACAATCCATTCTTGATGTCAAGGCCTGGTCAGCACTAGCCGCCCCTTTTGGGATCCATGGGAGGAGGGTGGGCCTGCATGTTCTCTCACTCATTCTTTATACTCCTTTTAATGATCCTTCATAATTTCACCTAGTGAAACCTTCAATTTTTCATCTTTAAATAGTATACAAAACAAATACTTAAATTTTAAAACGTTTTCTCATTATACTACCACCAAAAATGATTTTGGATACACCAATGGCTCATACATAGCACATGTGGTAGGCTGAAAAACGCCCCCCCCAAAAGGTGTCCGGGTCCTAGTCCCCAGAACTCATGAATATGTTACCATATATGGTATAAGGGATTTTGCAGATGTGATTAAGGGTCCTAAAATGGGGAGATTATCCTGGATTATCCAGGTGCCCCCACTGTTATCACAGAATCTTTATAAGAGGGAGGCAGGAGGGTAGGAGAGAAAAAGGTAACAACAGAGTTTGGAAGATGCTAGGCTGCCGGCTTGAAGATGGGGGATGCGGCCACAAGCTAAGGAATGCAAGCAAATTCTAGAAGCTAAAAAGGTAAGAAAACAAATTCTCTCCTAGAGCTTCCAGAAGGAACATAGTACTGTAACCCATTTTAGACTCTGACCTCCAGAACTACAACAGAAAAAACTTGTGTTGTTTTAAGCCACTAAATTTGTGGTAATTTGTGACAGTAGCAATAGGAAGCTAATATACTACTTAATTTATACCTTAATAAACTACTCAGGCTTTGCTCATGACTTTTTACATGACACAGTCTCAACTTTTTACATAACGGATTCTCAAAAAAGAGGTACTGAATGGAATCCCCTGAAAAAGTTAATATTCAATATAAATAAGTTTGCCAAAGTATAATTTTCAAAAAGTTAAAAACATGACTCTCATTTAAATATATTACGAGCATGTGTCAAAGATTTATCTCATTAATGAGAGAACCAGCAGGATGGTAAAGCTGGTTCAAGAGCATACGAGAAACTATGAACTATACATAGTGAGGAAAAAAAATACCAGAATAAGACTCAAAAGTTAAATATAAAGCCAGTTAATGTCTGGCAGGGCAATAAAACGTTCCCTTTGGGATTATCTTTTCCCAAAATGAAATCACCTCCACTGGGCAAAAGTAATTTGCAATTTACCAAGCTTCTACAAATTAATATCTAACTTTACAGAGTCTGGGACCTCATTAACAGTAAATACTACTTGAAATTTACCTCCTCCTAGAACTTCAAATGAACCTTAAACAAGCTTCTTAGATAAGGGTCTTGTCATAACATTGAAAGGGGACACACTAATCCTTTTTCCTTATTTCCAAATTTTGAATAATTTTTCTAAACAGACTTGCTCCAGTTGTCTATTAGTGAGTAATAAACTACTTGTGGCTTAAAACCACAACCATTTTATCATATGTCATGATGTTACGAGTCAGGATCTTGGGAAAGAGTCAGCTGAGTGATTCTTCTGCTCCACATGGTGCTGAATGGGGTTGGTTGCTCAACGATATTCAGCTCATAGTTGAGCTCATCTGAAGAATCCAAGACAGCTTCATTCACAAGTCTGATGTCTTGACTGGGACGGCTAGCAAGTTAGATACAGCTGGACCACCCTCTCTCTCTCCAAGGAGTTTCAGGGCCTTTTCATGTGATCTCTTCAGCGAGGTAATTAGGTATCTTATATGGACTCGTAATGGCAATCTTCTTAAAGATTAGATGCAGAACTGGCGTAACATCACCTCTCCCATACTCCGTTGAGCAAAGTAGTCGCAGTCCAGTCCATATTCAAGGAGAGGTGGAAATAGAACCCACCTCTTTTTTTTTTGTAAGATTGGCACCTGAGCTAACAACTGTTGCCAATCTTCTTCCTTCTTTTTTCCTTTTTCTCCCCAAATCACCCCAGTACATAGTTGTATATTTTTAGTTGTGGGTCCTTCTAGTTGTGGCATGTGGGATGCTGCCTCGACATGGCCTAATGAGTGGTGCCATATTGGTGCCCAGGATCTGAACCAGGAAACCCTGGGCCGCCAAAGCGGAGCACGCAAACTTAACCACTCGGCCACAGGGCTGGCCCTAGAAGCCACCTCTTGATGGGAGAACTGCCAAAGAATTTGTGGCCTTGTTTAATCCACCACAAGTTTTACCTTGTAAATTTTTATTTTCATTATATGGCTAGCCCTTTTGTCCTAAGATCTGTTGCACCAAGCATTCCTATAACTTTCTGTTGTAAACTTTCTGTTTAAAGTTCTATAACAACTTTATTAAATACAAGAGGAATGACCTTCTGGGCAGCCCACCACTCTTTTTTCCCCCCCTCTATATCCCTTTGCAAACACTCAAGGACAATGTCTTAAACCAATGGTTCTCAAAGTAGAACCAATAGCATCAGCATCACCTGGGAACTTGTTATAAATGCAATTAATTCTCACGTCGCACTTCAGACCTACTGAATCTGAAACTCTGAGGACCAGGCCCAGCAGTCTGTTTTAACAAGCACTCTTGATGATGCTGAGAACCACTGATTTAGCGTTTTACACCACTAAATGAAAATTAGTAGTGTAAAACTCTAATACCATCTAAAACCAGTCTTGCAAGAAAATACATTTTATGGGTTTTTTCTTTACCATGATTTTTTTTAAAAAGAACATAGTCTATAAATACCACAGTGGATTATTTACAGCTTCTGGAGAAAGAAAAGACAATGCCAAAGAAAGCTTGGTGGCTTTCTCTATTTGATGTCCTCTCCCAGCTGTCTAAATCCTCTCCCGCCTACCTGGCAGGCAGGAACTGACTCTTCTTCCACCTACTCAAGGGACACTCTCTGGAGGTATCATACCTTACCTTTTTTTTTGGTGAGGAAGACTGGCCCTGAGCTAATATCTGTTGCCAGTGTTCCTCTTTTTGCTTGAGGAAGATTGTCACTGAGCTAACATCTATGCCAATCTTCCTCTGTTCCGTATATGGGACTCCTCCTCAACGTGGCTTGATGAGAGATGCATAGGTCTGTGCCCAGGATCTGAACCCGAGAACCTCAGGCCACCAAAGCGGAGCACACAGACTTAACCGTGATGCCATCAGGCCAGCCCATACCTTACTTCTAAAGAATCACTTGTGCAAAGAATTTGTCCACTCTCCATCTTAATAATGGGGCTATTACACAGCCCCAAAAAATACATTATTCACTCAAAGTGACCCTCATTAATCTCCCTCACAGACAGGCGTTGTGTGAGAAAAAAAATGGGTAATTTTGTTGATCCTCTCTAGGACACCTTGTTTTCTATTTCTTTAATTTCTGTTCTTCATTCTTTCTTTCCTTCTACTTTCTTTGAGTTTATCCTATAGTTCATTTATTTTCAGGCTTTCCTATTTTCTTATATAAACTGTATATAAAGTTGTATCCTAAAAGTCTTATGTTGACATGTTTACCATTCAGTTCTAAATACTCTCTACTTTCCATTGTTTTCTTAAGCAGTCCATGGATCAGAAGTGTGGTGGTTTTTTCTAATTTCTTACTTCTAACATAATGATCAGAAAACATGATCTGCCTCATCAAAAATCAGCACACTCTTCCTCTAAAAGGCCAGATAGTAAATATTTTAGGCTTTGCTGGTAAAACAGTCTCTGTTGTAAGTACTCAACTCTGCTTTTGTTGCCCTAAAGCAACCAAACACAATATGTAAATAAATGAAAGTAGCTGTATTCCTAAAAACTTTCCTTACAAAAACAGGGGATGGCCAGATTTGGCTGTGGGCCATAGTTTGCCAACCCTTGGTCTATCTATATGGCACCCATTCTTTGGTCACTGTTAAGACTCGCTGTTACCTAGCACATGAAGTTTTGTAATGTTCCATGAATGCTTCAAAACCAATTATCATCTTACCCTTGGCCTGCTCCACTTCTTTAAGATTCGGGCGTGGCCCATGTAAACATCTGCTTTTGTTAACTTGTCACAGTAATCAAGAGACTGGATTTTTGGAATCAAACAGACCTCAGCTGCCAGCTTTGCCACTTGCCAAGGGGTGGTTTGGGGTAAATTACTTAATGTCTTTAATCCTCAGGTTCCTGGCTATAGAGAAAATATCACTACCTACCTCACGGGGTTGGTGTGTGAAGAAAAATTCGAAATAATCCATATAAAGCACCTAGGAGAGTGCCAGGCCCACTTAATCATTATTAGTAGTATTAGTATCATCATGCCATTGAACCACCACTCTGAGGCAGGTATGATGAAACTCAAAAGAAACTAAGGCTCAGACATGTTTAAAGAACTTGCCCAAAATCTGATCGCCAGTGACAAAGCACTGATTCCCACCCAGAACTTCTACTGCCAAATCCAAAGTTTCCAGTACTTGGGCTCTGATTAATCCAGTCACACTAACACGTAAGGAATTCACTGTGTGCTATTCGTAGGCGAGGCTGCATTCTAAGACACCAGGAGAAAGGAGTTGCGAAATGCACAAGAATTAATCCTACACAGCGCAAGTTTAGTCCTTAAGGGGAAAGAGAGAGTTCCGTGAGCTCAACGGGCTGAAACGGCCTGGGAGGTGCTAGCCGAGCTAACAAACCACCAGATTTCTGGAATCAGGGTATACAGGCTTATAACCCGCACAAACTCTTTTCTGGGCTTGATCCTCTAAGGAAGTGGTGTCACCCAGGGGCGCAGCCAGTCTGGCGCTCCTCAGCCTCGATGACCTGCTGCCCACGCCTGTTGCTGCCCTTTTGGGCTCTCCCGCTCCACGTGCCTGGAACACCTGGCGCCTAAAAATATCACGTGGTTGAACCTCCCGGATTCAACCTCCTGGTTGAAACGTCTTCGGCTTTTTAAAAGAACGGGCGCCGTCATCACTTTGAAATACGTAAATCACAGCCCTGACCTGCCGCTGATTAAGGGCGTGACGTGCAGTTGAAAGTGGCGACAAATTCAGCCCCTTTCGAAGACCCCAACTTTTCTTTTTTTTCCCTCCACTCGGCGCCTATGGTACACGGTGAGGACCGCCGAGCAGCCCGAAGGCTGCGGAGGATGTTGGATAAATACCCAGGAATCTCCATTTCTCCCAGCCCAGGTTCAGCCTGGGACTCTTCAAAGCCTTATCCTGTGACAATCACAAGGGTTTTCTCCGCCCCGTCGGTGACGGAAAACTCGTGACTCGGCCCTGAGCGCTGGGCGGGCGCAGAGAAGCGGGGGGCGGAGCTGTCGCAAGTCCAGCTCGAGGGAAGCCCCCAACGGGCAGCGCGTGCGCAGTCTCTCGCCACGGGACCTCCTTCCCGCCGCTGAGACTAGGAAGCCGGACGCCAAATCAGTCCCCGCGCAGCCGCCACCGCCGGGCGCCGAGCGGGGCGGCCGCCCTCCCCGAGGCGCGCCTGCGCACGTCCCCACGCACGCTCAGGCGTACGGCGGCGGCCAGGGGTCGCGAGCCGGTGGAGGACCCGTGCGCGGAGGAGCCCGAAGAGTCAACGCTTCTTCCCTCCCTCCCCCATTCCCCTCCCCGCTCCCTCCCCCCCCTCCCCGAGAATGTTCCGCTACGAGGTGAGCTGTTGCGACCGGAAGTGACCCCTCCCTCCCTCCCGCGCCCCTCTGTTTCTCTCACCCCCGGCGTGTGCGTCCCGCGCCCCTGGGGGGGAGGGGGCGGGCGCCGGGACCCGCGCCACCGAGAGGAGAGCGTCGGGCCTGGGGTCGCGGGGGTAATCCGAGGGCTGTGAGCTGCCTTCAGGGGGCGGGACTGACCTATCAGTTGCTGCTGGGGAGAGTTGGCCTCTGTTTTGGGGTGGGGAGGGCCCGTTAAGTGCCATAACCAGACCACCCCCCAACCCCTACCCTGGCGGGAACGTGGAGGGGAGTGCATGGCACCTACCCTGGGGTTCTTCTTGAGGAAGAGTCACCCGGGAAAGCCCAGAGACACGTTTCCCGCCCTGGACCCGGAACCACCTCCCCTCCGCTTACACACACCCATGCAAACAGGCAGCCATCGGAGTCAAGGGGGCCTGGACTTGCCCTTTGACTGGGGCCGGAGACTGTCTACTGAAGAGGGCTCCGGGTTGGGAAGGGGCGTGTCCGGCACAAGTTCCTTCTGGGCGAGTGGACGGAGACGTGGGTTTGGTGACGGTCCCGGGAATGTAACAACAGTCGAGTGTCCTGACCCTGTCACTAGTTCACTGTTTGACCTTGAACGTCTCATAATCTCCGGACATAAAGTTTCTGGATTTGTGGAATGAAAGGGCTGGTCTAAATGATCCCTAAAAGTCTTTCCAACTTAAAAAAGTGATTTGGTTAAGTGGATCTTTATGATTTGGAAGGGAGTGGCTGCTGGCGGCTGCCTCTGATTTGGAGGCCGTTGCATGCCTGCTTTGTGTAAGTTTGCGAGGGCTTAAGATGGGTAGAGTGGCCCTTTGACCTAAATTTTTGGAATTGCCTGGCTAAGAGGTAGCCATGCAAGGTAGATCGCAAACCTGTGTGCCCAGAGAGTGTGGAATGCCTATGCTGAGTCTGTGAAAATTAGGGACACATACTTGATAGGAATGTTTCAGGACCAAACTGACTTTATGTAAACATGGAGAGAGAAGAAGAGAAGCAGTAGGCAGAGTTGCCAAAGAAAACTTGGGAAATACATCAGTTGACTGAAGTGGAAGGGGAAAATATTTAAAATAGAACACACCTAAGTTGTTACAGTGATATCTGATCATTGTTCAGCAAGCCACCATCTTTGCGTAAATTTTTGCTTCATTTGATCCTCACAACAACTCTCTGAGGTAGGTGGTACTGTCCTTGCATTACCACTTAAGAGACTGAGGCTTAGAGCCTAACACAGGGCCTGAGACACAATAGGCGCTCGAGAGGTATTTAATTAATTAATCAGGAAGAATGTGGCTTGCCCAAGTTCGCACCACTTGTAAAAGTGGAGCTAAAACTCGAACTTGCCATGTCACAGTTTTTGGAGAATTGACTTAATTGTGATTGAAAGTTTAGCTTTTGGTTTTGTCACCAAATTTGGGGCTTATAGGAAACAGAAGGGGAGAAGGATGGAAAGTAAAGAGAAAGCTTTAAAAGGGAATTAAAAAATGGTTGAAAAGGTGACATGAATATGGGGAAGATGAGAATTTTGTTGAAAAACATACATAAAACTAGTGTAAAATAATAGTGTTCGTTTTCAGTTGTCATTACTCTTCTAACCACTGATCTGAAAGGAGCCACTGAAGGAAGTTGCAGCCCTAATTTCTTGGTTGCATGAGGAAATGCTATTATTAGATTCTTGATAAATGGAGAAATGGAACGTTTGGGGGAAAAGGTTACATGCCATAAGGACTAGGAAAGAGAAACTGAAGGAAGGAAGATCTTGAAATCTTGCAATGTCAGGGAAATTGGGGGATAGAAAAAATGCCATCTTTACAAGAAGTCATAATGAAGCTATTCTGTTAATTGGGAAGGTAAGATGAACATTTTTAGAACACTTAAAATGAGGTTGTGAACTTCATGAATAGCTAATCTCTTTTCTCTTTTTTTAGTCTTTGGAGGATTGTCCTCTGGATGAAGATGAAGATGCATTTCAGGGCCTGGGAGAGGAAGATGAAGAGATTGATCAATTTAATGATGATACATTTGGGTCAGGTGCAGTTGGTAAGTGGTATCTTCCTTTTATAATGTCATCTTGGTCTCTTGCTCTTTTCAAATGCTCTCTTTTGTAAGTGCTTTGTCTTAGGAGGAGTAACCTCAGTCATTGACTTGGCATTCTATTCCTGTTCTCAATCAGTAATAGTCCAGTCTTCACTGGAAGCATCTACTTTGCCCCCTCTTGGTTTCTTTTTGCCTCAGTTATAAAACCAGGTGTTCTGTAACCCTGACCCTTCCGGCTATATGATCTATGGCTCTACGTTGACAGTATAAGAAATTCAGATGGTTAGAGAAGTAGACATTTTACAAGGGTTTAACATAACCCTAGAAGAAGAAAATTTTTATTTGTAGAACATGTAACTTAAGGAAAACTACTGGACTAGGAGAAAACGCAGATTCAGATATGTATGTTTTAAAATTCAGTTAATAGTATGTTGCATGACCCTGCTATTGCCTTATATCTTCAATAAAATAAAAAGCTTTTTATGCCTAGAATTTTGGTGATAGAAAGTCTATAAGTTAGAAAAGTGCTGTTCATAGATGAAATTTCCCCACCCCTCCATATAGATAAATATTCTAGGATTTGGAAAAGGTTAAAAAGTTAAAGAAACAAACTAAACTTAGCACAGAGTTTAAAATTACTGAGATGGGAAATTTAGGGAGCAAGCTTATATGGTAAAGTTTGAGAATTAGAGATCCTAGAACAAGTATACGACCAAGTTAAAATTAAACTGTACTTTTAAAAGAAATGAATAAGTAAGAGTCAGTGCAAATATTTTTGCATTGACTGTTGGTGTAGAAAAGCAGCAATAACAGTATATAGATTGGAATGTGTAAATATTTATGCTTTCTTTGGAATCACAGCACTTCTGTCTATGCAACAAATAATCAAAGTTAAGTAATAAGAAGAAGAGGAAATTGCAAGATGTTGAATATCAAAAACAAGAGTCTTAAAAGTGTTGTATTAGTTACTGGTTTTGCAGTGATCTAAACAGCTTAAAGTTGTTAAAGCTTAGACTGAGTTGAATGAATTGGCAAAAATGAAAGAGTATACTATTGTCAGTCACGGTTTACAAAATTCAGTAGAGATCTAAAACTTCCAGTATTGGGAGCAGCAGGAGAAGTGTTTAGGGTAGAAGCTAGACTCCTTGCAGAAGGGAACCGAAGACCTTTTGGAGCATAGCCACGGTTTAGGAGATGAGATCATCCAAGAGGATGATATGATCTAAGATGCTGTTCTCTCTCCATGGAGATCACAGGGAAAGGGACGGAGAGTAGAATTACAAAAGCAGGCACGTGATGTGAACAGCAGATTTTATTCGGAAGTTCCTTTGGTAATAACCTATAGAATACAATGGAAGCTACAAACATGGTGTGCTTGTTTCTGGAACTTTTTCTCTCTTAAAATATTATGCCAAATGTTACCATTTTTTAGCAAATTCCTCAGTATTAAAAAGTAGTTGATAGAATTGATTTATAGGTATTATATTAAGATGAAGCAGCGTAGGAAATGTTCTAGTTCTCAGTTTTGAACCTGGACAGAAGAGGAACAGGCCTGCCTTCTCACTGACTTCCAGAGCTCTGTGGACAGTCTTTTTTTCTGAGTTTCTATGTTCCTCACAAGATGGGGAAAATATTGCCTTAAAAGGATGTTAAAGTGCACAGGAAAAAAATACATGATGGAAAAAAAGAAACATACACACGCATTGAAAAAGCCCTTAGGGTTACACAGTAAAAGAACAGGTAGTAAAAAGTAAAGAGAGTGAATTAGCCTATGTTTGGCCCACTTTGTACGCCAGAGCATAAGGGTGATTAAGAAGGACTTCTTGGTCAACAAAGTTTATAATGGAGAAGAGATTTCCAAATATGAACCCTTTCCTTTGAGAGTATAATATACTAGAAGTGTAAAGTTAAAATCTTAATTCCTCGTAGCATCTTGATATGAATACTATACCGGTTTATAAAAAGAAAATTGCTTTGTAAATCAACCTGTGACTTGTTTAATACACTTCTACAGGTAGATACACAGCTGGTGTAGAGAATTTAAACCAGGAGGTAAAATGTCAGACCTTTGACGTATGTTTTGGTTTCATGGTTTTTAACTCAAAGAGTAAGTGACTTGAATAATACCTGTTAGTACAGTAGTTATTTTAAGTCACTGGCTGCAAATGCCCTGATGTCACCCTTCCTTAAGAAACTAGTTCTTCTGCATGGAAAAGTGTTTGTATCATCTTAGAACAATAAATGGGCCATAGTAACCTCAACTTATTCTCTAAAAATAAAAGCTGACACTTACAAGGTGCTTATTATTCTAAATGTTTTACATATACTATTAGTCTTCACAGCAAGCTTGTGAGGTAGATACTATTATTATCCTCATTGTAACAGATGAAGAAGGAAAGTGCCAGCTAGGTTAAGTAACTATAAATACAATCAGTATAGACTACCAGTTATGTTTAAACAGACTTTGGGGAATCTTTGGGAATCTCCTGCCTCCACTTGAAAGGGCTCCCCATTCTTGATACTCCCTTTTATTAATAGTTGCTATAATCTTTAGGGACTGAAATTGCCTTAAAACTAAATCACCTCTACTTCCTTTTCATTTTGTTTTTATTCAGAAATATCCTTGAGACAGACTTCAGAGGAATTACTACAAGTATAAGTTTATAAGAGCAGCCAGGTATTCAGTAACCCACATCAGGGTGTAGATTAATTAGTTGAAAGAAACAGCTAGCTCTTTCCCTCCATTTCTCTGTTATTCTGTTCCTTACCCTTTATCATTTTGGCCAGTGTGGATTGAGGTCAAGCGTTGGCATATCTAAGTAACTGTATTTTTATATCATTTGAACAAGATACAGAGTGAAGTACCCTCTTACAGTAAGGGCATGCCATCTCTGACATACTGCTTCAGGTGATTTTTCACAAGCGCAAGAAAAATCTAAAATGATAGTGGTGTTCCATGGCATAGATTCCTTTGCTTACATGTTTGAAAAAGTAACAATTCACAAAAGAGCCATACACACAGGATATGGCTGTTTAACCAGTGTTTTTTTTTAAATGTATTATTAAGGACAAATAGACTGTTCATCTGTGGTAGGATCTGGTAAAGTTAGTAAACATGAGTACAGGAAGTGGTGAATGAAAACAACACAAGTTGGAACTCTGCTGCATTAGAATTGATCTATCAGCAAATTAACTTCCTAAATTGGGGAAATAAATGTAAAAGCAACCCCTTAATTCAGGATTGTAGACTCATTTTTTGGCATTGCTGAGTTAGTAAAATGGCAAAAAATGATTTGTCCTTTAAAAACTTGCTCAGCTTACTCTTTCTTAGCAAAGATGATGCAAATATCAATGTCACAATTCATTTTTAATTACACTATTCTTTAAGACTATTTTTTCAGATAACTGATAAATAGTGTAATTTTCATCTAAAGTGGATTTTTTCCTTTACCGCAGTAGTACATTCAGATCTACCACAGTGCCCAAAGACAAGACAGTGGTTCTGATCATACCAAATTATAAATTTTAGAGTCCCACTTTCCTTGCTTTTTGGATCTCTACTGTTATGTGACACAATGTTATATAATAAAAATAGCAAATTTTAACTGTTTATAATTTGACCCTAAAAGACTTAGCCTATTTAAATATTTGCTTAAGATGTTAAGATACATATCATATTCATTACATTATTAATCGTTACATTGAAAATTTGCAGATAATCCAAATTTCCATCAGTAAAGGATGGATTGAATTAGTTTCTCAATAGAATAGAATCTTACATAGGTATTAAAAAGAATGAGATAATATTATCAGTAGTTATATGTTTGTGTTTGTGCAAGAAAAGATGTCCGAGACGTATTGCTTAAATAAAAAGAAGTTAAATGTTACAGTTTGTGTTTTAAAAAACTTAACATAACTGTGGGATTATGAGAAACTTTCACTTTCTGAGTTACATATTTTTGTGATGTTTAAGTTTTTTAACAAATCTGTATTTTCTTTGTAAGCAGAAAAAAGAATAAAGATAATTTTAACAAGTTGCACATGAGCCCCTCAGAAAATTGTCAATAATTGAAACTTTTTTTTTTAAGTGGCTACCATTTTTTATACCTTATTATGTAACAGGCGCTTTTTTTTTTTTCTTGTCTTGGTACTTCCTGTTCTTCCATCTTCTTTGTTTTAATGAGATATATAGAAAAATTATATGAGGAGGATTGTCATTGAGGACACGTTTTCAGAATGCTGTGTTTCTATGTTAGTTATAATGGGAATTACCTGTTATCACTCTCTGTTGAATTTTATAGGACATAGAAAACAAAACTAAAGTAAGAGTAAAATATATAACGTATACAAAAAAGTACGTAGGATTTTTCAGGTGATTCAAAAGTAGCACATGGTTAGATGAGGTGAAGGTTGAATTAAAATGAAAAGGTTATTAGGGGAAGCTTCAGTGAGGAGGGAAGGGTGTCTGAATTTGAATGAAAAGGAGCAAAGTAATGAGTAGAGCTTTTGTGGTGGAAGCAGAGTGGAATGGAGAGATTGGAGAGCGCTAGAATGAGAGATGTGATGGGAGTAAGGTCTAGTTCTAGAGAAGCTGATAAAGGGTCCTGAAGACTTGCGTCTGCTATAGCGGGACTCAAAAACAATGCTGTGTCAGCATAAAAAACGAGCCAACAACCTCGTGCCAGTGCCACAGACTATACAGTAGGGTGCGGGAATAGCAAAGACATAGTTAAAATAGAAGAGGAAGTGACCTGGGTCCAAGTCACTGTCACCTTTGCCCTGGCATATTGCAGTAGCTGCCTGGCAGGTCTCCATGCTTCCAGTTTTGCTGCCCCTTCTTCTCCCCAAATCTGTTTCAACACAGCAGGCAGAGAGATTTCTTTCAAAAAGTCAAGCCACATCAGAACCTCCAGTGGCCGCCCCCTTCAATCAGAGTGGCTCTAAAGGTCCTGAAGGAGCTCCCTCCTACCTACTACTTTGACCTCATTTTCTTCTGCTCTCCCCCCTTGATCATTCCAATCCAAACACAGTCCTTGCTGTTTCTGAAAATTGTCTGTCTCTCATCTTAAGGCCTTTCCACTGACTGTCCCTCTGCCTGGAACATGCTTCTCCCAGATAGCCACATGGCTAACTTACTCCTGACTCTTGGCTCAAATGTCGCTCTCCCAGTGAGACATACCTCTGACCATCCTATTTAAACTTGTCAATTTGCCTCTCTCCCTCCATATTCTTGTAGCATTTCATTTTTTAATATAGTACCTAATTTTCTTATTCATTATGTTTATTGTTTATTGTCTGTCTCTTCTCTGCTTAAAGGAAAGCTGCAGGAGGGCTAGGATCCTTGTCTGTTTTATACACTCTTGTATCCCGTGCACCTAAAATAGTGCTGATCACCTACCAGTTGCTCAACAAATATTAATTGAATGAAATGAAAGGATTTAAAGACTTGTAAAGAAGATGGCAATTATGAGCTAAGAGAAAGTTGTCTGCTAGTGCAATGAGTTTTAAGTTTCCTTTTACGTTTTTGCATGAAATGTCACAGAATCTCAAAACCAGTAGGTTGGAGTGGACATCTCTATCACCAGTTTAGAAATCGGTTTCGGAATATAGTTTGGACACCATTGGTAATGTATTAAGCTGTTACTCTAAATGCTTGAATTTTATTCCTGGTGTGATGTTATTTGTTCTCAATAGTGAAAAGCCCACTTAATATCCCTCTTATCTCATCTCCAAGTGGAAATTTAACTTTCCACTTATTTTCTGGAATTGGAGTTGTTCATTTAGTTAACAGAAGAGTTTTATGAAACCTTTTAGTTCCAATGTGAGCCATATTTCTTTTTGTATGATTTCCTTTTATGATAGATGATGATTGGCAGGAAGCACATGAGCGCCTGGCTGAACTGGAAGAGAAGCTCCCAGCGGCCGTTAATGAACAAACAGGCAATGGAGAAAGGGATGAGATGGACTTGTTGGGTGACCATGAGGAGAATCTGGCAGAAAGGCTCAGTAAGATGGTGATTGAAAATGAACTAGAAGATCCAGCTATCATGACGGCTGTGCAGACCAGGCCAGTTTTGCAAGTAAGTTACTCTGATTTGAGAGCTATGGCAGACTAATGATTAAAGTGAAGTGTCAGGGCCGGCCCCGTCACCGAGTGGTTAAGTTCATGTGCTCCCCTGCAATGGCGCAGCGTTTCATCAGTGCGGATCCTGGGCGTGCACATGGCACCGCTCATCAAGCCATGCTGAGGCAGCATCCCACATGCCACAACTAGAAGGACCCACAACTAAAAATACACAGCTATGTACCTGGGGGATTGGGGGAGAAAAAGGAAAAATAAAACCATTAAAGTGAAGTGTTGAGCTTTGCCACTTTATTTCATCTACTATCCTGAGAGAATTACATATGCCATAGAAAATTGTTAATAAAATTCCTGATGATAGCAATTTTAGAGATGAAGTTGGGGAATAATGTATGTTCTGGAACACTACGTTTCTTATTCTCGAGCACTTGAGGCTCTTTTTAAAGCCTTGTTTACCAAAAGCAGATAAGTCGCTCAGAGACCCCACACTGTTGCAGACTTTCTGTGTGTGTTTTCCTTTTTCCTTAGCCCCAACCAGGAAGTCTCAATTCCAGCATCTGGGATGGATCTGAAGTTCTGAGGCGAATCCGAGGACCGCTGCTTGCTCAGGTATTAAACTTTCCCTCCTTATAAAAAATTCCTAGTATCTAAAAATTTCTTGTTGGTTCCTGTTGTTGTCCTTTCCTTACTGAAACAGTGTGTTGATGTCTCTCATTTGCCAGTATTATGTTGATTACTCCATCCCACACTCAAAGCTGTAGCTGTTGTTTGTACACTTCCTCAGCCTCCAGGATATTGTTCACTTGACTGTGCTTTATGTTGAAAAGGTTGAAAGGGAGCCATTGGAACTCAGATTTGTCAGCTTACGATTTGAATTACTTAAAAAGTGATTTCTAGGCGAAACTGTAGGGACAGAAAACAGATCAATGTTTGCCAGTGTTTGGGGTGGGGGGGGGTTTAACTCCAAAGGGACAATACAAAGGAAGTTTGAGAAATGATGAAACTGTTCTGTATCTCCATTGTGGTGGTCGATCCATGGGTCTATGCATTTATCAAAACTCGTAGAACTGTATACCAAAGAGGGTAAATACTACTGGATATGAAATAAAAATATAAAAAATAATTTCTCAAGATAGTTTGGCATCTGTAGAGATTATTAAAACATTACAAGTTAGCTAATTTTTTCCTCTTTTTTTTTTTTTTTACTACTTCCTCAATTAGGAAATGCCTGCAGTGTCTGTATTAGAATATGCCTTGCCTCAGAGGACCCCACAGGCCCCCGAAGACGATCGGGACCTTTCTGAGCGTGCATTACCACGGCGGTCAACGTCACCTGTCATTGGGAGTCCTCCTGTTAGAGCTGTCCCTATAGGCACCCCACCCAAGCAGATGGCTGTACCCAGCTTCAACCAGCAGGTACCTTTCATTAACAGGCACTCAGCCCAGGATATTGGGAATCTGGGCAAAATTACTTGGGAAATTGGTGATGCTGGGAGGAGGGTGGAAGTTTCGGGTAGGCATTAGATTAGAAAGAAAAAGAGCCAATTAGAGGAGAAGTTAGTACAAATAAGAGACACATTCCCTAATGCCCTTTGCTGGTGCTGCTCCTGTTGCTGCTGCCTTTTAATTGGGGGAGAAAAAGGGTAGTTAACCACATTTAGTGTATTTATCCTTTTTAAAATGCTTTGCTGGCTGCCCAAAACCTTGGCAGAGAGGTAACTGAAAGCTGGGGGGAGTGGGAACACACAGCATTGTGCACGTCCCTTTTTACCTTTAAGATATCCCTGCTTTCCCTAGAGCCTGTGCAGTCCTGTTCCATAGACTTTCCTCCACCTGAAACCAGCAGCTGCAAAGGAAGGCCAATTTGGAAGGTATGGGGGGAGGGTGGTGTTGGTATGGCCTAGTTAGGCTCAACATCCTACGAAATGGTGGAGTCACAATGTATCACGAAAGAGCTGAGCATGGCGGCCATATCACAGGGGCTTCAGAATAGGACTTAGTTAATCCTCCAGCTTTCTTATCATTCCTTCTCCCTCACTGCTACCAAAATACATCCTTTTGGAGAGAATTCGCAAGTCAGAATATCTACTGCTACCTCCCTCAGATAGCATGGAAGGGTGGGGATAACTGGAGAATTAGCTAAATCTTCGTCAGTTAAAGGTGGCACGTTGTTGTGAGAGGAGTGACCAAAGGCTCTGGATGTGAACCCATAGCTGTAGCCGTTTGCTTAGAAGTAGGGCTTTGCATTGAGTTCAGTGTCTCTACCAGTACTTGAGGGGAGGCAGTGTAGGTAGAGGAAAAACTGGCTTCACTGAGTGTAGTTGTGTATATGTTTGTCCTGATAGATTCTGTGCCCGAAACCTGTCCATGTTCGGCCCCCAATGCCACCGCGTTATCCTGCTCCCTATGGTGAGAGGATGTCTCCAAACCAGCTCTGCAGTGTCCCGGTGCGTCACTTTACTACCTAATGAAGATGTGCATTGTCTTTGCTGATCGCTGCAAGTATGCAGACATCTCCTGATTTATACATATTTTATAATCTCCATACTTGAATTTCTGGATCTTCTGGTCCCCAGATCAGAAGACGTGGTTCATCATGTTTAGTTGTTTCTCACCTCAACTCTTTTCTTATCTTTAAAAATCTAAACTTGGTGTCATCGTCTGGTTTCCTGCTATTTCAGTCCCTCATTCTAGTGCTTTCTTTTTCATGTTACATGATCATAGTGCTTCATAATTTCTAGCATTACTCTCTTTAGATTCAGTGGACAGCTTCACTGTACGATTTGAGAGTTTTTATATCCAAATTTATTCTGCCTTTCTAGTGAATTCCCTTACTATATTAATTTGTTTCATAGTACAATTTTTTCTTTTTTTCCCTTAGAACTCTTCCCTACTGGGTCACCCTTTCCCTCCTAGTGTTCCTCCTGTTCTCAGCCCCCTCCAGAGAGCACAGCTTCTTGGAGGAGCACAGGTAAGCCTGTGATAAGCCCGACCTATGAAGAGCTCACGCACTTTCTGAAGAGTTGTTAGATGATACCCACCCCCCTTTTTTTTTTTGCTGTTAATCAGTCTCTACTGCCCCTTATTTTTTCCTTTAGTTTTTCAAACAAAATTATTGATGGAAACAGTATTCACTTTTCTGTGGATAAAAGCAGGGGGACTTGCTGATAACTAAATCTAAAATCTTGTCCCTCTTTATAGCTGCAGCCTGGACGGATGTCTCCCAGCCAGTTTGCACGGGTCCCTGGATTTGTTGGCAGTCCACTTGCTGCTGCCATGAATCCCAAATTGCTGCAAGGGCGAGTTGGGCAGATGCTTCCCCCCGCACCAGGCTTCCGTGCCTTCTTTAGTGCTCCACCCCCCGCTACCCCACCTCCTCCACAGCAGCACCCCCCTGGCCCAGGACCTCACCTGCAAAACCTAAGGTACACAAACAGACGCCACTGTGTATTCAATGTCAGCCCGGTCTCTGGATCATTGAGGGTTAGTGTTATACTATGTCTCTCGAGGGTTGCAGGGGAGCTATTTTGAGATATTGTTGGATCCTCAAGTTGCCAAACAGAGAAATATTTGACGGTCTCCAGGCTTTCTTATGAATCACAGTTCCCTCGAGTCACGTGTTTCCTGTGTACATTTGCACACCGCTAGTTAATCACCTCTTTTATTTTTTCTAAAGTTTCCTGTGTCTCACTTTCTATCCATTTTACAAACACATATCTACTCACATATACACTGAGTGCCTATCTCTTGACAAGAATTTCCATATGCCAAGGAACAGAGATATAGATGCTGAGTAGCCAGCTAATCTCAGTGCTTGCTTCTACCCTGGTTTTATAACAGGGAGGTTCGATTTCCTGCTTCAGCAAAATTGTGTTTTATTACATATCATATTGTATCAGTCAGGGTTCTCCAGACAAACAGAACCAATAGGATATATATGTAAGTAGAGATTTGTATTAAAGAATTGGCTCACGTGGTTGTGCGGGCTGGCAAGTCTGAAATCCATAGAGGAGGCCTGCAGGCTAGAAACTCAGGCAGGGCTTTTATGTTACAGTCTTGAGGCGAAATTCCTTCTCTTGGAAACCTGTTTTTGCTCTTAAGGCCTTCAACTGATTGGGTGAGGCCCACCCACCTTAATGAGGGTCGTGGCTTTTTTCTTAAAGTCAACCAATTGTAAAAGTTAATCACATCTACAAAATAACTTCACAGCAACATCTAGAATAATATTTGACCAAACAACTGGGTACTGTAGCCTAGCCAAGTTGACATAAAAGTAACCATCACATATGTATTTTCAGTGTCATTCCCAAGAGTTGAAACTAAGTATATTAAATTTGTTTAGAGACTTATGTTTAACAGTTAGGAGCAAAAAAGAAAAAGAATTATGTTGCTTTACTGTTAATTCATTCCAATTTTATGATCTTCCTCTTAGGATTTGAGAATTGCCCTTTGGGACACATAAAAATATGCATGTCTTTTCCTTCTGAGAGATCTCCTTAGAATGCACTTTAGCGTTGCCATGGGTGAACCTGTATGAAATTATCCTTTACTGACAGCATTCTTTAAAACTTCAAATCATCAGGACAGCAAAAGTGAAAACTTTTTCCTGTTTTTCTTAGATCTCAGGCCCCAATGTTTAGACCAGACACAACTCACCTTCATCCACAGCACCGTCGACTCTTGCATCAGAGACAACAGCAGAACAGAAAGTAAGTACCATCCTACTCCTTTGTGGTTTCTTAATTCAGCGTTTAATTTTGATAGTGTAACAAGGTGCTACTAATTTAGTTTACTTTTTTAGTAAATATAATTAGTATTGAGCTTATTTTACTGGTAAAGTCAGATCATATATGCTGTTTTGATTTGTTATTGATATGATATTGTTGGTGTTAAGTTTTTGATATGTGTTAGGTCCGTGGAGTGGATTCTGACTCCTAGCGCCCCTGTGTACAACAGAGTGGAACTCTGCCTGGTCTTTCTGCGCCACCCTCTCGCCTTCTGGCACTCTATCAGACAATGCTCTGCTGCTGTTCTTAGGGTTTTTATGGCCAGTTTTTTCAGAAGTGGGTGGCCAGGTCCTCCTTTCTACATATGTCTTAGTCTGGAAGCTCTGCTGAAACCCGTCCACCATGGGTGACCCTGATGGTATTTGAAATACCAGTGGTACAGCTTTCAGCATCACAGCAACATGCAGTCACCTACAGTCTGACAATTGACAGACCGGTGCTGTGGTTCCCTGACCGGAAATGAACCCAGGCTGTGGCAGTAAAAGCACCAAACCTTAAACACTAGAACACCAAGGCTGGCCACGTTTTTGTTACACAGGCTTTAAATGACAAGATTTTATCAATTTCCAAGTTAATTAAAATTCTTTTGATCATAAATTACACATACAGTTTACATCTGATTTTTTTCTTCCTTTTTTTGGTCAGCATTTTATGCTCCTTACCAAGTTCTTACCATACGCCTACCTACCTTTTGTTTACCAACATTTTTTTTTAAATATTTTTTTTTTCAATATTTTGTTTGAAATATGTTGGCTAGCCTTGTATTTGGGTTCTATGTAAAGCCGACAGTCACTCTTTATTTTTGCCTCTAATTATTTAATCGTCGTTCAACAAATATATATATTTATATGTGTGGCCCCAGCTGTGAAATAGGCACTGTGGTAGGTTTTGGGTAAAAGAGGAATAAGACACGTTAAACCCCTGCCTTCATGGAGCTGATATCATTCATATATAAATAAAATAAGAAAAACAGAACTTTGAGGTTCCTTCAACCTTCAGTTTTATGGTTCTGTGTGTGTAATTTCTTCTCACTTTCAAAGAAGTTCTAGTATATTTTTTGCAGGGAAAAAACATATATGGGCTCTTAAAACAAGACACAAAAAAGTACAGGGGGCCAGTCTTGCAGCTGAGTGGTTAAGTTTGTGCTCTCTGCATTGGCGGCCAGCGGTTTGCTGGTTCGGATCATGGGCACGGACCTACACACTGCTCATCAAGCCATGCTGTGGCGGTGTCCCACATAGAAGAACTAGAGTTACTTACAACTAGAATATACGACTGTGTACTTGGCCTTTGGGGAGGAAAAAAAAGAGGAAAATTGGCAACAGATGTTAGCTCAGGGTGAATCTTCCTCAAAAAAAAAAGTACAAACCATAAAGGAAAAGATTAATACATTTGATGGTGTTAAAATATGAAACTTCCAGTGCCTATGGTTAACAATATGGTGGTGTGTACTTCAGAATTTGTTAAGAAGGTGGATCCTCAAGTTAAGTATTCTTATGATACAGGGAAGCTCTGGCAGGTGTTGGATATGTCTGTTATTTGTGGTGATGGTATTACAAGTGTTTGCATATGTCCAGACTTAACAAATTGTACACATTAAATAGGGGCAGTTCTTTGTATATCATTTATACCTCAATAAAGCTATTAAAAACATGTTTAAGAAAATTTTTTTTAAATATACTAACCTTCTATACAGAAAAAAGATACACGCAAACATGCAATTCTCAGCAGAGAAAACTTACATGGCCCATAAAAATGAAAAGATTTTCAGGCTCACTCATAAACTGAGAATTGCGGATTAAAATTAGATAACCATTTTACATCATCAGACAGGCAAAACTTCAAGTGTCTGAACACTGTCATTGTTGGCAAGAATGGTGTATACAGCTTCTTGAGAGAGAATTTGGCAGTAAATGATAAGGTTGAAAATGTGGATACACCACATCCTAGCAATTCTACTTTTTGGTCTATACCGGGGTGTATTATCAACACCGATAAATATGAAGAACGTAATGTTGAATAAGAAGCAAGGAAAAGAATTATATGTCTAGTGCCATTTATGTTAAACTTAAAGGCACATAGACTAATACTGTATAATATTTAAAGGTGGACACACAAGCAGTAAAAGTATAAGAACATTTCAGGGACAGCACATGCCAAAGGCAGGATAGTAGTTCCTCTAGGAGTTAAGGGAAGGTGGAAACTGGGATCCAGAGGGTAAGAGAGCCTGCAGCTATGACTGTAACGGTGCTTTACTTTAATGTTACTTTGTAAACATCTGAGGCAAATTTAGCCAAATAAATTTTTTTCATTAAGTCTAGGTGGTGGGTAAATGGATGTTAGTTACAGAATTTGCTGGGCTTTTCTCTATATTTGAAGTATTTTGTGATTTTTCAACAAGTTAAAAAAAGTATATGGACTGAGTCAAATTGGCCCAAGTTCAACGCTCCTGCTCTCCACCAGGTGTACAGCTTTGGACAAATTACTTGCTCTCTTTTAGCCTCAGTTTGTTGTCTTAAGTGGAGAAAATACCTTCCTCATAGGGTTACTGTAGGCCTTTACAAAAGTCCGTAGGTGAAAGCACTTCGCATATGGTAAGGCACTCAGATCTCAGTTATCTCCTTAACTATGTATTGCGTAGCTCTTCCCTCTCAAATTCTGTTAAGATTCAATTCTTTTTCACTCCTCTTTGAACGAAAGCAAAGAGAATCTTTTTTCTTTTAATTGGCCTGGTTTATTGTCACATTGTGTCAAGCATAGAGAATGTACCCCCCTAGAGTGAATGTGGCACCTGTTTGTTTTTCAGTCAGCATCGGAACCTCAATGGTGCGGGAGATAGAGGAAGTCACCGGAGCAGTCATCACGATCATCTCCGGAAGGATCCATATGCCAATCTCATGTTGCAGCGAGAAAAGGATTGGGTCTCTAAAATCCAGATGATGCAGCTGCAAAGCACTGATCCCTACCTGGATGATTTTTATTATCAGGTAAATAGTCGCTAGTTTTGAGGATGACAGGTTAGTCCCTTACTCTGGTGAAGGCACTCATTTAAATATTGGTAGAATTAAATATGGATAGACTTTTCTTTTGAGGTAGTCAAGTGGATAAGAATTGACTCAGCAAATTCTGTCCTCTTTTCAAGCGGGAGAACCTCTCACACTGTTTGCATATGTGTCTTTTATTTCTTACACATAGAGGCTCTCGGACCAATGTTTTCAAATCCGTTTGGCATCAATAATCTGGTTCTTTCGATTAAGAATATTGGCAGTCTAACTTTAAAGATATTTCCATTGGTGATTAGCTTTTTTGAAAGCTTGGACTTTTGGTAAAGTAAATTTATAGCAGTCCAACAAAAGTTTGTAGAGTTTAAGTTGTGTTACTGCCACTAGTGTAAATTATTTAATGATAAAGAGCAGCCGTATTCTGTGCTTGTATTACAACTGAAATCATCTTTTCATGTGGTAGAATTACTTTGAAAAACTGGAGAAACTGTCAGCTGCTGAAGAAGTGCAAGGTGATGGCCCTAAAAAGGAGCGCACCAAGCTCATTACCCCTCAGGTGGCCAAACTGGAGCACACCTATAAGCCAGGTAAGGTCCTTAACCCCAGGCCCATAAGAAGAGAAGCTTGACATGCTGCTGATAGGATAAGACATAAATAACTTTACAGATAATTGGATAGAGATGTTTGAAACTGATAAAGTACCATTGTCCTTAATAAATGCAGAGGTCAGACTTTATTCAGGCATGAAGTGAATGGTTTGACAGATGACCTTTTATATCCTTTTCTAAAGATTGGCCCTGAGCTAACTTCTGTTGCCAATCTTCCTCTTTTTTGCTCTCCCCAAAGCCCCAGTGCATAGTTATATGTCCTAATTGTGAAGTCATTCTAATTCTTCTGTGTGGGACACCACCACAGCATGGCTCGATGAGCGGTGCTAGGTCCATGCCCAGGATCTGAACTGGTGAACCCTGGGCCACTGAAGCGGAGCACATGAACTTAACCACTTGGCCACGGGGCAGCCCCCTCCATAACTTTTTAAAACCTGTTGTAATTTCTAGTATCCCTACAATAGATAAGAGGAAAATACTTCAGATTTTTTTATTTGATTATTCTTGCAACAACAAAAAATGGGAAAGGATAGATTTAGAGATTGCTTTAGATAATACATAGATTTTTATAGTAAGTTGTTAGACTGTGAGTAAAGAATAGAGAATGTAAAGATCTTCTTTGAAAGCTGCCTCCCTGCCTTGCTGAGTTTTTATTTATTGGAAACTTTCTGGCCTTGCAGTGCAGTTTGAGGGCTCTTTGGGAAAGCTGACTGTCTCCAGTGTGAATAATCCCCGAAAAATGATTGATGCTGTTGTGACATCTCGGAGTGAAGATGATGTAAGTGTCAACAAAACTGTGTGTTTAAGAACGTCTGGGTCATCACTACTGCTCTTGGGGTCACCGTGGAAGGGAATCAGGTGTGATGGAGTTGTTCGTAGTCTAATCTGGAGCCTCCCAGCCGGCGTGTCATGGCATTCTGGTTTTCTGCAGATATGCTGAGATATTAACACTTTTGCCTCTAAGGCAGCCACGCAGGACCTGGGGTGACAGGAGTCTTTGCACTGGGTAACTCTGGCTGCAAAAAGCATCAGCTGTTTACTCCAGTTTTGGAGATTGCCATTTTCTATGTATTTTAAGATCTTCCTTTGCCAACTTCATCTTGTACTGTATTCTGCAATTACCTTGTGCCCATCTATGAGTTCAGTTTAGTTGTTTGTGTGTGGGTTGATTAAATCAATTCTGTGACCTTCGTCTACATTAGTATTGTTTTAGATTATTAACTTTCAGAGAGTCAAGATTCTCATCTCCAAGTATTTGTCACGATGCAACTACATATGCACACTTAGTAAATTATTTTTAACAGAAGTAAAGAGTTCACTTGAATAGTCTTGTCTCTTTTTTTAGGAGACAAAGGAAAAACAGGTTCGGGACAAGAGACGAAAAACCCTTGTCATAATTGAGAAAGTAAGTTTTAGAATTTGTTGCTATAGTTTCAAATAAGGAACTGTCAAATATGTGTGTACCCAAGAAGTGGAAAAATAAGCAATCAATCAGTGTTCTGTGATTTTTTAGTTAATGAATATATTCTTGTCAAGTGCCTCTTGTGCATGAGAACATACTAGAAAGGAATGTGGTACCTCACCTATGACCTCATGGAAAGAATACTGCAATTACAGTTAGAAGTTCCAGGTTTTTGTCTGAGCTTTTTCAGTTAACAGCCAAGTGTTTGCGGGCAGGTTACCTTTCTAAGAGAATAAGAATAAAAGTTACATTATTCTGCCTATGCAGTGAATCTGTTCACATATATTTATTGGGCACTCCCTGGGTGCTAGGCGCTCTGCTGGGTGCTAAGAAAAATGAGATATCCGATAGGCAATTAATTTGTAAAGCATAAATACCATCTTGCAAGGCCCCAGAGTGTAGTGGTTAGGAGCACAGACTCTGGAACCAGGCCTTTTCCATTTCTAACTGAGTCTGCGACTTGAAGCCAGTTATTGATCCCTTCTGTGCTGTCCTCAATTTCTTCGTCTGTAAAAATGGAGGTGATAATAGTGTCCTTCCCACTGGGCTGTGGCAAGCATTCAGTGAATGATACAAGGTGCTTAGAACAGTGCCTGGCGCCCAGTGGTAAAATTAACTATTACCATTTTTATAAATATCAGGCATCATTTGGAGCAGTGGCACATTATATTACAGTGCTATTGTTGCTGCTGGAAAATTTGAGAAGTGTGTACTCATTTCACCATCATTGCCTTCTGGATTAGAGGTCAAAGAGGGTCAGAGAATGGTGTTTGAAGAATTTTTTAAGTAATTTCATGGTGTTTTTCTGGATTTAAAAGAGCAACTTTTCCCCCCCTCGTTCTTATTACAGTGAGTTTTCACTGTTTTGCCTTTATCTGGTAGTCCTGAACTGTAAAGTTGTTTGTCTGATGCTCTGATCCTGACCTAGCATGATGGGGCCTGCTCTGTGTCTCCCTTAGACCTATAGTTTACTCCTGGATGTGGAGGATTATGAAAGGCGGTATCTCCTAAGTCTAGAAGAAGAGCGACCAGCCCTGATGGAAGAAAGAAAACACAAAATTTGCAGCATGTATGACAACTTAAGGGGGAAATTGCCCGGTCAAGAGAGGTAAGAATTATGCATTTTGAGGAAAACATGAGACTAGCAGGCTTCCCTCTGCTAAACTGAGGTTTACACAACTCTGTGTTTTGGATACCCTTGCTTACCATTTCAGCAAGCTCAGAGTCTATGCTTCTGTCCTAACCCAAATGTCATTTTATATAAAACGTTTCGTAATCCTTCTCAGCCAAGGAAAAAACCTCATTATCCTAAATTCATTTATTCAGCAAATGCCTGTTCAGTCTCTAGTAGGCAGTGGGCTAGGTGCTGGAGATACAGTGGTAATATTATTTGGTTTCTCTTTTTGAGCTCATGGAGTGTACCTGTTTGTGCTTACCAGCGAGTTCAACATTGTAATCTTTATGTATTCTCTTTCCTAGTAAGATGGAAAGTATAAACATTTATACTTCCTTGGAATTTCTGTAGAATACTCACTATGGAAAGCAGTCTTCCACTGGAGGCTAAGCTGCTTAATATATCTTCTACTCTGTATTTCTCTCTCTCTGTTTCCCACCCACTATCTGGAACAGAATCTTGCTAATGGTAAATGTTCTATAAATCCCAAATATTTATTTGATGAATGGAAGAGGACTCTATCCCTTAGTAACTCTCTCTCCCCATTCAAGGAATCAGTTCTTCTAAGTCAGGACATACACAAAACAGAGCATAAGAGTAAGCACCTTCAACACACCTTTTCTGGAGTTGGGCTGACAGGCAACTGGTTGAATCAAATGTGGGTTTATCCATAGATTGGAAAGTTATGCAGCCAATAAACTGTATATAGTTCAAGTATTTTGACATGGAAAAGTGTTCACAAGAAGTTATTGAATGAAAAAAGTCAAGTAACAAAACCATATAAATTCTTCATGCCTGTTTTGTTTTATGAAAGAAAAAATATATAATATACAGCAAAAGGGTTCTTCAAAACATTAACACTAATACAATTAACTCTGAGATTATTGTTTTTCTTTTTGCTTATATGTATTTTCAAACTTTGCTGTATTAACCATGTTATTTGTGTAGTTACTTAAAAGTTAATAAAGGAAGTTAATGTATAGAGTTTGACCAGGTTTTTTTAATGCAAAATTTGTGAAATGATGGTTTTCTACATTTGTGAAACTTGAAAAATTACTTTTTGTTATTTGGTTGAGAGTTGGAGAAGTAATTCTCACTATTTTGTAGTACAGATAATTGTAGAGTGAAAATGAATGCAGTAACACGTAAGCGGGAAAAAAAGGATTTTTTACATTGTTCTTGCTGACTGAAGTTAGCATTTTTCTTCCCCTGCAGGCCAAGTGATGACCACTTTGTACAGATCATGTGTATCCGAAAAGGGAAGAGAATGGTTGCCCGCATTCTTCCTTTCCTCTCCACAGAGCAAGCAGCTGACATTCTCATGACAACAGCTAGGAGCCTCCCTTTCCTCATCAAGAAGGATGCACAAGATGAGGTGATCCACCATGTGGGACGGCTCTCCTTTGGGTCTTCATAGTTGAGAAAAGTCTAGAATCCGAATTTCTTTTCCTCCCCTCTTCCCTTCTGTGTTGTTTTGTCTACCCCTTGGCAGTATGACTTGATTATTTAAAGCAAAACTCTAACTACTTCGGGCCTATATTTTTAATCCCATTTTTGGTACAACAGACCATGTTCCCAAACATGAGAAAAGCAGTATTTTCATCTTATTTGACATAATTGTGAAGCTGTGTTCTGTATCAGAATTACTTGGGAAGCAGATAATTCAGCCCTACCCCAAACGTGCTGAATCAGAATTTACAGAGGAAAGATCAGAAATCTGTAACAATGTCCCCACCTGAATCTGATGCTCAGTAAAGTTTGCAAATTTATGGTCTTGGCTACTTTACTGGATATAAAGTATCACTAATTGGGTTGTTACCAGTAACTTAACATTTGCCTGTAGACTTAGTTGAATGGTGTCCCACAGGAACTGGGCCAGTGCTTTTAAATAACTTTTACCATCATCTAAACAAGGCTAGAATTTGAAACATGATTATCAAGTTTACAAATTAACTCTTGGTAAGAGTTACTCTCGCTTATCCCTGTCAAAAAAATGCTTGAAAGATTAGCAGAATTTAGAATAGTCTTAGAAGTTGAAAGCAAGAAATTGATAAGGCTAGAACAAATGACCAGTATTTTTAAGTGTGAGAATCAGATAATAGAATTCATGAGAGTGGGGCCAGCCCAGTGGCTCAGTGGTTAAGTGCGCACGTTCCGCTTCCGCAGCCCGGGGTTCGCCAGTTCAGATCCTGGGTGCAGACATGGCACTGCTCAGCAGCCATGTTGTGGTAGGTGTCCCACATATAAAGTAGAGAAAGATGGGCACAGATGTTCAGCTCAGGGCCAGTCTCCCTCAGCAAAAAGAGGAGGATTGGCGGAAGATGTTAGCTCAGGGCTAATCTTCCTCAAAAAAAAAAAAGAATTCATGAGAGTGAACCTGATATAGTAGACTACAAGTTGAATAATAACCATCTGATAATAGTTCCCAGAAAACAAGTCATGCTGAAATTAAAGTAATATGACACGAAAGAGTTGGAAATTGTTCCTTCTGAAGTAATGAGTTGAAAAAATTCCTTCTTAAAATTTTAGTGTCTGCAGAAGAAATGAATGTGAAGTTTAGGTCTCATCATTGGAAAAAGTGAAGTGGGGTGAGACAAGTACACTTTTTAAAGTGTACTTTAAAGTATTCATTCATTTCAAGAATGAAAAATGGGTTGAAGGAAAGCTTAAAGAGCTGATGTCATCCTAGAAAGTAGAAGACAAGACTTAACAGCTATTTTACAGCATATAAATTTTTGTAGGTAATGAGGCAGGCACTCACTCATCACAGTCTCAGAGGAACTCACCAGTGGAAATAAGTTTGGGAGAGCTTACTCATTCAGCAAATATTTATGGGACTCTTTTGTACCAGGCACTCTTTTAGGTCCTGGATATAGGTGCTAGGAGCTAGGAATTCGAAGATGCCTGCCTTAGTGGAACTTCCCTAGTAGTGAGGAAAACTTGGTTATATATAGAGGCTGCGTTTTTACCTATATGCATTAAAGAGTAATAGACCACATCTCTACTTACCATGCCTTGAAGTAATAGCTGATTCCAAGTCTGAGGCATAAAACATACGTGATAATCCTGGAATATCTTGTGCCAGAAGGCAAGGAGTCTGAAAGATTACTAGGGTCCCGTGTAAAAGATGTACAAACCAACTTGAAGGGCTCCTTTTGGTCAAAAATAGGATAATTTGTATCAGAAAGAAAAATTACACAGTGGATTAAAATGTATCAAATATATTTAATGAGTTCATAATGATACCAAAAAATACATTAATCACCTTCAGAGATTGCTAGGCTATCAACTCATTATTCTGGAAATTAGTAAATAATGGAAAGAATCAAGCATTTATTCTGCCTTTCCATTACAACCAAATGTCATGGTAACCAGAGAGTTGATAATAGAAAATTCGTCACAGAAGAATTTCAGCTAATAAATGTAAAAGAAATGATAAAATTAGAAAAATCACAACTTTACAATCCCTAATGGAAAAGCAATCAGTGAGTCAGTCTGGACAGCACTCATTACTGGTGCTAAAAGCATTAGGTATAAGGTGGATGGGGGAACTTAATGGTTGGAGCAGGCTGACAACGCCTGAACCCACTGATCACTTTTAACCTCACTAAGAAGGGGACAACAACCAGACTCTCTGTGCTGCTTGACGCGATGCATCGAAAGCACACAGCTCTATCCTTGACGTTTTCTTGTTCCCCTCCCCCCACCCTGCCCCATTGAACTGGAATCTAATCAAACATCAAATTCTAACTATCAGTTTTTATGGAAAAAACAGAGGCTAGTGCAGCCTGTTAAGTCACACCACAGAGGTACAATTAGCCAGATCCAAACAATGGGACAAATGACCCAGTTTCTTCAACAAATGGCATGAGAAAAGGAGATGAGCAGTGACAAAGGACCTATTAACAGATTAAGCCTTACCAGCCAAATGCAATGTGTGGATCTTGTTTGAATCATGATTAGAATAAATCAGCTGCTAAAAGACATTTGTGAGACAATTGGAGAAATTTGAATTTGAAGTAGACATTAGATGATACTAAGGAATTACTGTTAATTTTGCTAGATGCAGTAATTTGAGAGATTTTGTTAGAGATACAAACTGAAGTATTTATGAATGGAATGATAGGATATAGGAGAGACAAAGATTTAATAAGCCTGGCAAAATATTGATGATTTAATTGTTGATGTTAGGTGATGAGTGCATGGACTTCATTGCACTGTTCTTTGTACTTTGGTATATGTTTTAAAACGCTTTAATTTTTAGAGCTTTGTTTATTTAGAGAAATAGATCACAAAAAGTAGTCTACTCTCCTCCTCAGATGCGAGTTCAAGTAAAACCAGCCCTCACTTTTCACCCGTGGGCACTGAGTGCCTGGAAGCACTCGTGCTTTCCTCTCATGTGGTAAGACCCAGTTACATTGGCAGCTCTGTGTTTTAACTTCCCAGTCTAGGCCCTATGGCCAAAAGGAAAGAGTTGACCGGCAGGCTACAATTCAGCAGCCTTGGATTCTGGTTCTAGCTGCTAGAGCGTTATAACTCTGAACCGAGCTTCTCTAGTAATCCATAAAAATTGGGTTATCATTTCTCCATTCCCTCACTGAGCTTTTATAAAAATAAAACAAGATACAAGTAAGTCTGAAAATACTTCTCGGTAATTCTGGAGCACTCAGAATTTACCTGTCTTAGAGTGTTTCTCACAGTATATTGAAATTGCCAGTTTACTCACGTCTTCCCCAGTGTGCCTCAGATCCCTGGGGCTCTGTGTCCTGTTTATATTTGTTTTTAGCCCACTGTGTCTGGCACATTGTAGGCATTTAAATATTGGTGGAATGAATTAAAATACTGATGTTTTATCATGACTCTTGCTCTGTATTTGAGAAGTGCTTTTACACCCATGGTTCACACAAGTCATGATGTTTCCCATGCAAATTAAGTTGAAAAAGTTCTTGGTAGATACCTTAAATCTGTTGTTAAGACTCTAATAGTACCTTCTGGACTTGTCCACCCTTTTTTGTTAAATCTTGCCTCAGGCAGTTGAGTATACAGCTGAGCATCCTTCCGTCCATACCCACTGGTGGAGGGTGACTGACGTAACAATTGCCAGAATGTAATGCTTTTGTTTATTTTTTGTAGGTGCTGCCATGCTTACTGAGTCCCTTCTCTCTCCTCGTCTATCATCTTCCATCAGTGACTGTCACCAGCCTTCTGCAACAGCTGATGAACCTACCTCAGAGCGCAGCTGCACCAGCACCCTCTAATCCCCACCTCACTGCTGTGCTCCAGAACAAGGTGGGCTTGTCCCTGAGCTTTGCAAGACTCCTAAACTTGCATTTTAGATAAAAATAATGGCTGCTGTGGCTGTGGCAACTTGTAAAAAAAAAAGGCTTCTTTCATTCAGGGGTTACATAAAGCTCCTGGTAGCAAGCTAGAAATAACAGTGGTTTCCACAAAGTAGAATTTTATGTATCTCATATGGAATAAATCTGGTACAGTGGCTCCACAGTGTCGTCAGGGATGCAGGCTCCTCATTCTGCCTTCTCTGCCGTCCTTACCAGTGGCTGCCATTCTCATGACCTCTCAGGGTCCATGATGGTTGTGGAATTCAAGGCTCCACTTTGCATCAGGAAGAGAGGTGCACGAAGAGGGCCAAAAGGTGTGGATCAGCTGTCTGTCTTCCTTATTTGAACCTTTTCCAGGAGTTCTAACCAGCAGCTTCTACTTCATCTCCATGGCCAGGTCTACGTCACACCTAACTTCAGGGAAGGCTGGAACACATCCTTTAGTTCACGCCATTGTCACCACAAATAAAATCAGAATGCTAATATGCAAAGGAAAGCATATTAGATAGCTAATTAGTGGTCTCTGTCGTAAGACTATAAACAGTAGAACATCCCATTTCATATTTCATTTACATCAGGTTAAAGATCCAGAGACTCAGGGGAAATATACTATAGAAAAAAGAACATGAGCTTCCAGAGAGAGCCGGTTTCCACTCCTTGCCTGCTGCTTTCTAGGTTTGTGACCCTGAACAGATTACTTCACTTTGCTGAGCAGTTTGCTGCTATGTAAGTGGAGGTGATGGTGTAGGCTTCCGAGTTCTCCTGTTGCTCAGATGAGAGAACAGCTGTGGATGGTTCAGCATAATGCTTGGTACATAGTGGGCACTCATGAAGGGCCATGTGGTATAATAGAGGGAGAAAGGAGTCTCAGGGAATCCCAAACTATCCCCAGCTTCCCTTTATGGTCCTTTAAAGCTATGATTCATACATTTAACTGAGTGCTTTTTATCCTTATTTGTATTTGCTTTCTGTGCCCCTTTAGACTACATGTTTTCTGCTTTTACTACCCACTGCATAAAACAAATCTAATAAGACAAATCTTTACGTATTTCAATTTCTAAAAGATGTATAATCCTAGATATGGTGAATATATCTGTTTATCGTTTCTTTTTATTTTGTAGACTCTTATTAACATCCTCTCTCAGCCTTTCTATTTCCAGATAGGTGTATCCTTTGTTAAGGAAATTTTCTCTTCATACCCTGATCATTCCAGTTACCTTTCTTTGTACATTTTCCCACAGGTCTTAAGACCTTTTTTCTTAATTCAAAGTATCTTACTCTGTTTAATGTGTTTTATTTTCTCCATGAACTTTAATTTTCTGTATCAAAATTTATCTACATTTAACTTCCCTTTCTAATCCATTTCTGTTCTAGTAAATAGGACAAAAGCTAAATCCCACATTATCTAAGGCAGGGAAAAATTAGCTTTTCATCTCAGGGTAGAGTGGAGATCAGAGAGGACTGTTGGGCGCTGGCACTTTCCGTTGCCATTGATTATGCTTGTTGCTGCTGTGCCAGGAGAAAGGCACAGCCTCCCAGCTCGTGGTGGTTTCATCTTTGCTCAGTTTCACAGAAGAGCACAGCAGTGGGGTCATTCTGATTTGCTGCCGCTCCCCGTCTAACACTGGGACCCCTCAGCGGTGGGGGAGGAGGATTCTGTGCAGTGTTGAGTTGCTTCCCTCTGTCTCCTCTCGTAGTTTGGCCTGTCACTGCTCCTCGTCGTCCTGAGCCGTGGGGAAGACCTACAGAGTTCAGACCCTGCTGCAGAATCAACGCAAAACAACCAGTGGTCAGTCTCGGCTGTGTTTCTTCTTTTATTTTAAGTTCTTTTAGGTAATCTTTTCATTCTTTCCTTATATTGTTATTATTGGTTTTCCCTGTCAGGACGGAGGTGATGTTCACAGCAACCCAAGAACTTCTGCGCATCCCCCAAGCAGCCCTGGCCAAGCCAATCTCTATACCCACAAACCTAGTATCCCTCTTTTCTCGCTATGTTGACCGACAGAAACTGAACTTGCTGGAAACAAAACTGCAGTAAGTTTAAAACAGGAGAGTTCCACATCTCACTGAAGTTGGCACTTTACAAGTTATGAGGAAGAGGTCGGGGGGCTTAAAACTGTTTTTGGTGGGAAAAATTAGAGACTTCTATCAAATATATGAGTATCTACCAGATATAAAACACTGTCCTGGTTGCTGTGGTGCCCTCATTGTTGACTAAATGCTAAGGGTAGACATATCATAATTGTTTTGTTCTGAGAATTCTTACAAGAATGTAACTTTAATGCAAAAGATTGCCTTCTGTTTTAACTCATTTATACAAACAAGTTTCCTTTCTCTCTTTCTTTATACCCATAGGCTAGTTCAGGGGATACGATAAAAGATCTCCAATTGTGTCCTGTACCTACTTTTGGCTGCCACCTGCACTGCTGCCATCACCAATGGAGTGTTTTTAATGAGGGAGGGAAGGTAGCTTATTCCCCAAAGCATCTTGTGGGACCGATTCCTGTTCACAGGGGTTGTCTCTAAATGCCAGGTATTTCCCCACTGCTCTGTGAAATTTGGCTGGGTGATACTTCTGCTGGTTTCTTCTTACCTTCTGTGTTACAATTCTGCATGTCCTACTTTTACTCAATTCTCAATTTTGCATTTTCTTTGCCCTAGAGACACAAATATAATCTCTCCCTTTATCCCACCACCACTATTCCAGTTCAGAGTAGATTGTAGTCTGCCAAAGGATTCCTTCCCTCATCCTATTGAAGTCTTTTTTCATTGCCCCATATTAATATGACTATAGGAGAGCCAATTAAGTAGAAACGAATATACATGTATGCCTGCACACACACCGCTCTACATATGTTGATGTGGTCTCCAGAGGATCCGTAAAGAATGAGTTTTAGATTGAGAAGTATTTAGTTGACACATCCTTCCTCTAAACACAAACCAGCTGATGTATTTTTAATCTGTTTCTAGTCCATCTTGTAATTAACTTGGTGGGTTCGACTTATTTTAATATAAATAGAGGGTATGCAGCACATTTAATAAAATCAGAACTCTTAATTGGCTGATGCCCAACTCTAGGCTGAGAAGTCCTTTCTCTCCTCCCCATATTTCCTTTGTTTCTGTCCTCAATGGAAACAGCACACAGTTAAAACTTTTCCTGTGCTACAGCCAGAGTGTACTTGAGCCTTCCCCTCAAGTGCATGGAAGGTTGTTCAAGACGATCCTAACTTAGAGCCTGCTTCCACAGTGTAGCCTTTGCACACTCGCTCTGTCTTCCTGAGACTACTTCAGTAAGCCATGCTTTTCCTTCTCTCCCCTCTTTTCGTTTGGTGTCCTGGGTAGAAACCTCCAAATGTAACCATGGAAGCTAAGTTTGGTTTGCTTGGCTCTTCAGTCTGCTCCACACCATGGGCAGAACTGCTGTCCTTGCTACTTCCTCTGACCCAAGTCCCATTCCCAGGCAGCCTGGGACCTGGGTTTGAATCCTAGCAGGGACGGCCCACCGTGATCCTTTTCACTTATCCTTCTCCCATTCAGCATTCAAGCAGGATACGGGGTTTGGATCCCTGGTGATTATAGCCCTCAAGAAAATTAAATCTGGATTAATTTTACATGACTGTCCTGACACTCTCTTTACTGTTCTCACCCTTTCGAATGTAGTGGGGGGGACAGGTTATAATATTTAAACGGAATAAACATTTTGCACATACATGTATTGTACAACAGTAAAATCCTCCATTATAACCAGCTGTCCTTGTTCTCCATCTCCATTTCTTCCTGTTCTGTAGCTCCAGGCTCCACCAGCTGTTCCCCAGTGACATTACCTAGCTTCCCTCTGCCATTACCTACTTACTTTTTCCACCATGCGCCTTCCTTACCTTCCCTTCACAACTGATCAAGTGAATACTTGATTATTATTTCTTCCTTTCTGTGCTTTATCTTTTTTGTTTGGTTCTAATTAATAAAAATTAAAGTTTCTAAATTTACATTTTTATAGGGCATTGTAAATAAAAACAAATTGTATACTTGAAAAAGTGTATGCCTACATTTCTACTTTCTTGTTACTTCTGAACATGATTTTTAGTGTGTTTCTAGCGTATTTAGATAGACAGGCAAACCTCTTGGTGTTGGAGATTGGTAAGGATATTATTACTTAATGTTTTTACTTTTTTATTTTGTTATAAGGGAGACCAATAAGATCTTAGGTTACATGGTAACCTTCCTTTAAAAACCGAAGGTCCTTTCAGCCACCCCCATTTTAACCACAAAAAAGAATTATAAGTTTTAGTAGAAACACTACAGTGTATCTTCTCTATCCCAGCTATCTCTAGGCATATGTGACTTTTTTAAGAGACTTCGTATAGCCCAGTTTGGCCTTAAGCTGCCCTCATGGTTGGTATTTCCTTAGCTCTGACTTATATCTCACAATTTATCTCTTCAAAGGAGAGGGGAAAAAGTTGGTCATTCTTCATAGTAAATTCATGTTAATTATTTCAGACTTGAGTGTCATTTTTACTCTAAAATTCTCAAAAGAGTCGGCTCTGTCTCTTTCTCTGCCATTGTGGTGTATGTGGTTGACTCTTCCTCCCCATGTTTTCTCACAAGACCTTCAGGATCAGGTGATTCTTGGCCAAGAAACAGGAGCAGAATGTCTCATTCCCCGGTGCATTCAGATGAAAACCGGTAATAAGAAAAGTTAAAAATGATAGAGACAGGGAGATAATTTAACATTGTTGGCTGCCTCCTTACATAAAGCTTATTTTTTCCTGGTGAGTGGACAGGCTTCTGGAGGTTAAATAGCTTGTCCAAGGTGACAAGTGATGCTAGAGAGCAGCAGAACAAGGGACTCATACAGGATGTTATTGCTATGAGGGGATAAAACTACCTTCTGCTAAAAGATTTATTCTGACCTCTTACGTGAAAGAACGTAAGGTCTCGTTAGGTAGCTCTGCCTTGTTAGAGTGGAACTGGCCTCCGGGGTGCCCTGACACTCCCAGAAGACTAGGTTCAGAATGTCAGAAGTGGTCCAGCACTCGCATCTAAGTTGTGAGGGGTCTGAAGCTCTGAGAGGGCAGTGGCTTGCCTAAGTACCACAGCTGGTGGTAAGGCCAAGAAAGGAACGGGTTTGTATGCACTCTGCTTGTCTAGGTTATAATTCTCCTCCACAGTTTGAGAAATACTAGTCCTAGTCCAGACAATGTAAGTAGTATGTTTTCACGAGAAAAGGACTGAGTTTAAGAAGTGAATGCTTCTACTTTGTGAATGTAACAATAGCTTACAATAACTACCAACTGCATCTTGAGTCATGTAGTATATACCAGAAACTGTTCTAGGTGCTTAAAAAGTCATTTTTAAGACTCAGAGCAGGGGCCGGCCCCGTGGCCGAGTGGTTAAGTTCACACATTCCACTTCAGCGACCCAGGATTTCACCGGTTTGGATCCTGGGTGCAGACACAGCTCCACTCATCAGGCCATGCTGAGGCAGCGTCCCACATGCCACAACTGGAAGGAGCCACAACTGAAATATGCAACTATGTACTGGGAGGATTTGGGGAGGAAAAAAAAAAGATTGGCAACAGTTGTTAGCTCAGGAATAATCAAATTAGGTGATGCACTACAGTGATTTACAACCATATGGCACAGAATTAAAAACAAACATCAATGTGTATAATTTCCTTGTATAAGAAAAAGAAGACCCTGAAAAGTAATAGGTAACAGACTTAGGAATAATAATTTTCACAAAAGAAAGTGCAAGTGAATAAGTACACCACCACTGGTAATCAAAAATATTTTTTTACCTATCAAATTAAAAAAGCACTTTAATGCCAGCAAGAATTTGGGGCCACCACTCACACTGGTAGGGTAAATTTCTTTCCTTTTTCTTTTTTTCTTTCTTTTTTTTTTTTTTGGTGAGGAAGATTGACCTTGAGCTAACATCTGTGCCAGTCTTCCTCTATTTTTGTATGTGGGCTTCCACCACAGCATGGCTAACAAGTGGTATGTAGAACTGAATCCATGAACCCCCGACAAGTGAAGTGGAGCACACAAACTTAAACCACTACACCTGCGGGCTGGCCCCAATTTCTACATTTCTTGAAAGTGCTTTGGCAATGTGAAGAGCTTCAAAAGTATTCATAGCCTTTGACTAATTAATTGGGATTTAGAGATCTCCTAAGGAAAGATTCCAAAGTAATGATACTTATCATCGGATTATTTATAATAGAATAATTAAAAATAATCTAAATGTCCAACATCACAATAACGGTTAAGTAAATGATAATCCGTGTGTCATGGACTATTAGAAAGGCAGAATATTTAATCTGGGAAAGTGTTTATGATATAGTATGAGGAAAAAGCATAAAATATATATGCTTTGAATCCAATTCTTTTTTTTTAAGAAAATGCATATGTGATGAAAAGAAAATATTGAGAAGATATGCTCCTAAAAGTTACTCGTGTCCATCTCTAGGTGGTGAGAATGTGGGAACTTTCTTTTCTTTTGATTTTCAGTATTTTCCTAATTTTCTATAGAGAAAATGCATTACGTATATTCTTAGAAGAAATATTTTTAAAAAAGAATTTTTCTTGAAGAGTTGAGTTACACAGGAAAATCCTAAGAATATAGTGTTAAGCATAAAATACATTCTGGGGGCCCGCCTGGTGGTGCAGCAGTTAAGTTCACACGTTCTGCTTCTCGGCAGCCGGAGTTTGCCGGTTCAGATCCCGGGTGCGGACATGGCACCACTTGGCAAAAGCCGTGCTGTGGTAGGCGTCCCACGTATAAAGTAGAAGAAGATGGGCAGGGATATTAGCTCAGGGCCAGTCTTCCTCCGCAAAAAGAGGAGGATTGGCAGTAGTTAGCTCAGGGCTAATCTTCCTCAAAAAAAAAAAAAATACAGTCTGTATATGTATATGACTTAATCTGTGTGTTGGGGGAGGGGAAGCAATCAATGGTGACCAAATAGCAGTGGTTGCCTTGAAGGGAGGAGTTGTGGAGGATATTATGTAGGTTATTGTTCCTGCTTTTCTATGTTTTCCAAATTGCCTTCAATGAACATGTATTGCTATTACAACCAAAGCGGGGGGGGAGGGGGGGGTTATTCTCTAAAAACTGCTAAAGAATAGTAGCCTTCTATTTCTAGGGAGAAGAGAAGTTCTAGCAGGGCAAAAATGTCTGCTCTAATTGTGCTTGACTTCAGAACCAGCGCATTGATTGGACTTTGTAGCAGGTGAATGCGCTGGGTCTGAAAAAGGCAGGTGAAAGCAAGGCAGTTATCCTGAGAGATGTGGGCAGGTGTTCTATTATTGAACATTTAAGATGATATACCAGTTGAGGGATCAAAGAACCACTTTGATAAGTCCCCCAGTAGTTTTCAAATTTACACTAAATTGCATTTTTTTCTAAACTGACTCTTGCATCACGATGGATCCCAGCTCCATCCCCAGAAAGATCTGCTCAATTCCAATTTGCCCTAAGTGTCAGCCAGCTGGCTTTCACCAAAGTTGCCCTGTCAATCATTAGGAAGGCCAACACATGACTCTGAATTTGAGACAGACAACTGGATGCCACCTACCCTCTACTTTTGGAGGGCGATGAAGTCCATCGTGTGAGAAGGAAAAGTGAGGAGGTTGAAGGCATCTTGTCTTTTTCTTTTCTGCCAAACTATATTTAAATGTATTAACATTGTGATCCTTAAGAAATTAGTATGTGAGGTTTTAGGTAACAAGTCTTTAAGGAATAAGTATCTTAAAATTACCTAATAGCATTGTTTTGACCTTTTTCCTTCTTGCAGCACAGGCACGTTTGTGAATAGATTGCAGGTCTCATAACAGCCTCAGCTTTGCTTTTTATTTTGTAAATGTTGCATGTAAGTCTCTTCCAAGGAACATAAGACCCTCCGAACTCCCCAACTTAGCCCCAACTCCTCCTCCAAGGCAATATTAACCTAAATCAGACCTGAGAGCTGGGAAACATCTAGAAAGGAGCTAGGTAATCAGTAGCGTGTGTACTTTGCCAGTTGTGAATAGAATATCTCTTAAGTTGCTTAGATTTTGTACCAGTGTAAAGAACCAGAGAGAAATCTGCGTATAACTTACAAAGGGAAAGTATCTCAAAGTCCTGTCCCCAGAAAAACCACTACTAACAGTTTAGTGTATTGTCCCCCAAGTGATTTCCCTACGCCTGTGCATCCATAATTAGAATTATAAACATTTTAACTTTTTTTCCTAATACATCGTGGACATATTTCTATGTCACCATATAGAGAGCTACCCTGTTTTTTTAATGGTTGTATAGTGTTCCACTGTGTGCCATTGTGCCAGAATTTATGTAACTGTGCCACTATTGATAGGATTCAATCTTGAAATACTTTTTGTCAGCCATCATTGTCCGTCCAACAATGAACGAAGGTAAACCCACAACATCACCCTACATTTCCTAGCTGTGTTATAGTGTACAAAGAACACTCATATGCATTTTCTAATTCAGTCTACTTTATAACCTTTTGAAGTAAGATGGGCAACTCTAATTTGTACAGTACCAAAACTAGATCAGCAAGACCATCCAGCTAATGACGGCTAACACTGGGATTTAAAGCATAAGTTTTAAGCTCCACGTCTAGTGTTCTGGCTCAAGAAGGCTCCTGCTCTTGGCTTCATGCTTCATATAGGAGCAGCTGAAAAGCTGGAAGCATGTAAGGACACATCTGCAAACTCTTCTGATTGTTCTTTTTTTTTTTTTGGTGAGGAATACTGGCCCTGAGCTAACATCTGTGCCAATCTTCCTCTATTTTGCATGTGGGATTGCCACCACAGCATGGCCTGACGAGTGGTGCGTAGGTCCACACCTGGGATCTGAACCCACAAACCCCAGGCTGCCAAAGCAGAGCATGTGAACCCAACCACTGTGCCACTTGGCCAGCCCCCTGATTGAATCTTAATGCTTTCATTTTCAGGAGGCAAATCAAGCAATTGCCTCTCAGTAATGTCAGGAAAGAGGTGATTCAGGTTATAATTATCAGGACCAATTGAAATATAGAAGGATCAAAGATACAGGAAGGCAGCTGTCAGGCATCTGTATGCCCCTTTTGGTTTTTTAAGCATTTTGAAAAGGAGAAAAAAAAAACCTCCTTGCTTCTACTCTTCCTCCTCCCTCCCAATATTTTGAAATGCTTTTTTAATTTAAGATATATTTAGTCACAGGTGATGGGTTCATTCATTAACTCACTGCATTAAGATGTGAGCTTCACAGATGCAGGAACTGTCTTGTTCACAACTGTATTCCAAGACCCAGCACAGGGGCACACCTAGCAGCCAGCCAACAAATACCTGTTCCTGAGATAGTTACGCTATTTAGCAACAGAGCTTAAAGGGGTTATTCAGAGGACAGATCTCAATGTAATAAAACAGTCTGCATGTGCAAGGCTCATTTCAAAATATATTGTCACTCATTTATCACAACAACCCTTAGGTCAGGAACAATTTGATAATATAAGTCAGGCAAGCACTTGTATGTCCAGCATTACTCCAGGAACGGTGGTGACAAAGACAAATGAAGGCCTGCTCTGGTGCTGGTTAGGGTCTGAGGGAGACACTTACAGATGGTGATCAGTGCTAGGAAGAGAACAAAAGAGGGTAATGGAATGAAGAGGGATGGGGGGATTTGTACCCTAGACCTTAGTGGTCAGGAAAGGCCTTGATGTGCATGTGACATCTAAGCAGGCACATGAATAATGAGAAGAGGACAACCATGCAATGGTCTCAGAAGGGCGTCCCAAGCCAAATGAAGAAAACGGCCAAGATCTTGAGATGGAACGAGTAAGGGGTTCAAGGGGCCACAGAAGGCTAATGTCGCTGGAGTGAAGGGAGTGAGTAGTGACCACAAAGGGTCTGGGAGGGATTTGTTCTCATTGCAATGGGAAGCCTTTGCAGAGTTTTTAGTTAAAAAGTACAAGACAAAACGTGATCTGTATGAAAATGGAAATAGACAAGAGAAGGGGCCATTTATGAGAGGGCCTCACAGCACTATTCCTGGTCTACAGGATGAGGAGACTGAACCTTTTAAAAGTCAAAGTGACTGAGGGAATGATTTTTTAAAAATAAATTGAGGACAGCAGTTACCTTTGGGAGTGTTTAGAGGAACGGGATTGGGATAAAGATGTAGGCAAGTGTCATTTTGTATTTCTTAGGTTGAGTGGTGGTTGATGGCTATTAGTTTTACTATCATGCTTCATAACTTTCATATATCATATGCATTCGGTGCATGTTATGGGATAAATTATATCCCTCAAAACTCATGTCGAACTCCTAACCCCCAATACCTCAGAATGAGATTGTATTTGGAGACAGGGCCTGTGAAGAGGTATTAAGTTAAAACGTGGTCATTAGGATGGGCTCTACTCCAACATGACTGGTGTCCTTATGAGAAGAGGAGATCAGGACACAGGCACAGAGTGGAGACCACGTGAAGACACAGGGAGAAGATAGCCATCTAAAAGTCAAAGAGAGAGACCTCAGAATAACCAGCTCTGCCAACACCTTGAACTCAGATTTCTAGCCTCCAGAATCACGAGAAAATAAATTCTGTTGTTTAAGCCACCTCATCTGTGGTACTTTGTTATGGCAGCCCCGGCAAACTAATGTGTCAAATATTTCATCATTAAAATTGTTAAATAATTTTTAAAAATCCCTAAGATAGGGGCCGGCCCAGTGGCGCAGCGGTTAAGTTCGCACGTTCTGCTTCTCTGCGGCCCGGGGTTCACCACGGATCCGTGGTGCAGACATGGCACTGCTTGGCACGCCATGCTGTGGCGGGCGTCCCACAAAAAAAGCAGAGGAAGATGGGCACCGATGTTAGCTCAGGGCCAGTCTTCCTCAGCAAAAAGAAGAGGATTGGCAGCAGATGTTAGCTCAGAGCTAATCTTCCTCAAAAAAAAAATCCATAAGACAGTAGAAGAATACATATCAAATGTAACAATGGTTACTTCTGGAAGTGTGATTATGGTGGAATTTTCATTTTCTACATTTCCAAACCCTTTATGTATTTTATAATGAATATGTAATAGGTTTTTATTTGAGAGAGGGAAGAAAAGAAGAAAGAGAGAGAACATGGACATGACTTGTCCAAAATAACAATGAGTGAGCAGCAGAAAAAGAAAACCTCAATTACATTTACAATCGTTTTCCACCACTTCTCCATCTAACAGGGAAGTAAGCAGGTATGTGGTGTGGGACTTCCCAAAATGCTGCTTAAAAGGGAGTGAATGCCCTTTTGTCTCCCGTCCTTCCCCCTTCTGGTTGACTAGAATGCACTTGTGATGACTGCAGCTCCAGCAGCCATCTTGGGACAAAAGGTAATCTCAGCAACAGACAGAATGCTCATCAGAGGAGAAAGGAGGAGTCTGTGTTTCTGACCACTCCAGCGAGCTACCTCTCAATTTCTTTTATGCGTGAGAATAAACTCTTACGTGTTTAAACCAATATAAATAGGGCTTCTGATACTTGCAAATAAACCTAACTATAATTATTACAAAGCACTTCTTCAGTTGTTTGGTATTAGAGTTCATTAAATGCTACTGGGGAAAACATAATTTTGAACAATCTTTAAAAAAATTGTTACAAAGTTGAGGGAATTCTTCACCCACAGCCTCCATTTTCTCTGAAGTGCAATGCATGATTATCTGGTGCAAAACAGGAGGGTTTGGGCAGCCTGAAGAGGCTGGTTAAAATGTTGGTATGGTTCCTGGGAAGAACGGACAGGCTCGTGGTGATTTTGAAAAGTACACGAAATTATGTTTTCTGTTATCAAAATTAAACCAAATCCCACTTCATCGTGTTGATGACACCTCAGTTCACTATCTGAATTGTTTATGTTATTAAAAAAAAAAAAGATTCCGAGGCCCAAGTAGTATGGACAGCCTGCCTCGGCTGTAGGCCTATGCACGTCAGTATTTGAATGCCGGCTTTGCCTTGCCCAGTTACTTTGTTTGGGTCTCAGTTTCCCCATCTGTAAAAGGAGTAGTAAAACAACTGGGATTGTGACCAAAAAATAATGAAATTACATTTATGAAAGTGCTTAACACTCAGTAAAAGCTGATATCCTTTCACTGTATTAATCCATTTCTACCTCAGATTAAGTCCCAGTATTTCTAGGCTTTACTATGGCAGGTCTAATACCCCCAAGGAAGATATGTGGGTCCCACTTGGGTTCGTTATGTTGTGCTTCAAAGATAGTCTTGCATAATTAATAATTACGGTTAGCCTCTATTGATTATTTACTATATGCCAGGCACATTTCATGTGTTTTCATTTAATCCTTCCCCCAAACCTTGAGAGATAGATGCTATTAATATAGTCATAAAGAAACCGGTGAGAGGTTCGGTAAATAGCCCAAGATTGCATTTACTTAGCAAAAGCAGGATTTGGATCCCAATGGTCAGGGTCCTGAGAAATAATAATTAATCATGATACTATGTTGCCTCAATAGCCAATAGTGCCTCCCCCAGGGGGTTAGAGAAGTGAGTCCTCAGTTAGTATGCAGCTCCCCTTTTTGAAATTTATAATTACTTCCTGTATGATTGTCTAGAAAATACACACAGAATGTGGTTCTTGCTCTCCAGGAGTGACCATTCCCCTTGTTACCCAAAAGTAGAGGGTTGAATTACCTCCCCTGAGACTGTCGATGAACCTGTTCTGATATACTGGCAGTTCCCACCTCACTTTTGTGTCTTCCTGGTTTCAGTGAATTTCATCATCCTGCTCCACAAACTCGAACAAAAGAAGAAGACCAGAGGGCTAGAATGCAGCCCTTGCTTCAGGAAAAATAACACAGCAAGCAAGGGACACCGGGCAGACCACTCCTTGATAACCTTAGAGACAGAATCATTCCCCAAGCTCTTTTCCACTGCTCAGAGCAGTACCTGGAACTAGTAGTCGTTAAGAATCATTTGGGGAAAGCAGGTAAGAGTGACGCTAACCACAGTGCCTCTGTGGCAAGCACAATAACAGGCTTACCACCAAGTACAGTATCTGTCAGGTGTCCAATTTGCTTTTTCTTTCATGTAGGTTAAGGGAACCACAAAATGTAAGTCCTGACTTATAAGGAAAGATGGTTTAATGTTGTAGTGGATGTTCTGGAATGCTGCCAAGATCTTCTCTTTAAAAGCAGGTACTCATACCCACAGCTGCTGAAAGTGCTGGTGGCTGATGGCTCACAGCTGAGCCTACCTCCCTCTGTAAATTGCCTTCTCCCAAAGGGAAATCCTTTAGGTTATGCCCCCTTCTTGCATGCAGCCTGATCATTGCTGTGATAGAAGCGCCCGCCATCTTGTCTCAAGGTGGGACATCTGGGATAGGCCAATCCAACTCCAGATTTCCCTATAGCTGAGGCCTCTGTTGCAGGTGCAACCCAGTTCAACTTCTCCCTCTAACCCTGTTTCTTCACCCCTTCACAGGTGTTCTGTTCCCAAATATATCTGAAATTTGTCCGTTCTCTCCATCTCTGTTGCCACCACATTCAATCAAGTCGTCAGTACTTCTCTTCTAAAAGGCTGCAGAATCTTCCTAATTGCTGTCTCCTCCACACTCATGTACTGCACACATCTGCCAGTGACCATTTTAAACAAAAATTGGAGTCACTTACCCTAATTCCTCCAACTGCTTCCCACCGCACTTAGAATAAAACCCAAACTCCTTATAAGGGCTTGTAGGTCTTTCCAGTCTGTGCTCTCCATCCCTTATCCCTCCACCTTAGTTATTGCCTCTCTTCTCCTCAGGCCTTCACACAAGAATGACTGTCTCCAGCCTTTCCTTTTCCAACTTCTCCCCACCCCCCCAGATTACTTAAAGGGAGTTTATCCCTATTTGAAACAGGTTACACTTGTTATTCTCCTTCAAAGCACCTTGGCTGTCCTCCATGTTACTGTACATATGTATATAATTACTGTACATATTTTCTCTATGCAAATACTGTATATATTCACTTGTGTGTCTCTTGTTAAAAATCTATCTATCCCCAAGATCCTTTATGTTCCATGAGAAACGAGAGCCTATCTGTACATTCACTACTCTGTCCCCAACACTTGGCTCAACCCTGGATATTATATAGTAGACGCTTAATAAATATTTGTTAAATGGATGAATATACTAGGCTGTGTGCTAACTGTCATGAGGGAACTGAAGATGAAACAGATACGGATCACGCATAAGAGGAACTTACCCTCTAGTAGGGGTGATATATTAGGAACATAAGTAACTACAAGGCAAGACAACTAACGTCACGGACATTCTACGAGTGCTGAGGAAGGGACGTTACTTCTAGGCAGGGAAATCAGAAGAGACTCTGTGGAGGGAGAGTATTGTGCTGGGCGTTAGAAGGAGGGAGAACATACACAAAGGCACCAATCAGGGCAAGTGTAGGGCAAATGTGGATGCAGATGTGTTGATCCATTTAATCAGAGCTTGGATACATCAAGACAAAAGAGTAAGAGACAGGCTGGAAAAGAGAAGTGACACCAGATTGTCAAGGGCCTCATTTGCCAGGCTAGGAAATCTGGCTGTATTCTGGAGGCAGTGGTGGGAACAGCAATAACTCAAGTCAGCCTTTTATTTTCCTTTCATTTTTTTTTAACTCAGCCTTTTAAAACCTTAAAAAAAATTTCAGATATACAGTAAAAGTAGAAATAATAGTAAAATAAACACCCATATATTTCTTACTGACATTCAACTAACATTTTGCCATATTTGCTTTATATATAGATACACAGATATACCTAGTTATATAGATATAAATATGTGTGTGTGTGCATTTCAATGCATTACTTTTTCTTGGCTGGCTGTCTTTCATTCTTCCTTTCCTTTTCTGAGCCATTTTCAAGGAAATTACAGACATCATGACTCTTCACTCCTAAGCATTTCCCCAAATTTTAAAGATCTTTTCCTTCATATCCATCATCCTAATATTAAATTGAACAAATGTAATAACTGCCTAACAACATCATCTAATACTAGCCCATTTTCAAATTTCTCCATTTTGCCAAAAAATGTCTAGAAAGCTGGTTATTTTCTTTCAGAACCAGACTCCAATCAAGCATTTGGTCGTGTCTTTTAAAGTTTTGAAAAACTTAGATCACCCCCTGGCCCTTTTTTATGACATCAATTTTCCTTAATCTTTATGTCTTACCTGCTATAAGATCAATTGTCTTATAGAATGCCTTACATTCTTGATTTATCTGCTTGTCTCATGGGGATGTCGTTTAACTGGTTCCTCCAGCCCCTGTAAACTGGATGTTAGAGCTAGAGGCTTGATTGGATTCAGGTTCAACATTTTTGGCATGAAAACTTCGTAAACACTGCTGTATACTTGATCCTGCAGCACACCGGAGACCTGGTAAGAATGTTGGCCCAGGGTTAATGACCCTAAGTTGGATAACTGAGTGAAGGTGGGTTCAGCCAGATTGCCCCATTGTAAAAGCGTGTGTTTCTCCTTTGTGACTGGCAAATAATCTGAGGGATGGGTTTGGCAACACAATTTACATTTTTGTAGCTGTTTACAGTTTATCAAACACGTTCAAACGCATTTAATCACAACAGCATTCCTGTAAGGTTTTATTCCTATTTAACAGAAGTGAAAACTGAGGTTTGGAGTACTTAAATGACTTTCCCAAAGTCATAGAGCCCGTAAATTGCAAAGGTAGGACTGAAGCATAAATGGATTCACTTTAGTTCAGCTTTAAAAAAAAGAAAAATCCCAAATAGCATCCATCTAACTACAGATTTTCAAAGTATATACTCTCTCCAGAATTTAATAAGTATTTCTCTCCTTTTAAAAACGTTTTCTAAAAAAGGCTATTTTTCTTTATTTTCTTGATACTGGGAAGCACACTGCCAGGGAAAAGCAATTTGTTTTACACCAACAGCTATTTCTGTTGCCCGTCTAAACTGGCAAAATATAACAGGTGCCAGATTCCCCAAAGCTCTATTTGTAACAGCAGTTTACAACATCTAAATGTTAAATGAGTTACTGAATTTGTGACTTTCACAAATGTGTGAATAACGTCATTTACCAAAAATAACTGTTTTCTGCGCAAAGTAAAGCATACACATGTGCACTTATGATGCTAAAACCAACAAGGGCCGTTAGGTGTGGAAGAGACACCGGTCGGAAGCATATATAAGTCAGGTCCTTGCGAATCTATTTTTTCCTCAAAATCAGGTCAGCAACTCGTGGAACAGAATTAGGAAAAGCATATGACAGTCTCGAATCAAGAGATATGGGATGTGGTGCGATGATCAGCAAACCAGGGAAGGGAATTAGGAGAATCCTAGATCCAGGAGGGAACTGGGGAAGCTATTTCTAGGGTCCCCAGGAATCCGGGCCTCTAGCTCAGAGCCAGCTGCCACAAGGAGGGGACTCAGGCAGGCGCTGACTGCTGAAAGTCACTCTTCCTAACAAGAAACTATGGAGGTCCTAACTCAGAAGAAGGGACTCCAACTCAGCGCCTACATCGAAAAAACGTTCTTGAGAAGTCGACCCGCTTTTGCCTACCACCAAGCTCCCCCAAGCAGGAAGCAGGTAGGCATGCCCCCCAAGCGCTGTTCTCGGATTTTATTGGCTGCCCCGGCCTGCCCCCTCTCAAAACGTTTCTTTCACTGGTCAGCATTGCCAAGTTCCTTCTTCCACAGACGATGTCTGGAACCAATCATCTCCAAGCACCGCCCTGTCTCTCCGCCGACATGTGAGTGACATGCATGCCAGCCAATAAGAAGTGAAAGTGGGGATGTGCAACAAGACTCCTCCCCTTTTTCTTCAACTCGTTCGGTAAATGGTGGAAAAGGTTGAGCAGCTGATACCAACCACCAATCCGTCAGGGCGGAAGAGGAAGGATGCGAAGGGAGATGGGAGGGGGTGACGTGGCAGTGACGGGATCATAAACTGAAATGAATGGCGGAAATACTAGCCAATCGGCGACCAAACTGGCCGGGCACTCTGCATTCTCGAGTCTTCCCTGAGCGCGGGGACCTTCGGGAAAGTACCAATGGGCTTGTACGTGAGTCTGATTGGCCTTCATCTGAACCAATCGACGGCATGGCTGGCAGACGCGTCCCACCCCGGACTCTCACTGGGCGGTGTGGAATGACAGGCCCGAGAGAAATGCCAATGTCCTAGGGGTCTCCTGCAAGTGACACTCCACGGCGCCAATTGACTCCTTTCTTCCTGGCGGCCGAGCCCTCCTCCCCGCAGCGGGCCTGGCGGGGCGGGGACGCTGCGCGGCCGCGGCTGATGCGCTAGCCGTGTGGGGCTCTCCAGGCGGCGACGGCGGCCCTCGTAGGCGGTTTCGGTCCTGTATCTCGGGGCGGCGGCGACTCATGGCGGCGACGGAGCTGAGAGGAGTGGTGGGGCCGGGCCCGGCAGCCATTGGAGCTCCGGGCGGCGGCGGCACCGGTCCCCCCGTGGGGGGAGGCGGCGGTGGCGGCCGCGGAGACTCGGGGCCAGGCTCTGGGGGCGCGCCCGGCACGGTGGCCGCGGTGGCTGCGGGCGGCCCGGGCCCCGGGGCCGGGGGAGTGGCGGCTGCGGGCCAGGCCCCTGCGCCGCCGGCGGGGGGCTCGGGCGCCGGGGGTTCGGGCTCGGCTCGAGAGGGCTGGCTCTTCAAATGGACCAATTACATCAAAGGCTACCAGCGGCGGTGGTTCGTGCTGAGCAACGGGCTTCTGAGCTACTACAGGTAACTGCTTCCGGGGCGCCGTACCCCACCGCAGCCCACAGTCCCCGCGCCGTCACCCTCTGGAGCCGGCAGCGTAGCCAAGGTCGCCCCAGGCCCCTTTTCGTCACCCGCGCGCACTGACAGCCCGCGACACCAGCCCACCATCACGAAAGTGAACGCCCCAGACCTACCCCTCCACCTGCGTTACCCACCCCCGGTGCCATGCCTTCCCCTCGGTCCCTGGCCTTTCCGATTGTTTGGAGAGCATCTACTCTTCCATTGTGTTCCCACCAGCACATCGGTGCAATGATTAGTTCTGCAAGGAAGGCGCTGTCGTAGGTATTAAGGGACACATGGAAGAGAGCAAAGCCCGGGCATTGCTCCCAAGGAACTTAGAGGAAAAGTCCCACGGCTTAGCTGTCTTTTGTGCCCGGTCTCCAAAATTCAAGGTTATTAGCAGCCCTTGATATACCCGCCTTTGCTGTCTCCACATTCAGGCACAAGGACACCACGCACACAGTGGCCTCGGTGTCTGTCCCCTGTCTTCCTTATCTCCCCAAGACTTGCTCTGCTTTCGCCTTCTGGACAGCCCAGAATGGAGATGTGCCCTCCAGGGCTGCTTTTATTTTTGCTTGCCCCACCTCCTCCCGTGGGAATGGTGAAGTGTTCTCTCCGATATTTCTGGGGTCTCTCGGGTTAGTTAGGTGTAAGTTTTATTAAAAGAAGAATCCACGTGTTGGGTATGATTACTTCTGTTCCGCACTGTTTGCTTTGGAATGTGTAATATATGTTTATGGTGACTCACAGTCTTGCCATAACATAGCATGCTTTTGGCTACTTATGTTGCGATAGGTAGAGGGGTGAGGATATGGATTTGGGGACGGGACATAAACGTTTTCTGAGGGCTGGAACAGCTTGGATAGATACTTTACATACAGTATTTCGTTGCCTCCAACAACAACCCTGTGATTTAGGAGCTAATCCCATCTTACTGATGGGGAAACAGACTTAGCTTGGGCAACTTTCCCAACGTCTTGAGAAGTCAGGATTTAAAACTAGTTCTGTGCACACCAACATAACCTACAACCCAGGTAAGTGTTACATGAATCAGTCAGATGCAGAGATAATTACTTAATCTCTAGCACGTAAGTTTATAGATCATGGTTACTATGTGTATTTTATACACAATGTATAAAAGTCTTGTTTAAGGGAGACTTTGCTTAATATAATGGCATTTCTAATTGAAATCTTTTTATAAAGACCATCCTATTTCGAACTCAAAACAATGTTGTTAAGAGCAGCTCCCTCTGTATTTCTTTTCCTCTGCCAGTAGTCACTCTGCCACTCGGGAGTTAGGGTGAACAAGCCTCTTTTCCATCAACTCCATTGTATTGGCTCTTAGAGAATTTTGAGGGAAGTTGGAGGTTGTTGAAATGGCAACATTCTTATCTGGGTCTCTAACAGTGGAAAATGGCCTTAGATAGTGTGTCCTCACTGCTTGAGTGACATTAATTGCCAACACTTGTGTATATCATTTGCATTATATTCAGAATTAGTTTTAATTTTAACCCTTTCTAATTACTCAGCCAGGGCTATCAGTTTAAGGTTAGATGACAAACCTAAAATTTTAGTTTGCCTCAGATTTTTTCCCCTGCTCAGGTTCATGTTTTCCTGTTACATTGACCATCATTCTAATGTTCGGTTGACTCATATCCTAACTCGACTTGTAAATCACTATTAACACTGATTCCCCATTTTCAAAAGTTGTGTATCAGCCGCAGGCCTTAATGTGTGGTCGTTTTTCCTCATCCAAGTTCTTATCATATCTACTTTCCAGGCCAGTTGATTCTTTGATGAGTACCAGTCTTGATCAATATTGATCTTGGTTGAACATTAATAACTTATATGTCGCTGTGTCTTCAAGTACTTGTAACCACTTTTGACTTCTGTCTTACAAGAGCTAGTGTTACCTGTCCGACTACAGATAAAACTCTTTCCAAAACATACTAAACCACATATTGGGAAATATGCCATAGGCCTGGCCTTGCCAGCTAAGATGGTCCCACCCACAAACCAACCAACGGGATCCAGAGTTATCAATTCTATGCACATCCCTCAAAATTACTTTGAAGTACTGCCTACCAACTGTCTTGGTAGTTTTTCTTGCCAACAGGGTTCTTCAGGTCCCCGTCTCCCTAGAGTTAATTAGCCAAGTTGTTATTCCTCCTGCTTTTCATGCCTCCAAAACCTGTCATCTCCTATATATGACCTTTTTTTACAAAGCACTGTTTTCTTTTTAACTGACATCATGTACTTCCTAGACCCATCCTCTGATGAACTGTCCTAATAGACTTTGGCAAGCTGCTTCTGTCTTTTTACCTATCCTGTTCTTCCTTTCATTCACACTTACACAGATGTCCTGATACTTAAAACCATATGTAGAATGCCAGCTCTCCCAGACACATCGTGACAGGCCCATAGTATTAGTTTTCCTGGCTAGCTTCTAGAGATTGAGTTACTATTTCGGCTGGCCTTTTTAGGGACGAACTTTCTAGCCAGAAAATACCACCTAATACTGTAGTGCCTGAAGAACTTATCTTGCACCCTGAAAACCAAGTCTTTCCAGCTTCTGCACTAATCATTTATAACCATCGGTGTAGCTGCTCGAACCCAAGAGCTCTGAGGTCAAGCCTGCCTTGCTCCAAAGTTCTTTGGTATTTTTAAAACTGCTATAGACTTTATGTGATTTGAGAAACTTCTGTAGTTCATGAAGATGACGCAGGCAGAAGAGATTCCTAGGAAGTGGTTTGTTAAAAGGATCAACACATTGTGAGGAATGTGGTAGAAGGTCCAAGTGGCACCTTTGGAGTCAAAAGGAGGGGTGAGTCGGCCTGTCAGCTGTGAGTCTGTAATTCTGCCTGCATTATTCATAATGTAAGCTGAAGCTTGGGGGCGGGGGAGGGGAGGTAAGAATAGAAAAAACGGGGATTCACATTACAGTGTGGCAGGTGCAGGGGATGGAAAATGGCCCAGTCCACTGAGACCCCCTGGCCATCCCATACTGCTCATTCGTGCATTTGAGGAAGAAAAACTAGTTTCATGTGACAGACTGAACAATAGCAAATCTGTCTTCCTAAGCACAGTAAACAGACTTTCTGAAACATACCAAATCTTAGTTTCTGGAGATGGAGTATGTGTCACTTCTGGCATGCAGGAATTCTGGACGTGCCAGGTGCATTTGGCTGCTTGGCTCCAGCAAAAGGGAAATGGCTCTGCTTTGCACTGTGGCAGTTGGCAAGGGACTTTGACCTCTTTATGTTCCAAGTTGGTCATGGAGAACTGTGGTCTCAACACGCAGGTCCCTGGGCATAACCAGCGGGTGGCAGGGAAATTAGCACGACTTGTGCTGCACACTCAGTTGTGCAAGCAGCTTGATATTTTTTGTGAAGTCTCTTGTAGCTTGTTGTCATCAAGAAGTGCTATAAAGTTCAAAAGTTAGTCTATTAATAGAACTGTCAGTCAGTAGAGATGGGGAAAATTTTTACACGCAGTCCTCTGAGAACAGATTTGCTGAATCTTTCCTAGCTATTAATAGGATGGCTTAGGAGTTCCCACCAATAGAGGTCTGTGGACCTTAGGAAAGAACATATTCCAGCAAGATTATACCACCTTTTTCTTTTATGATTATTCTTTCTTTACTCCCACAGAAAGTTAGTTATTCCTATTTCATATCATTTGAGCTGTACTCAATATTTAATGGTCTAAATATCTACGTGTGCCTTAAACTTCTGCAGTATAATTCTATGCATAATGCGACAGTTCTCATTTGGGCTGAGTTACAGTTAGGGGGTGGGTTGTGCAGTATATGTAAAATGGAACTATTTTTTCTCTTACAGAATGAGATTGTTTTACGAAATTCTGTTGCATGAATTTATAAAGCACTATTTTACAATTACAACTTGCAAAATACAGAGTAATTCCTGACTGCAAAGGGGCACGAGGGAACTTGTTGGGGCGATGGAAATGTTCTATATCTCGATTGTGGAGGTAGTTCCACAGTTGTATACCTTTATCTCAACTCATTGAATTGTACTCTTAAAATTGCTGAATTAATATTGTATGTAGTTATGCTTCAGTGAAGCCTATTTTGAAAAAGCTGAGAGTGAGAGGAACAGCAGAGCAATAATTCTGACTCGGAAACAACACTTAGACGCTGTGAAAGGAAATCCCTACCGATTGTTTCTTGAATTTTAGGAAACCATTTGAGGGAAATATTAAAAGCTGAGAGTGAGAGGAACAGCAGAGCAATAATTCTGACTCGGAAACAACACTTAGACGCTGTGAAAGGAAATCCCTACCGATTGTTTCTTGAATTTTAGGAAACCATTTGAGGGAAATATTAGAACTTGCTGATTCCTAAGACGACTGTATTTTCAAAAGGCGTAGAGTTTTGAAAAGAAATGGAATGTGGTGAAGGAGAAACCACTCATAAGCTTTCTACTTAGCTTGTCTTTGTCTCGTTGTTGCAGGTCAAAGGCAGAAATGAGACACACCTGCCGTGGTACCATCAACCTCGCCACAGCTAACATCACCGTGGAGGACTCCTGCAACTTCATCATTTCCAATGGAGGTGCTCAGACCTACCATCTGAAGGCGAGCTCAGAAGTGGAGCGGCAGCGCTGGGTGACGGCCCTGGAGCTGGCCAAGGCCAAGGCTGTGAAGATGCTGGCAGAATCGGGTAGGGAGCAAAGAACACCATACCTGGGGAACTTTTTCTGTTCCTCTCTTATGCACAAATCTTATTTTATGCCTCATTGTCATTCGATTATCATCTCTCTCCTGGATGTCTCAGGCTTCTCCTCATCATGCAGTATTTCTCCTAGAGTGGCGGTTCTCAACTGGGGGCATTTCTGCCCCACAGTCCCATTTGGCAATGTCTGGAGACGTTTTTGTTGTCACAGCTGAGGTGTAGTGGTGCTACTGGCATCTAGTGAGTAGAGGCCAGGGATGCTGCTAAACTTCCTATAGTGCACAGGAGAGTCCACAACAAAGAATTATCTGACCCCAATGTCAGTAGTGCTGAGGTTGAGAAACTTTATCCTAGAGGCATAACAATTGTCCTTCTGGCATTTAATGCCAATTGACTACATTAAAAATTTGAGAAGTAGCTATTTTAATGCTAGGTCAGTCTTAGGATTATTACAACTCACAGTTTGGACCTATCCTTTTTTCTTTTCTGCTGGCATCATCTTACTTAAGTATTTGTTAGTTGAGTTGAAACAAAATTCTCATAGACTGCCGAAAACGTTATATGTGATGTTTTCTAATATTTTCATTTTACTATATTTTAAATCTTATTTCACTTTTAGTTTCATTAAAAGAGAAATCAATATTGTTTTGATTTTTCTTCAAGGAAAATGGTAGGGTTTCCCCCAACAGGTGTTGATCGTTGAGTTACACTGAGCTTGTTCACTGAGAGCTGACCGAGGTAGGCACCTGCTGGCTTCTTTTCATCTCTGATTTTCTTATCCCCTGTCACTTCTCATGCTGTATTTAGTATGTATTAAGCAATGTAAGGAAAATTCAGTGCTTTGTAAGGTTTTTTGGGAACAGATTATAAGGGCATGTCTTTCCTTATTTCTCCTGTAGTAGTGCTGATGTTAGCTCCCCCAAAGGAAGTGACACTGCTAGAAAAACACTCTGCAGTTACAAAGTGTTAAGTACAAAACTGGTGGCAAGAGCTACAAGATAGCTCTCTACTTGACTTGTTATGGGAGAATCTTTTAACAGAAGACCTTGCATGACTTTCACTGCAGTAGTGGCTTTAGTGTTAGATGAGCTCATCGTGAAGTCCCTGAGCTCTCCTCCAGAAAAGATGAATGAACGAGTCTTTTGGTGATGTAGACTTTGTTTACAGAGAGCTGGACTATGATTCTCAACCCATTTCATACAGGGCCTGCCAATCTTCCAACAGATGATAATGGATTTGTGGTAATAATCCACTTGAACTGGATTGGAACCCTCAAGCTAGAGTTAAAAGGCTCATTAATTCATTCCCAATCCCAAGAGCCACGAGCTTCTCCATCCTGTCCTCTAGGTCATTGGTTCTTAAATTTCAGCATGCATCGGAATTTCCTGGGCAGCTTCTTTGAAATCCAGATTCCTGCACCTTGCCTCACATCAACCAAATCAAAGTTTCTGAGATGGGGCAGACACTTTGCACCTTTAAGAAGAACCCCAGGGTCAGAGGTGATCAAAAGGTTCAAAACTTCCAGTTATAAGATAAATACATCCTGGGGATGTAATGTACAACATGATAACTACAGTTAACACCGCTGTATGATATATTTGAAAGTTGCTAAGAGAGTAGATTGTAAAAGTTCTCATCACAAGGGAAGAATGTGGATTTTTTTTGTATCTATATGAGATGATGGATGTTAACTAAACTTACTGTGGTAGTCATTTCACAATATGTGTAAGTAAAGTCGCTATCCTCTACACCTTAAACTTAGGCAGTGCTGTATGTCAATTATAGCTCAATAAAACTGGAAGGAAAAAAATCATGAGCAAAAGAAATGCTTATTATTGTATGCCTCAGGAAAAAAAAACAGAAGAACCACCACCCCAGGTTGTTATGATACAGGTGGGCCGTGGACCACACTGTAGACAAATCCTCTGGTGATGGCAAGCTCTCCGTCAGAGTGCGCAGCGTGAGGAGTGTTGTTTTGGCTGTGAGCAGAGGCACTTGGGTTCCGATTCTCGGTCCTGGGCCTAGAGGCATATAACTCACCTTTTCACCCCTGTAGATGAGTCAGGAGATGAAGAATCTGTCTCACAAACTGACAAGACTGAGCTGCAGAATACCCTCCGGACCCTTTCCAGCAAAGTGGAGGACCTGAGCACGTGCAACGACCTGATAGCCAAGCACGGCACAGCGCTGCAGCGCTCCCTCAGTGAGCTGGAGTCCCTGAGGTTGCCTGCTGAGAGCAACGAGAAGATCAAACAGGTCAACGAACGGGCCACGCTCTTTCGGATAACATCCAATGCCATGATCAATGTAAGTGCAGATGGTGTCCAAGTTGCTTTTTGGTTCTTTTCCCTCTTCAAAATGTAATTCTCCCCAAATGCTGGAAAACTGTAATTGATAAAGCACAGAACATTAGGTCCTGCTTCACTGCTCAAGAGATTTAAGTTACGTTGTTACATGAAATAGAACAGGCTGCACAGATGGAATGACTTTCATGCCCTGCTCAAGTGGTCAGGAGGACACTGCTCCAGCTTGGGAATGAGTTGGGGGTCCAGAGTTCAGCCCTGTGTCTTCTGCAATCAGCAGGACATCTGTTGGTGATGTTAATTGCGTCCCTTAAACTCTCTGGGTTGTGGTTTTATTTATTTATTTTATATATATATAAATAACTTTATCTGTTGGAACTAGAAGGTCTCCGTGGGTCCTTTCCACTGTCATGATCTTTGAGCTTTAAATCGGAGTCTTACCCCTGCTTTGCTAGTGCATTCTAGCCTACAGTATGGTAAGTGGGGCTGGATCAAGTACTAGTTAGAACCTTATAATACTAGTTCTTCCTGTCTTTAGTTCTTGATTTCAGAGGTGATTCTGGGTGATAAGACAAAATACTCAGTTATGGGCATTTTTCTTTTAAAAAGAAGGGGCCAGTGCTTCTGCCTCCTACCTCAGGTGGCTGTTTTTGGTTTGTGGCATACTTCAGCTATGTGGGTACAAGGCTGTAGGTAAGCCCAAGGCACCAGTGGCATTACTGATGTATTTCAGATACTGGGTGATACGTATGAAATGAACACGTGCTTTAAACAATGCTGGTTTTCTTCTACTGGTGACTGATTCTCACCTGGCAGGTTGTTTTAGTTAGCTTCCACCTAAGAACACTAGAGGATGTTTCACAAGGCAAGTGACAAGAGTGCTCTGAAAAAAGGCTTATGCAGGGTTTTTCTCCTAATTCAATGGGATGAAATTACTTCTCTGGGGCCAGATTTTCCCTTGTTTAGGGAGTGATAATAAGATGTCTGCTTAGAACTAGTTTCGTTCACTTGGCTGCTTGGGGATCAAAGGTCTTTTCCTGTGACCAAGGGAAAATTGGTTTTTCTCATTCAAAACTTCCTTGTTACTTAATAGAAAGTTGTGATAGCCTTCTTTTCACATCATTTTCTGAAGTGTTGTACTCTTTCTTCAGTGCTCTGATTCACACAAGGTTTTGTGTTAGTGCCACGGAGGGGATTCCGACTCCTAGTGACCCTGTGTACAGCAGAGTGGAATCTGTCTGGTCTTTTCGCGCCATCCTCTCACCTTCTGGTGCTCTATAAGACAGTGCCCTGCTGCTGTTCACAGGGTTTTCATGGCCTTTTTTCCAGAACTGGGTGACCCTACTGATATTTGAAATCAATATCAATATGCTTTCAGTATCAGAGCACCTTGCAGCCGCCACAGTATGACAACTGACAGACGGGTGGTGTGGTTCCCTGCGCTGGGAAGCGAACCCGGGCTGTGACAGTGAGAGAGCTGAATCTTAACCACTAGGCCACCAGGGCAGGCTTCACACAAGGTACAAGAGACAAAGTATTTTGTCCTCTTAAGGACTGCAAGAAGATCAGCTGTCTCCCGGGACCATTCTGCAAGTCAGCACTGATGCTTGTGTTTCTGATATCTAGTCATGTGCTCTTTTTCCAAACTGTCTCACTTCTTAGTGACCATGTGCTTGTTTTTCTGGTTCTCTTGAGATAAGGAAAACCTCATAAATCATACAGGTCGATTAATCAGTAGTATATATGTTTTTTTAATTATTGTTTAATTATTTTTTTCATTTTATAAGATTGGTACCTGAGCTAATATCTGTTGCTAATCTTTTTTTTTCCTTCTTCTTCCCCCCAGAGCACTCCAGTACATAGTTGTATATTCTAGTTGTAGGTCCTTCTGGCTCTGCTGTGTGGGCCGCTGCCTCAGCATCGCTTGATGAGTGGTGCTAGGTCCGTGCCCAGGATCCAAACTGGCGAAATCCTGGGCTGGCGAAGTGGAGTGCGTGAATTAACCACTCAGCTACTGGGCTGGCCTTTAAATATACTTTTTATGTAGAACAACTCAGGACACAGTGGTCTGCTGATAGTGAATGTTCCCTTTTATCCATGTCAGGTGAACACCCTGCTCTATGACAATTTTTTTCCTGCTCTAATGAGAAAAATGTGTTAAATAAAACACCTCTTGATTTAAAACTTCTCATAAAATTGAAACTTGGGTTTAGACTTTTCTCTTGAAAATATGCTCATCTTTGTTCCTCGGGGCAGTTCTTCGTCCCCAAGTTCTAAGTGTCCAGAGTTTGTGTCAGAGGGAGTGATCCCTTGGCACTCGGAGATGAGTTCTGTTTTCTCATTCTCTTCTGCCTTGGTCTACTGCCTGTGCCCCTTTCATAACCTCTTATTGCTTGAAATGTATTTTTTATCCCTGTGTTGTTTCGTTTGTACCATTGAGGTGATGATGGCAAGGCCTTAGGTGTGATACGCATCTTGAAAATTAACATGCTAGTGCATCACATCTCTAAACGGGCAAAGTTATATCAAAGGAAGGATACATTTCACTCAATTTCTCGGTTGCTTAGGACATAGCCTTTACTACCAAAGTAATCTAAACAGGGGTGTGAATTTGACCTTGTCAGTGGATCCGTTTGCCAGTGCAGCAAACGTCTATTGAGACCATCTGTGTTCTAGACACTGTGCTAAGGAATGTAAAACAATTCAAGTGTGGTCCCTGCCCTCAGGGAGACTACTCTCCAGTCAGGGGACAGAGAAGTAACAGATCGCTATGGAGTGTGCTAAGTGCCGTGACAGAATGAGCACAGGCTGTTGTGCCACAGTACATTGCAAGTGTTTAGCTCAGACTGGGAGGCTTAGAGAAGGTGACACTTCAACTAAGTTCTGAAAGACCAGAGAGAGTCTTCCTATGAAAAAGGGCAATATAGAGCTTGGGGCCCTGGGGTCCACCTGCCTCGGTTAATTATCTGTATAACTATGTCTGTATATCTGGGACTACCTGCTTCCTTGGTGACCTCAGTTCCTTTTCCGTAAATGGTGATGATACTAGTAGCTGCTCACAGGATTGTTGAAAGGCTTTTATTAGATAATTGATGCAAAGTGTTTGGCAAAGTGCCTGACATACAATTGTCTCACTGAATTTTAGTTATGATCAATATTATTAAAAGGAAGTGAGGGCGAATTGTTGATCCAGTTAGAGGTATGGTATATGCGGATCTCTCCCTCTCTCCCAAGGTCTGGGCACTGCTGGTAATTAACTATTAGCAAAGAAGGAGCTAGAGATGAGGCTGTAGAGGAATTAAGTGTGGGAGAGGTGTGCAGATCATATTAAATGGGCTTGGTAATAGTGGATTAGAAGAGGATAAGACTGATTGATGCAGGCTTAACGATAATAGCTAATACCTTATTGAGTGCTTACTGTAAGCCCGATAGGGTTCTGAGTGCTTTACATGTAAAGCAACAATTCTTGAGGTTGTTACCATAGTTATTCTTTGTTTACAGATGAGGAAGAGGAAGCACGGAGGGATTAAATAACTTGCTGAAAATTCCATAGCTAGATAGTGAGATGGAGCTGTGATTTGAGCCCCAACAATCCAACTCCACAGTCTGTACTCCGTACTGCCTCTGAGTATGGACGATGAAAAGATGTGCACAGATTCCAGAACTATTAAGGAAGAATATTCTATATTAATTATATATTATGGATAATAATATATTATGTATTATATTATTAAGGACTTGATAATTGGATGTGGGGAGGGAAGACAAACTAAGAATCGGGAATGTCTCTTATTTTTCTGGTTTGGCCAGGTAGAAGGGCCCTGCGTCTGTTCTTGGGCTGGGGAACACCAAAGGGAGAAGCAGAGTCAGAAAGAGAACGTAGTTCAATTTGGGACCCACTGATTTTGAGATTGCTTTGAGCCATTGAATAGGCAATTGGATATTCTGGCCTGAAGCTCCATGAGTGCAGAGCTAGAATTACCGATTTAGTAATTAGCCTATAGGCAAAGGTTGAGGCCATGGGAGTAGATATTCTGTTTACCTTTTAGTTTCTCTATGGCACGGCATAGACTTTTAAGTTTCATTGCTTTCTTCCTTCATTTATTTATTAAGCAAACTTTATCAGGCTTCTACTATGTATAAAGCAACTAAGTTAGGAACTGGAGATACATACATGAATAAGCTATAAACTGTGTCTTCACATTGCTCATAATCCATCTGGAGAGACAGGAAACCAGTCACGATATTGCTGTGAATGGTGTAAAATAGAAGTATGTGCAATGTGCTATGGAAATGTAGAGAAGAGGCTGGCTGCTTATGAGATTGAGGGGGAAGTGTCACAGAGTAACATTTGCCATAGGTCTTCAAGAATGAAAAGGACTTGGCCCAGTAGACAGAGGGAGGAGGAGAGGGCATTCTAGGTAGAAGGAACAGCATATGCTGTGGTAGGCAGGCCTGAAAGAAATCTGTGTGTTCATGAAATGGTGAGCAGTTCAGTGTGGCTCCATGGTAGGTGCAGGGTTAGGTCCAGCTGCCCGGAGAGGAGGATGCAAGGCAGGGGGTGGCCATACTGTGGTGGGACCTTTATGTTCATAACCAGTAGTTAGGATTTGGTCCTAATATTGGTGGGGAGCCAGTGAAGGGGCTGATAAGATCAGATTTGTGTTTTGTCTCTAGATCACTTCTTTGATTCCCCAGGTAGGCTTCTAATTTTTAAGGTCAGTTGTTTCTCTTAGTGACCAAAATAAAAACAAATCGTTTCCCCATATTTGGTGTAATTCAGTGCAGATTCTCTGTCCTGTGTCTGCATTCCTCAGTTTTAGGTGACTTGAGTTTACTAAAGAATTTATTACCCTGTGCTCTTCTTTAGCTTTCTTTCAGTCACAGATTTTTTCTTTTGATGCACTCCACATAGCCACCCTTTATGATGTCTCCACAAATACTTTGTCTGGGCCTACTGTTCACTTGGCATTTATCTGGTCCTCATGACCAGGAAAATATAAAAGAACCGTGACAACCACATTCAATTTTTTTTTCTGGGGTTGACTTTGATTGCATCACAGAGCTGGCTGTCCCTGATACTGTGGAATAACAGGGCAAGTCTTTCCTTGTAATTTACCAGTTAGAGTCCCCAGAATAAGGTTACTTAAGGGGCTTACAGACAGCTGAGGGGAATCTCTGACCAGCTGAGTTGATGTGACACATATTAACTCTCTCTATACAGGCCTGCAGAGATTTCCTCATGTTAGCCCAGACCCATAGTAAAAAGTGGCAGAAGTCTCTACAGTATGAAAGAGACCAGCGCATCCGACTGGAAGAGACCCTTGAGCAGCTGGCGAAGCAGCATAATCACCTGGAGAGAGCCTTCCGAGGGGCCACGGTGCTGCCGGCAAACACTCCCGGCAGTGCTGGTTCCGGTAAAGGTGAGATGCGCGGTTCTTGGGTGGCCACTTCTGATATGGGCAGGTGGTTTTCTGCAATTGATAGAAGAACTCCACGTTCTCCAAAATCAGTGACTCACATCAAATGGAATTGGGGCTGTGTATTTCTTCTGGCTTTTCACTGCTTTCTACCATTTGTTGCTATGTGTGTGGTTAGTATTTCCAAGATCCTGCTGGGCCAGGTTTTGGTAAATAAAGCCAGAGTAAACGAATGAGGCTTTTCTCCTTATAGATCAGTGCTGCTCTGGCAAAGGAGACATGAGTGATGAGGATGATGAGAATGAATTTTTTGATGCTCCTGAGATCATCACCATGCCTGAAAATTTGGGCCATAAGTAAGTTATCCTTGACTCTGGGAAAAAATGAACATATCTGACCATCGAAAGGTTAGAAATGTATCAGTGAGAGCATCGTAGCTGTTTATGTTTACTGAGTTCTGGAATCTTTTCCTTAAGTAAGTAGGAAACTGTCAGCTTTTTTCCGTGAACAAGTTCTCCAGAGATGTTTAAATTCATACATATTCTCTTCTAAAAGTTGTCATTCGATCACTCATTAATAAATTTGTGCAGTGTGCTTAGCATTCTGCTTTGTAAAGACTTGGCAAGGACCAAATTCAAGTTCCGACCTTTGCTCTAATTCGTATCCACTTCCCATCCGTGTAGACGTACTGGCAGCAACATCAGTGGAGCCAGCAGTGACATCAGCCTTGATGAACAGGTGACTCTTTTTTGAGACTTATCGGGAGTGAGGGACTTGGATGTGATTCCCAGGGATTTGCCTGTACAGCGCTAAGAGAAACAGAAAATACTGATTTTTTTAGCATGGGAGAAGGGAAGTTTATAAATACCAGGTTTTCTGTTCTTTGTGGATGATTGATTGGCTTCGTTTTTGCTCCTAGTACAAGCATCAGCTGGAAGAGACCAAGAAGGAAAAGAGAACTAGAATACCATACAAGCCAAACTATAGCCTCAATTTATGGAGCATCATGAAGAACTGCATTGGAAAAGAACTCTCTAAGATCCCCATGCCGGTGAGGTTCTTGCATGCCCAGGCTGCTGCCAGGGGACCCTCTCAGGCCTCAGTGGGACCAGTGCTGCCATGACAGCCCCACCCACGTGTGTGGCAGTTTGTGGCATGGTCTTTGTTACCCTCAGAGTCATAAATTATCCCTTAAAATTAGCTGCTTTAATTTTGTCTGTGGATCTGGTATGTTTCCAGATCACCTAGAATCAAATGCACTTGTTAATAACAGTTATTTATGAGCAAATTCCTATGCTAGATGTGCTATGGGCATTCAAATACAATATAATTTCTGTTTTCAAAAAGCATGTAGTTTAAAGGAGACGGACATGAGAACAGATAGAAAATGTTTTCTGTGGTAGTGTTATGGGAAGTCCTATAGATACGAAGGTTTGGGGAGCACAGAAGCAAAAGCACTTCTTCCCCACCAGGAAGATGAGGGCCATCACCATGGAGAAGATAGCGTTGGGGCTGACCTCCTGGCCTCCAGTCGCACCCTCTTCCAGTTTGTCCCTACTGTTGTCCAAAGTGATCTTTTTAAAATTGAGAATGTAGACATGCCACTGCCCAGCTTAAAATTCTTTACTCGATCCTTACTGCTTTGAAGGTAGTCCACATCCTTTAGTGGGCTTGATACTTCCTCCCCGTGGAAAAGGCTCTGCCCACGCACATCCGGGTTCTAGTCATTGGGAGTTACCTTCCGGTGCTCAGAGGGATCTTGTTGTCTTTTCCTTCAGGGCGTTTGCACACACTGCTCCTTCTGCCTGAACTTTCATCAACTCCCCACCTACCCTTGCCACTTTTCTTTGTCATGGCTAATACTCTTTTCTTCAGGATTCAGCTATAGTACTATCTCTTTCAGCACACCTTCACCCGTGCGTCCAGTCACGGTGAGATCTCTCTCTCTCCCCTGTGTTCCAGAACATTGTTTATGTCGGGGCAGTGGATGGCACTTGCTCGTTCATTGCACAAGCATTTACTGAGTGCCTACTGTCTCCCTGGTGTGGTAGCAGTGTATCAGGTATAGGTTCAATGTAAAGACACAAATCCAGAATATGTTGGTTTAAACCAGAGGTCAGCAAACTGTGGGCCTCAGGCCAAAACTGGGTACTGTCTGTGCAGCCCACACACTAAGAGTAGTTTCTATATTTTTAAATAGTTGAAAAAAATCAAAAGAGGATAATATTTTGTGACATGAAAATTATATGAAATTTAGAGGTAGTGTCTGTAAAGTTTTATTGGAACGCAGTGACACTCATTCATTTATCTGTTGTCTGTGGCTACTTTCATCCTACATGAGCAGTGTTGAGTAGTTGTGACGAGGCCAGATGGCCCTCAAAGCCTACATATTTACTATCTAGCCTTTTACAGAAAAAGCTGGCCAACCCTGCCTTAAACAAATGTTAGCTTAACTCATTCTCATGCTAAAGTCCAGAAGTAGGTGGCCCAGGGCTGGTATGGTTCTCCACAGTGTCAGGACCATGCTACTTTCTAGCCTAAGTCTCTACTGCCTGTGGTCTCAATTCCTAGGTCTAAAGTGGCTGCTCCAGCTTGGCCCATAATTTCGTTCCAGTTGGCAGGAAGAAGAAAAGAGAAGGGCATACTCTCTCTCTTTTAAGAGTACTTCCTGGAAATTGCATAAACCATTTTCGCTTCAATCCGTATACCCAGAACTTAGTTATATGTCCACAGCTAGCTGGAGAAGAGGGTGGAAATGAAGACTTCCATTCTGGGTGGCATGGCCTAGTTAAAAATTTGCGGTTCTACTAGTAGAAGAAGGAAAAGATGGAAAGTGGGGCATGGCTACAGATTCTGCCCACAGCCAGGTACTTGGCTTGCTTACAGACGTAAAGAAAGCATTCTCTTACCCTCTTGGGGCTTATGGACCATTGTGTGGTTTCGGCCTCACCACAGACTACGTTCCTCATGGGTAGAGACTGTCTTGTTGGTCTTTATATCCTTGATGCTTAGCCAGTGTCTGGCACTTATATACTATTCAGCAAACATTGAAGTCATTAATTAACTGGGTCTTGGCAAACAGAGATTTATATGTAAATATGTAGTATTTTTGTTAGAAAAATGTTGACCTCAAGACAAGACGAGAACATGAATAAGCACACTGGAGAAACAAAATAATTGACGCACTGGGAGCCTAAAAAGAAGCCCCACTTGCCTGGGGCCTTGAAGGAAGTGGTGGGAAGGCGGGCTGGAAAGGCTGGTCATTGCAGCCTCAGAAATGCAGTTCCTGCTTAAAAATAGCTTCTGAGTCAAGGTGACCTCTCCCTCCTCCTTTACCATTAGTTCCTTGTTGACATGGCCGCTAGGAATGTGCAACCCTGTAACCTGTTTGCCTGCAGATCTAGTCTTTGCCCTTCCCCTGCTCTGTGTCATGTCACAGGAGGACTGATCCCTCTAGGCTGTCTTCCTCAGGCTTCCGTGTCTGCTGGCATCTGGTCGGGCTCCACCAGTGCAACGTACCAGTAGGAGTTTGGAGCAGGGAGGAAGGGAGAGACCCCAGGGTACCTCCTCCCTACCCTGTGTTCTCTCGGGCAGTGCTTTGGCAGCAGCTGTGTGGCTCAAGTTTTCACTGGACAGGCCCCCCTGAGGTTTTAGCTTCTGCCAGAAACCTCTGGCCTCGGGGCTGCATTAATGCCCCTCCTTCCCTTTGTCCCTCCAGCCTACCAGTGGTTATGGCCACCTGCTGTTGCTAATCTCTAGGTTGTCTTTTTTGGCTGCCCAACTCTCTGTCAGCTGTATAACTAATTCCCTGCTTCCTTCCACTTTAAATTCTCAGATTTATTTGTTTCCCTATTAGGTCTCTGATAAAATAACCAATATGAAAAGCTTGGCACTTTCAGAGAAACTATGGTCCCTGGATCAGTTGTTGTGGCCCAGGGCTCTGTGTGTATGAAAAGTAGTGATAGCTTCAGGATGCACTGGTTCTAGTCCCAGGCAGTGCTGACACATCTTGTAGCCACCCGTGGAGGGCACTGCCCGTTCCCAGTGTTCCTCACAATGTACGGAAGTGTTACTTCACATTGCCTGAAATTCTGCCAGTGAGAGATGTTATTGGCATAGTTAATAAGCACCCTCTTTAAAAAGACTCTTGAGGGTTCAAGTTTTATCAGCCTGTTGCCCCTCAGTGTGCATTTTTCTTACTATGCTGCTTTTCTCTCAGTGTCGAGAAGATGGTTTTGGAGTGTGGCACACTTTTTCAGTTGAGATGGGGTAGGAGTGTTCTGATGTTGGTCCTGTGGTCTTCGTTCATTGGGAAATTTCCACAGAGAAATGCTTGGTATATTTCTCAGAGAAAAAGCATTCTCTTGTATATTATTTTTAGAAATGTATAAATGCATAGAAAGAAACATGAAATAATGGTTATCTTTGGGTGATGGCATTTCAAGTAAATTTTTTCCTTTATACGTTGTTTTCAAGGTTTGTCATAGTGAAAATTATAAGGTATTTCATAATTGGGAGGACAGTAAATATTAGAGTAGTATGTGGCTCAGAGATTGGTGGGTAGGAGGTTGGACAAAATGCAGAAAAAGAGGTGGGACCATAGGAAAGAAAAGTGTTTTTGTTTGTTTTTTTTTAACTGAAATTTTGCTTTAGGCTATCTCCATTCAAAAGAAAGGCAGTTTTTTCCTTCCTTCCTCTATTCTCTGGACTCAGAACTCACACTAGTGATATTCAGGCTTGTTGAGCTATACTGCTGATTAAATAAGCTTTATGGGCTAGCCTGGGAACCTAACCTCTTCTTAGAGTATTTTTTTTCATGTTTTTTTCTATTTCATTTTTTATTGAGGTTATGATAGTTTACAACCTTGTGAAATTTCAGTTGTACGTTATTATTTGTCAGTCATATTACAGGTGCACCACTTCACCCCTTGTGCCCATCCTCCCAACCACCCTTTCCCCTGGTAACCACTAATCTGTTCTTAGAGTAATTTTTTAAGTAGTAAATTTTTAAGTAGTAAAGTCATCTTGAATTCCAAACAGTCAGCTTAGAAGCTAACATTTTCTTTTTCAGAGGGAGGGTGGGGACAGGAGACAGTATCTCTTGTGTTCTCTTCTCTACACCCAGTGGGCAATATAGGGTCTGGGACACATGAGGGCTCCGTAAATGTTTGTGGAATGAATAACTGCATACACAAATGACTGGACAACTTCTCCCCGACAGAATGCACACATGCCCACACACATACACACTTCATCCTGCAGTTGAGTACCGTCAGTTGGCTCTAAAACTAGAAAGGTAGAAACACTCACAGCCCCTTCTCAGCCCCATCACCAGCACTCCAGCTCCAGAAGCACAACTGTCCAGCCTCAGGAAGACATCAACATCCTGGCCTGACGCAGAACTGAACTGATGCTTAGCACTCGTCTGGTCCAGGAGTGGAAGCTAACTTGTGTAATGTGTCTTTTTCACTAGTCCAGATGGGCCTGTACTTATCACTTACTATCCCTTCTTTCCTCCCTCAAGAATGTTAAGTAGTTAGCTTCCTCTCTGGGTATGCTTGTGCTAAAATACATTTCCTCTTTTATTCATTCATTCCGTATCTATTCAATGACAGTCTCCTCTAGGCTGGGCACTGATGGTTCTTAGATATGCAGCGGTGAACAGAAGAGGCACGGTTCCCATCCCAAAGAGCTTACAGTTTTTGAAATAAATGAAAATGGTGATTTCTGCTACTCACTTACGTGAACGGTTGACCAGAGAGAAGGAGTTGCTTTCACGTCAGATCTTAGAGCTGCTCTACTGAGCAAAAGGCCTCTTCTCTTCCAGTGATTTGCTTTATCATCTCGATATGGTTCTCCACCTGCAGAAAAATTAAACTGTCTCTTATAGATGTGTGGGCCAAGTTTTTAAATCTGTTCTTTTCCTGACAGGTGAACTTTAATGAGCCCTTATCCATGCTTCAGCGCCTTACTGAAGATCTGGAATACCATGAGCTGTTAGACCGAGCTGCAAAATGTGAGAACTCTCTAGAACAGCTCTGTTATGTTGCAGCTTTCACCGTGTCCTCCTATTCCACTACTGTCTTCCGTACCAGCAAGCCATTCAACCCACTCCTTGGGGAGACCTTTGAGCTGGACCGATTAGAGGAGAATGGGTACCGATCCCTCTGTGAGCAGGTAAGGGAGCTTCGGGACTGTGATGTGTTTCCTTTTTGAAGAAAGGGATGATTTCTTGGTTGATCCTCCTGGGTGTCACATTTGCAGAAATTCCAGTCCCTGTCATCCCAGACTGCCATCTTTTCCTTCAGGGCTGCAACACTGGAGGCTGTACTGTTGTGGGTGTAAATATGTCCTGTGAATTTTGGGTGTTTATCACCAAGAAATAGGCAGTATCTTTCCCTTCTCCTTTCCTCCTTTTTAATTTGAACCACTGATTTCTTCAAGGTGAGTCATCATCCCCCTGCTGCCGCGCACCATGCTGAGTCCAAAAATGGCTGGACATTGCGTCAGGAAATCAAAATCACCAGCAAGTTTCGAGGCAAATACCTCTCCATTATGCCCCTCGGTAAGGCCACCATCTTTGTAAGAATTAGTGCTCCAGGAGTGAAAGATTTTCTGGCATGATAGAGGAGGTCACTGGTGTAGGAGTCAGGAGATTGGAGGTCTGATTTGGGCTCTGAACATTACTAGTTAGCTCTGTGCAGGTCGTTTAATTCTCAGCTATCGAATGAGTGAGGAGGCACAAGACTCTTTAAGGACCCACCCAGCCATAAATTCTTTGTGTTCTTAGCTATATTTAATGCGTCATTAAGTACTATTTTAGAATATAAATTCTAGCATGCATTTTTTAAACTTTATCTCTTAACTGGTGTTTCCCCTGTTATCCTAGCAATCAGGTTCTCTGTATAAATCAGAACTCTCCTGACTGTAAGATCAGGTTTCTCAGCTAGCCCCTCCCCCTTCTCCTCTCCTTCCCCTCCTCTCTTCCTCTACCCGATGGGTTAGGTATCATTTATGTAATGGCTGAACTCCAGGTAAGATGAAACTTTATTTTAAAAGATCTTACTGGATTACAAGTTAATTTTGCACCATGATCAAAAGATCACCCCTGGGAATAAAATCCTAATATGCAGTGTTGGAAGGTCTATACTTTAGGGAAAATGAGATTATTCATGGATTAGAGATTCTTGATGCTCTTTTGAACAAGAGCAGCCACATTTGACCATGTATGTACTGAAGAGTGAATGCTGGTCTACAGCAAAAGAAACAAAGTGGAGAGAGAGAAACCAAGTACCTCCCTAGAGACAGGGCAGACAGGAGCTGCCTGAGCTCCTGATGGCTTCCATTTCCTGCTTCTAGTCTTTCATGAGGCCTAGCTGCAGTGCTTGGTTATTGCAGTATAGTCTTCTTCTTTAATAAATTCTCCTTTCTCTCAGGAACACCAAATGTAGCAAGTATAGTACAAACTAAAAATCAGCCCCCCAAAAATCAAGAATGTTTGTAATGTATTAAGAGAAACTGGAGTGTTAACACTATCACTTAAATGAAGAGAAGACTAGGTGATTTTGGTCTCGATCTTTACTGAGGACCTTTAAAAACGTCCTAATTACTTAACTGTCTTTGAAGCAAATAATTTTAGAAATATTAGGTTGAGTAGTAGTTGCCTGGGATGTCCACACCTCATCTGCAGAACTGGGATGTCAGTGGTCATACTGCCCGACGACTTTCACCCATGGGGAAGAGTTTCAGGGGACCCCTGGGGATCTCTAAAGGGATGGATTATATTTAATTCTAAGGAGAGTTGTATACATTTAAAAAATAGCGATAAACCTAACTCAACAATGATGTGCTGTACATTTTCTCTATACTTCGACTAGAATGATTAAATTCTGTATCTATGTAGAATTTTATATTTGTATCTATAATTCTTTGAGGGGTGAATAACTATTTGAACATGATATAAGTGGGGGATCTAATTTTTTGGAGTTAAAAAATATCTTTGATAGGATTCCATTCCTGTGATTGTTTAGGAGTCGGGTCACCAGGATGTGCTGTGTTAAGTGCCTCCGTATGTTAGATACTAAGTACCTGCCATGGACTAGGTGTGTTCTGGGTGCTTGGGAAGTGTAAGTGAAGAAAACAGATCCCAGCCTTCACAGGGAGATTAAACAAAGAGTTGACTTAGTGACAGGAAATGGAATATAGAAGTATAAAAATTGGGATTTCCAGACATTGGCCCTGGAGATGGCTGAATTTAATATTTTTGGATCAGTAACTTGGAAGAAGAATCATGCAGTGAAATTTTCACATTTGCAGTGGCACTCAGCTCTCAGAGGGTAACTTGTTAAGCCAATAGATGTTACTGAAAAAAGACATGTGGACAGGGTTGAGAACGAGTAGACAGATAGATGGTTTTTTGAGGTGGTGGCCGGGAGTCTCAGTCTCCCTGTAAAATACACTAAAAAGGTTAGAATTCTTGCAATCTGGAAAGAAGAATGCTTCTAGAAAATATAATTGGAGTTTGAAAAATGATGAAGACTATGGTAAAGGATGAATGTGAATTTACTCCTCAACTCCCAGAGTATTGGAACTAGGTGTTAGCCTTGAAGTTTAAAGAAAGACATTTAAATAAGAGTATTATTTCATAGTTTTGGAGTTCTCTAACTCAAGAAGAATCACAATTTTGGATATGAATGAAACAACCATTCAGCCTATCGATCTCTTGTCCGTGACACTACTGGGCCCTGTGGACCTTGAATTTGCACTTTTGACTAAACTTTCTGCTTATATATTTTATCCATTCTTCCAGTTTCTATTTTTTGACTAGGATGATTAATCCAGGGGCCGGCCCCGTGGCTGAGTGGTTAAGTTCACGCGCTCCACTTCAGCAGCCCAGGGTTTCACCGGTTCGGATCCTGGGCGCAGACATGGCACCACTCATCAGGCCACATTGAGGTGGCGTCCCATGTGGCACAACTAGAAGGACCCACAACTAAAATGTACAACTATATATTAGGGGGATTTGGAGAGAAAAAGCAGAAAAAAAAAAAAGAAGATTGGCACCTGAGCTAACAACTGTTGCCAGTCTTTTAAAAAAAAAAAAGAATGATTAATCCATTTATATTTATTACTGATTAGGTAGGATTTACATTTGCCGTTTTGGTTTTTTTTTTTTCTGTATATGTTATGTCTTTTTTTCCCTGTATTCCTCCATTAGTTCCTTCTTTTGTGTTAAATAGGTATTTTTCTAGTTTACCATTTTAATTCCCTTTTACTATATTTTAAAGGCATTTTTGTAGTGGTTACCCTGGGTATTACAATTAACATCTTCTAATAATCTAGATCAGATTAATATCAACTTAATTTTAATAGTATACAAAAACTTTGCACTATCAGATCTGTTACCTTTCCTTCCTTTGTGCTTTTATTTTCATACAATTTTTTTTCTTTAAGGAAGATTAACCTTGAGCTAATATCTGCTGCCAATCCTCTTCTTTTTTGCTGAGGAAGACTAGCCTTGAGCTAACATCCATGCCCATCTTCCTCTGCTTTATATGTGGGACTCCTGCCGCAGCATGGCTTGATGTGCGGTGTGTAGATCAGCACCCAGGATCCGAATCGGCAAACCCTGGGCTGCTGAAGTGGAATGTGCGAACTTAACTGCTGCGCCACTGGGCTGGCCCTGACAAATTGTATTTTTATACATTATAATCCCATCAACATAGTTTTTTAACTGTTGCTTCTTATAGTTGTCTTTTAAATCATATAGGAGAAAAAAACTTGCAAGCAAAAAATACATTTATATTGTCTTTTATATAGCTTAGTTGCAGTCACCTTTACTGGTCTCCTTATTTCTTACTGTAGATTTAAGTTACTGTCTAGTCTCCTTTCATTTCAGCCTGAAGGAATTCCTTTCGTATTTCTTGAAGGGCAGATGTGCTATCCATGAAGTCTTTCAGTTTTTGTTTATTTAGGAATGTCTTAAGTTCTCCTTTGTTTATAAAGGATAGTTTTACTGGATGTAGAATTCTTGACTTGACAGTCTTTTTCTTTCAGCATTTTGAATATGTCATCCCACTGCCTTCTGTCCTCTGTGGTTTCTGATAAACTTATTGAGAACCATTTATATGATGCACAACTTCTCTTTCACTGCTTTCAGGCTTCTCTCTTTATCTTTGTCTTTCAATTGTTTGATTATGATGGGTTTCCGTGTGGTGGTCTTTGAGTTTATCCTAGTTCATTGAGCTTCTTGGATGTGCAGATTAGTGGTTTTCATCAAGTTTGGAGTATTTTTGGCCATTATTTCTTCAGTTGCTCCAACTGCTATCACTGCATCAGGCAGCTTCTGGGTTAAACAATTGCCACTGATTGTTTTGATGATCACCCCAGGGCAAAGGCTGTTGGAGGTGAGCAGGTGCTGAGTCAGGTCCTGCGAGTGGGAGTTTACAGGGAACACCAGATAGGTCAGATAATGACAATTCTTTGGAGATGAGGTTTTGGGGGAGCTTCATACTGTTCTGCTCCCTCCAGTGTTTGCGAGGTTGCTGGCTGGTTTTCATGGCTACCATCTTGTGAGGCTACTGCTGAGCTAGGGAGAGGGAGATCGGATTCAGCCATTTTTCTTGAATAAATGCTTCTTGGATTATTGTAAGCGTTTGGTTAATTTCCAGAGTTCTGAAAAAGTCGACTCTGATAATTTTTGCTAGTGTGTTCTTGTTGCTTTTATTGAAGAGTAGATATATGGAAGTCCTTACTCCACCATTCTGGAAGTGGCTCTCTTTCCCTGTGTATGTTTTAAATGGCTCAGTTTTTAGACCTTTAGCTTATTGTCAAGTTTTCAAGACATAAACATTATATTAAGAAAGGCAGTCATAGGGTGTTGTTCTCCCAGTATCCCTGTGAGCTGGAAGGGACACTGTGCAGAGCAGCAGGCTCATGATCAGGATGGGATACAGAGGTATGGTGTTGGGCTGTACAGATGGATGTTCTGATGTTATTTTGAGGTGCAGCTCTCGCACTCACTGGCTGTGTAATCTTGGGCAAATTCCTTCACTTCTCCGAGCTCAGAGTCTTCATTGGTAAAATGGGGATGTGGTAGACTGAATAATGCCCCCATTCCCCGAAATACATCCACATCCTATTCCGTGGGACCTGTGAATATGTCACTTTACATAGTGAAAAGAACTTCATAGGTGTGGTTAAGTTAAGGATCTCAAGATGGGGAGATAATCCTGGCTTATTCTGTGGGCCAAATATAATCTCAAGGGTTTCTGTAAGAGGGAGGCTGGAGGATCAGGGTCATTGACAACAGAAGCAAGAAGTTTAAGTGATCCTAGGAAGGGACCATAAGCCAAAGAATGCAGGTGGCCTCTAGTAGCTGGAAAAGGCAAGAAAATGGATTCTGTCCTAAAGCCTTCAGAAGGACATAGCCCTTCTGACACCTTGATTTTAGACTTCTAACTCCAGAACTGTAAGAGAATAAATTGTGTTGTTTTAAGTCACAAAGTTTGTGGCAGTTGGCTCCAGCAGCAATAGGGGATGATAGTGCCTGCATCTGAGCTATCAACAGATATTTGAGTGCCCACTAGATGCCAGAAACAATTCTAGGTGCTATGCGTACAATGGTGAAAAATGCCACTTTGCCCTCATTTAGCTTGCATTCTTTTCTTAAGTAGACAGAAAAGTAAACAAACATATTAATAATTTTATATAGTGGTAATTCTATGAAGAAAATTGAGTAAGTAGAGATCGGGGTTAATGGTGGAGAAATGAGTGTGAGTGGTTTCTTGGATAGAGTAGTCAGGAAATTCTCTCTGAAAAGGTTACATTTGAGTGGAGACCTAAATAACCAAAAGAAACCAACCAAAAGATGATTTGGAGAGAATGTTCCAGTCAGAGAGAACCGCAAAGGTAAAGGCCTTGTAGGGGGAGCAAGCATGGCATGCTTGAGAAAAAACCAGGCTCCAGCAGCTGGTTCAGAGTGAGCAAGGAAGGAAGTAGTGGCTGAGATCAGAGGGGTTGGTGGAGGCCAGCTCTCATAGGCTCTTGCCAACCAGGGAAAGGAGTTGAGTTTAATTCTAATCGCAGTGGGCAATAATTGAGAGATGTGACAGTATGGTAAGTTGATATGATATGTTTTAAACGTCGTTTTGACTAGAGACTTTACAGGGCAAAAGAGGAACCTGGAACACCAAAAAGTAGTTGTTACAGAGGTTCAGGCAAGTGATGCTGGTGGCTTAGACTGAGTGCTGGTAGAGGAGTTATTGAGCAAGAGATTTAGGATATATTTAGGTAGAGCAAATATTTGAAGATGGTTGTAAAGATTATGGGAGATAATACATGAGGAGGATACAGCACAGGGCCTGGTACCTGGGAAGTGCTCTCAGCAGAGTTGCTATATTATTGTTAATGTCATTGTCATCAACATCACTGCTGCTGTGGCTACCAGGGCTGCTTTCATCTTTTGTACAGGAAAGACATATCTAAGCCACATCAGTGTTCTTTACATTAGTGGTTACAAAGGGAGCTTAGAGTTACACTGTTACTGGAGTTGACTACATTATTTAATATATATTTTTAAAATTTTTGATTATTTTGAATCTCCAGTCACATCTGCTCAAACCACTGATTTTCGTTTGGTTTTCATTTGAGATTAACTCACAGGAACAGGAGAAGACTGTATCTATTTAGTACCTCTTATATTTCAAGCATTTTACTGGGCAAATAAACATTTTTACTGTACAAGATGTCGTTACTCCAAGTTTACAGATGAGGCCTAGTTAAAAACATCTCTAGGGTGTAGTACTGTAATGCAATTCTGACACTAACCATCCAGATTCACACAGACCCCAGAAATTAAGAGCATGGTCCCCAGCAAGTCTGCCCTCACTTCAGATGCCAGCCACAGATTTGGAGGTCCCCATGCCACCCGCACATCTGACCAACTGGGTCTAAATTCAGGGGTTCCCACAACTCCTTCGGGTTCAGTAAATCACTAGAATGACTTGGAACTCAGGAAAGTGTTGTATTCGTTATTAAAGTTTTATTATAAAGGGTATGAATCAGGACGAGCCAAATGAAGAGACACATAGGGCAAGGTCTGGGAGGGTCCTGAACTTAGAGCTTCCATGCCCTGTCCCCAGGGAATCAGGGCACATCACCCTCCTGGCACATTAATGTGTTCACTAGCCAGAAAGCCCACCAAACTTCATTGTCCAGGGGTTTTATTGGGGTTTCATTATGTAGGCATGATTGATTGAATCATTGGCTGCATGACTGAACTCAATATCCAGGCCTCCTTCCGTCCCTGTGGGAAGGGGAATATCATTCCCAGGAGGCCGGGAGTCCAGCTGTTATGAGGTGACTCAAAGCCCCAGCTCTCTAATTACATGGTTGGTCTTTCTGGCCTGCCTTCATCCTGAGTCATCTCATTAGCATAAACTATCTAGGGGCCCATCGTGTCACCTCATTGGGATAAACTGTCAGGGCCCCCATGAATGACAAAGACTCTGCTATCACTTGGGAAATTTCAGGGATTTAAAGGTGTCTCCCCAGGAACCGTGGACAAAGACCAGACAAATTATTATACAACACAGATCACACATCTAATGAGTGGTGGAGCCAGGATCAAATCTGATTCTGTCTGATTCCGAAGCCTCTGCTCTATCCACTACTCCTTTTTACTATTAAGGCTCTAGATAAGTGCTTTGCTTAATGTCACACAGCTAGTTACTAACAATAGGGCCTGGCCCCCAGTGCTGACTACCAGTGTGTGCTCCTTTCCACAGTGCAATTGTATTTTCTCACGCTGGGGCAGATTCGACCTCTCTGTAAATTTTGCAGCTGGAATGGCAGGCACAGTTAGTAAAAACATTGGAGTATTTGCTTTCATTTGTATTTCTACAACTGCAGAATATTGCTTTCCTAGCTAAGCTGTATCAGTTGTCAGCATTTGTCCTCAGTTATATGGTATTCACATTTAAAAATCAAGTGAAAAAATTCAATCATTGCTTCCACTTCCAGCATTTAAGAAGGTTATAAATTCTTTTTGATTTATTGTTTTCTTTTTAAAAGTAATAAATATCCATAGAAGAAAATCAATCCATTGTTATTTCTAGCTGGCATGGTGCTCTTTTTCTAATATTTGGCCCAATTTGTGTATTTCTCTCTGCTTCCAGGTAGCATCCACTGTATTTTTCATGCAACTGGGCACCACTACACTTGGAAGAAAGTTACCACAACAGTGCACAACATTATCGTGGGCAAGTTATGGATAGATCAGGTGAGCGAAGGTGCCCACAGTGTGTCTGAAGTTCAGAGGAACCCCTCCTAGGTCCACCTGTGCAGTATTTAGGGCATGTAAACTGGCCACAGACAGTTGTTACTGGTTCATCAGTTTCTTCTAAGGAATTTTTCTCAGCAGCCCCACCCCCAGCCTCCCTGAATTTCTATACCACAAATTATTACTTACAAATGATCGAGTTATAACATGCATTCAGTGACTACTAGGACTGTGTTAGGCACTGTGAAGGATGCAAAAAAATAATAAACATGGCTCCCATTCTTCATCCCTTCATTATTCATCAAATAGTTATTGCCAGGCAGAGTGCTAGGTCCTGGGGATACAAAGTCAGATGAGATGTTGTCCTTCAAAGAGTTATTTTATAGTTGGAGATATATGACAAACATGCATAAGTTGAAAAATATTTAAGAAAATTTACCAGTGTAAGAGATGTACCAAGATAATATCTACTTAATTGTCAATTTGCTCTTAAGACAGTGGTTGTAGTAAATTCAGAATGCTGTCTGAACAGCAGGGAGAGGCTGTAGATGTGGGAATTAAGCTGGTTTGGGATTCGGGAGATAGAAAAGAGGAGAAAATGAAATTAATAAAGTGTAGAAAGGCCCACTGGATGTAACCTTGAAATTTTGAGAACACAGAGTTAAGCACAGAGTTCATGAAGGGCACGAGTAGGGGATTGGTTTGGAAAGGTGAATTATTATATGAATATCAATAAGTGTGCTGAAGGTTGATTCATGCCACCTAACACGTGACACATAATTCAAAAAAACAGTCATTTGGTCTTGATCCCACCCTGGAATACCACAGTTACAAAGGGAGTCCACAGCATCTCCGGATTGGCTAAGACCTGAATCTTAAGCAAGGAAGTGCTAGAATTAAGATTGAAAAGCAAAGAATTATGAGGCATGGGTTTGGCATATATTCAAGTCATCCAGTCTTAAGAAAACTAATCCCTGATTCTTTTCATTGATAGTCTGGTGAAATTGACATTGTGAATCACAAGACAGGAGACAAGTGCAATCTTAAATTTGTTCCTTATAGCTACTTCTCTCGGGATGTAGCAAGAAAGGTAAGAGAAGTTGGATTTTAAATTGTTTTCATTCAGTGTGTATCCCTTAGAAAGGCTACTTCTTTGGGGCTGGTGTAGATAGAGAGAGAGATCTATATCTCCTAAACATGGCGATTCAAAATAGGAAAGGTAAAAGAGAAAGTGAACAACATGGCATTACGAAACCAAATTCTTTTCTTTTCTGGAAAAGACAACAAGTATGAAAGTAAAAGTCAGGAGCAATGAAAGATTAAAAATGGGAAACACACAGGAAGGACTAACAAAAGGATTATAGGAAGACGGCATGGGCAGTGTCACCCCTGTGAAGTTTGAGCAGGAGTTATGTGTTACCACCACAGTGGAATTGTGCCACGGATTTCGACAAAAGAGTGAAGAATAGTTGGGGTTTAAATTTGTTCGTGGCTCTCTCTGATTTCTAGTGAGAAGAAAATACCTTAATTCTGAGTACCAGTCAATTCCTTTTCCTACATGTTATCGTTGCAACAAAAATCCCTATACAACAAAATGGTGATGAAACCCCCAACTCACGGTTCAGTTATTTTAAGCAGCTCAGGAAAATATAGCAAAATAATTTGGATGACTCCATGGTGTTTGTCATAGGAGGATTTAACCAATATTTACCCTAGGACTTTGGTTTCCAAAACAGTGAGGTAAGCTAACCCCCAGTGCATGCTGAACTCCACAGCCCTGCTCTCCATCCTTGTAGGTGACAGGGGAAGTGACAGATCCATCAGGAAGAGTTCACTTTGCCCTTCTGGGGACGTGGGATGAGAAAATGGATTGTTTCAAAGTACATCCAGTCATTGGGGAGAATGGGGGTGATGCTCGACAGAGAGGCCATGAAGCAGAGGAAAGCAGGGTCATGCTGTGGAAAAGGAATCCTTTACCGTGAGTATCAGTGTGCGTGCTGCCCAGATACTGCTGTGACCTCAGCCTCCGCAGGATTGCCAGCATTGCTGCCTGCCTTCCTGCTTAGTTAAGTGAGAGATTGAGCAAGGGGAATGAGAATCTTTGGAGAGATTACCGGCAGGTTGTCACTGTATGAGTGGAGTTGTAGCATGCCCTGTCCCAAGAAAGTTCAAACTAATCAAAACACATCTGCCAAAAAATATTTGATGCTTTCTAAATGTCCTTTGGATCATGATTCAGACAGATATTTTTCTATAATTTAGAGCAAAACTATTCAGAAGCAGCTAGAGGAGAAAATGCCTACCACCTGTTAATATTTAGCCTAAAAGTCCAGGGGCAATATAAAGGTCCCTGAGGTAACATACAGGACTTTGGAAATAAAGACAGAGGCCATTTGTCTCCTATCTTCATCTCATATGTTCAGTTTGTAATAATAGTCAAGATTATCCTGGGAAGAGGTTAAAAAGAAAGCAAAAGAAACAGGAATAAGGCCTTTTCATTTAGTAGAATGTTTGATTCTTCCTAATTCCAGCTGAACGCAACACAAGCCCAGAAAACTATGGAATTGAGAGATGCTGGGGAGGGGCCGGGGAATGGTCAAGTTTGGGTCTCTTAATTAGGGGAAGCTGACAAGGTCCTAAGTCTTTGCCTTCGTACAGCCTTGGTGAAGTAGTCTTTTGGCAGTGTACTTAGCTGTTGCTCTTTAACTAACTAGGGTCTGGCCTCTGGAATTACCCTCTCTTTTTCTCATCCTTTACTTTTAGGAAGAATGCAGAAAACATGTACTACTTTTCAGAGCTTGCTCTAACTCTCAATGCCTGGGAAGCTGGTACTGCCCCTACAGACAGCCGATTACGGCCCGACCAGAGACTGATGGAAAACGGGCGCTGGGATGAAGCAAATGCTGAGAAGCAGCGCCTGGAGGAAAAACAAAGACTTTCCAGAAAGAAGAGAGAAGCAGAAGCTATGAAAGCCACAGAGGATGGTAACGAACCGGTCACCCCTATTTCTTAATGTGTGGAGAATGCCAGTGTATTTTTGCCTCTAATTCCATTTTTCTTTCCCTTCTTTCCCTTTTAGGCACACCCTATGATCCCTACAAGGCACTGTGGTTTGAGCGGAAGAAGGACCCTGTTACCAAGGAGTTAACCCATATTTATCGGGGAGGATATTGGGAGTGTAAAGAAAAACAGGACTGGAGCACATGCCCGGACATTTTCTGAAGCAACAGTAACAAAAAAGAGGAGGATCCACAGGAGAAGAGGACAGAGGATGTGTGGAAAGCTGGCAGTTGTGGCTCTCTCACCGAGTGCTTTCCTCAGATTTGTCTGTCTTAACCAATCATTTTTCCCCAATCAATCACCAGAAGCAGACACCAGTGGTGGTGATTGGCTGGTTGCCTTAGCTGATTGAAACTGAAATCGACATACTAGATACCTGTGTCTGTAAGGGAGAAGTTTAGTGGCTGAACGTTAGTGTTATTCCACTTTCGCAAAGTCAAGTATTCTTGACTCTTCCTTCTCCCTCTGCCCCCATTTAAGATGGTGTCATTCACCCTCCCCTTGTAGTATCCTGCTCAGCCAAGATCTACGTTGAGATTATGATTCAGGGGCATTTTGGTGCTGTTCAGAGCAAGAGCTGATTTTAGAAATTCCTTTAAAAAGAAACATATAAGACTTACCAACGGAGGCATCGTGAATGATTGTGGTGACATGGCATGGCATTATGAAATGTGTTCACCGATGGGGTCAGTTTAACAGGGCGTCCATGCGTAGATAATTGCGGTATTGGGACACTTGCGAGAGGAATTGTTCTGTAAGGTTGGAATTTTCAGCATTACATTCTTGGAAGGTTCTGTCTTCACTTGCATAACACACCCTTCTGCTCTTCTCCATCCTCTTTGATAGCAAGTGGAGGCCACTTCTGTGGTTGGTAGGAGGGTTGAATTAATCCTCACAAAGGGGTTTTACGGACTTCCTCAGGTGGAGAACTTCTGAGAACACGAGGCAGGATGGATAAAGAGTGCTAGCCACTTTCGCTTTCCCAGTTCCTCCTCCCCGCATCCTTCATTCCCTTTCTAGCTTCTCTTCTCTCTCGGCACAATACCAGTTTGCGTCTGTGCCCCAGTATGGAGCAAAACATTACCTATCCCATTCTGATTCAGAATTTGAGAGAAGAAGTTAGTCTGGAATAAAAGTTTTCACCATCTCTCAAGCCCCATGGACTGGAGCCACCTCTGGAATAATGTGTTACATATCTGTATATTATATATATGTAGAGAAAAATCTAATTTTTTTGTTTAATTTTCCTTCTTCCCATTAAGAATCTTGTTTTTTGATATCACTTGTCTCCCTGGAACTCTCTTGGACACATTGATGTGGATTGGAGCCTGCTCTGCTTTCCATCTGTGAGGGGCAGACAGACTCAAAACCTGAGCAGGATCGTGTCTGGCACTCACCGAACAGGGCCTGTATCCATGGTTTGTATCATGGGGTGCCCACTGCCGTCTCAACTCTGCTCTCCTAATTACCTGACTCTTGAAAATGGAATCTTAACCTCTTTCCTGCCTTTTTTCCTTCTTTTGTTAGGAAGAATATGGGTAGAAAGTCAGGAGGGTAATTTCCAGTTTAATTCTGCCTCTGTCCCGGTCACAGCACACACAGCCGATTCCCAAAAGAACCTTCTTCCCAGGAGATGGGGCTCCAAGCACCATCATGTGGGCAGGGAAAGAGGATGGCTCTGGCGGGGCCCTGGCTTCCTTCCTTCTGTGTTCTGTACTCGTTTTAGCTGTCTTGTTCAGAACTCTGACCCCCTGTGCAACCCACCCTTGGTTGAGGATCACAAATTGAGGTGCCTTCCTTGTATGCTTTCTGTTAGTGTTTTCTGTTTCTGTTCCTTAACTGCTGAGCCTCAGCCAGTGTGGGTCGTGAGGGGAAATAGCATTCCAGAGGAAGCCAGCCCTCCGGGACAGCTGGGTTATCCTGGGTAAATTAGTACTCTCATTCCTTCCCCGCCATCCCTCCCTTCCTGGCTGGGATGAACTTGAGAGAGAGGGAACTGCTGGGGAACTTCCTCCTAAGGACCCGATTCCCTACATAAGCAAGGGTGACATAAGCAAGGCTTACGCTGGGGCGGCTTTCAAGGAGGTCGGTAAAAGCACTGACCTAGTCAGGGGCTCCAGACAGAGTGGGGATTCCCAAACTAAGCTGAACTGCCTTGCTTTATCCCCCTTTTCTTCCTCCACCATCTGCACTACATTTCCGGCCTGATCCCCAGTCAGAGTCCTGCGAATGGAAGAAGCTTTGAGTCCTTCAGGTGAAATAAAGTCACATGAAAACAAAACAAAACTATATATATTTTCGGTTTTTTTGCCTTATTGTTTTTTTTCCAAGAAAACTACTAAATTAAATAATTTTTAAAAAGTCATATTGTTTGTCTGATTCACTTCTACTCCTACCAGGTGAGGAGAGGGTGGATAACTGGTCCAAGGGTGATTTGTGCTTGTTAGGAGTCTGGGAGCCCGATTTTCACGAGAAATTAAAAGACAAACAGCATGGATTTCCAGATGTTTGAACTGTTCAACATTCTGGAGGGCCCATGAGCAGAAGAGTGATTTTAATAGCCCCTGCCACTTCAACGTCATGTAATCATCAATGTCCCACTTTGGTATAGGGGAATAGTTTCTAGTGTTTTTGATACTGGGTCTGTTTCAACTCAAAAAGTAAAAGTATTCTTGATTTAATTTCTCGTGTCCATTTAGATTCTCAGATTCTTAGCTGCTTCATGTAGGTATTCAAATTCTGTATTCTGAAATGTGAACAATTGAGCATTGATTTGAAGCCCTTGGAGAGAAGTAATGACAGTGAAAATGCTTGTTGAGGTTTTCTCTGTGAAGTTCAGGGATGGGAAGATGGGAAAAGTAATGTAAGGGGCCTGGAGAGGCTTCAGATCAGAGCAAGCACAACTCCTGCCCTGTGGGAGGGCCCGCACACTAACTGAGCATCTGCTCCAGGGTCCAGGGAGCCGAGGTAGGAACCCTGAACATTGTCTGGCTTACACTTAATTTTAAGAGGAAAATGTTGCAGTCGCCCTTTTAAAGATGAACAAAGGCTCTCAGAAATAATTTAAGTAAATTCACTTGAAGTCACATAGCTGATTGGTTAGTCACAGTGTTGGAATTCAAAGCTGGGTTTGTTTAACCCGGAGTTTGTGACCTACAACCTTGTACTCTGGGACAAACTGGTTTGGAAGGCAGCCGATAATTAGATCATTTCCACCTGGATTTTATCGCATGCTCAGATACACATGTCTGTTTCCACAGGCTTATTAATGTGGAGAGTACTATTTTGGGGGTTCACCTGAAGGAAGGGGCATCCTTGAAGTTCAGCCTCCAGGCTCTTTGGTTTCTCAAGGCTTTCATGTCCACAAAATTAGCTATGTTGTCGGGATTCTTTTTCTAGCGTGGTTCTTGGGAAGGCCACTGAGGTGTTTAAGTCATTTGCCTCATTCCCAGTGCTGGACTTCATGTTACGTTTCAGCAAAGATTTTTTTCTGTCAAGCTAAAAGCCATTGCAGTCGACCCTTGACATCTGTGATCACTGCGTCCTACAATCTTGGGTACCACTGTGATATATAAGTTCCTCCATTAGAGACAGTCAAATGTCCCTGAAACATTTTAATTCCTCCTTTAGTCCTTTAATGGGCTACTGTGACATGATAGCTTGGGATGTGGATCCTGAGGGGTCCACCACACTCACTCATGATTCAAAATTATGACTCAGCGAAATGATAAATTATCACACTTGTCAGGGACCTCTGAAGTCCCACAAAAATGTTAAACCTGTGCATTTCAAGGATGTCTGCTTTCAGCAAGATAAGTGAAAACCAACCTACAGTACAGTCCTAAAGGAGGCATAGAAAAACCTTTGGAATTTATTCACTATAAGGCTATACATACCTTCTGAAACTCTTAAGACTGTTATCAAAATGTGATAAAGCTTTTGCCCAGTACTCTGACCTGCCCTGTGGGAAGCTTTCCTGTCTTTTCATGGTCTTCCCTTCCAAGGCTCATAAAATAATCTGTGGTTATACTCTTCGCAGACTTTCCTTTCTACTATCTATTCAGGTAAAGTGCTCCTCTTTTGGTTCACATTGATCCCTCCAGGGAAGGAGGCGGGATGGTCAGATGAGGCATAATTTAAATGCAAGAACGAAAGAGCTCAGAATCTTCTATAAATAGCCTTGCAGAGGTCACATCTTCTGAATTTGACCAGGTGATTTTAGAAGTTAGTAAAGAACCAGTTGGCCCTGAGACATGGCTAGGCGCGTCTTCCTTTATTCATTCAACATTTACTGCAGCCTGTTATGTAGCATACATTAGGGATACAGATGGCAAGAAAGAGCTCAAACAAGCAGTACATTACGATCTGGTTTGATAAATGGTGTGAAAGCACTGTACAGGGGCAGGGAGCCTGTAGGAATGGGGAGGGAGGGGATAGAGACATGTCAGATAAGGCTTCTGGAACTAGGAGAATGTGTCTGAGCTGAGAATTGCAGGTTAAACGGGTTAGAGGGAGGGCAATGTGAAAAATGGTGCATGGGCAAAGGTGAAGAGCAAAGTCAAGGAAAGCATCCTGAGTTTGGATGGCTGCATGAATGGCTAGAGTTCAGGGTCAAGGAGAGAGCAATGACATGGTGCTGGAGAGAGGTAAGACCTCCAAGTGACAGAAGTCTTCACATACCATATAAGGAAGCCTTGGTTTTTGTTTTCAACTAGGAAGCCGGTGACGGATTTTTAAGCAGGATGATGGGTTCCAGTGTGGAAAATGATTTATAGGTAAGAAGGCCAATGAAGAGATTGGAGAAGATGCGAGAGTGAAGGGAAGTGAACACCGAAGTGTAAAAACAGCTCTTGGGTATGGTTATGGGTTGGGAGTAGAGGGAGGGAGGAAGGAATGTGTATTTTTCTGGCTTGGGAAACTCAGTGGAAGGTGGTGGTAAGATAAACAAGTTTAGAGGGAAAGATAGGTTCATTCTTGGACGTTCTGAGTTGGAGCTGCCAGTGAAGAGGTTGAGTAAGCAAATTAGAAAATGGGTCTATATGTGATAGCTACATTTTTGTGAGAACTGAGGACTGGGACACTGAGAGAGGCTGCACATTAAAATTGCCTGGTCAACTTAAAAAAGTATGTAATCCTAAGCCCCATTTGCAGCGATGCTGATTCAGTTACGACCACGGCTAGTGCAATGATAGATACGTGAATGCAAGGGATGCAAAATCATGAAGCAGGAGGGGGAGGTGGAATAAAATGAGTGTAGTAGAGGATATTAATAAACCACAACTTGCTTCCCAGAGTTTGAGAGAAGTCTGAGCCAATTCTACTTTTTGACAATGTCCAAAAACATTTAAAATTTTAATTGCATACATTCTTGCATACATTTCTTTGAGTCCAATTTGACGATATCAGAAAAAATTCAAAATGTTCATATCTTTTGACCTTGCAAAATCTGCCTTCTCACAAGAAAAACAAATACAAAAGGATAGTCATTGCAGTATTGTTTTCAATAATGAAAACTAGAAAAAAAATTTAAACATCCATCATTAGGAATTTGATTAAATGGATTGTGTTATATCCATACAATCCAATACCTCACATGGATCAAGAAGAATGAAATAGGTCTATACACCTGACTTGAAAAAAGTCCTTGATTTATTTTTAAATGAAAAAAGCGAATTCCAGGGCAGTTAAAAAACAACTGAGAAAAGTGAAATTACTTACCACTTTAGCTTAAACAGAGGCCTTGCCTCTTCTCTTTTGCAGTGTTTATTAAATGCCTACTTCCAGCTAAACCGTACAATAACCTTTTTGTTACTACGGAGCAAATATTATTTCATTATGGTTATGCGGAAATCGCTTTCCAGAAACCGCCGAAATAGCTCAGTTGGGAGAGCGTTAGACTGAAGATCTAAAGGTCCCTGGTTCGATCCCGGGTTTCGGCAAAGGTTTTAGGCCTCATCGCCAAGGGCCGTTCCAGGGCGCTCTACCCTACTTACCTGGCAGGCTGGGCCTATTTATGAGAGAATCCAGTCTGCTACCCTGTGGGCACGTGGTTGGTAACCTGCTTGGGTGGACCCTGAAGGACTGATCTTCCTCCTTTTTCCTCTGGAAGGGAGACAGGAAACTGGAAACCAAGAAAGGATTTATGCCGTTGCTTTTAAACTGCTAGTTGTAAAGTCAGTCTCTCTTCCTTGATCTTGGGTCTCGGTGAGACCACGCTCTCCGCACGCACTGCGCGCCGCTCACTTCCTTCCTGATCCTCTCAGTCCTTTTTCTTTCCTGTTTCTGACCGCGTTCCAGGAGCTGCGGGCGTCGGAACCTTCCTCCGCGGGTCGAAGGGACGGGCGCGCCCGGGCTCGCAGGGGAATTCGGCGGCCGCGGCGCTGCACCGCCTCCACTGCCCGCTCGGTCCCGGGGCGGGCAGGGGACCGTCGGGGATGGCGACAGCCCCTGCCCCCCTCGGCGAAAGAAACCCTTGACTTCGGCTTGGTGCAGCTGGTTTAACAATAACAAAGACCTAGGACAGCTCTTGGGGCCGGGTGGGGGTGGGGATGGGGTTATCAGGTCAAATACAGGACTCCTAATTAAATTTGAATTTCAGAGATACAATGAATATTTTTTAGAATACTCATGTCCCAAATATTGCGTAGAATATACAAAGTACACATTCATTGTTTCTCTGAAATGTTTAACTATTTGTCATCTGTTTCTCTGAAATGTTAACTATTTGTTTCTCTAAAATGTTTAACTCTGAAATTTAACTATTTTTATTTGCTAAATCGCAAACCACTATTGTACATCATATTCTCGCATAGCTCTGAACTCGATGAGTCCCCACCCCCACCCCCAACGTGCCCCCGGCAAAGACACTCAGAAACTAGAGTCAGGACGAACGGGATTTCAGAAGAGACCGGTAGTTTCTTATTCTCGACATCTAGCAGTTTACAAAAGGCATTTCCGTCCGTCAGCTGATCTGTTCTCACACTGCGGCGGGAATCACCAGGAAACACTCCGAGAATCAGCCATCCCACCTGTCCCCTGGCTTCCAGAGTTGTCCACACTGGTCTGGGATGGTGATTAGAGGACAGGGGAATTTGTAGGCTCTGGACTGGATCCTAAGGGCGGGGGGGGGGGGGGGGGGAACTTTGTTAGGATGATGAGCCACTCCGCTCAAGGTAGTGCAATGAAACACAGCTTAGGGAATGGATTACTTTTGGCTAGGTGCTATGCCGAGCTGTGGGGAGAGAGGAAAGAGATTCAGTGCTCACACTGTAAAAACTCTCCATGAGATGAAAGGCAAAATGGGGGAAATACTGCTTTTGGACCCATTATATGCCCTCTCCTTTCCTTTAAATCTGTGTGGAGATGCCAGCAGACATGGGCTTAATCCCCCAAATATTTGGGTGGAAGGATGCATTTTAATAAGGGACTCTTGAAAAACCCAATAATGGCCCAAAGGAAGGCCAACACAATTGTAGACTCATAGATTGGGCAGTTCAAACTTTGCATGGCATATTTCAGCATATGTGATGGTGAATTTTATGTGTCAATTTGGCTAGCTATGGTGCCCAGCTGTTCAGTCAAACAGCAGTCTGGATGGTGCCGGGAAGGTGTTCTTTCGATGTGACTAACATTTAAATCAATAGACTCTGAGTAAAGCAGAATACTCTCCATACCCGGGGTATGCCTCATCCAATCATCTGAAGATTTAGGAACAAAGGCTGGGGTTTCTTGATGAAGAAGGAATTCTCAAGACTGCAACATAGAAAACCTGCCTGACTCTCCAGTTCGCTGCCCTGATCAAGTCGGACTAAAGACAGCAACATGAATTCTTACCTGAAAGTCCTGCTTGTTGGCTAAACCCGGAGATTTTAGATTTGCCAGTCCCCACAATCCCCTGAGCCAATTTCTTAAAACAAATCTCTATCTATCTATCATCTATCTATCTCTCTATCTCTCCATCTATCTATCTATCTTTCTATTCAATCCCGACAGCATGCTGTAAAGTGTTTCACACAGCTATGAGGAAAGGGTGAGATTGTTACTATTGCTCACCAGTTAAAGTGCTCTGCGCAAACGTCAACCACCTTGGGACCATGGAAGTGGTCGCCATACTCCTAGGAAATGTTAGGCTTTTGCCTTGAAAGGCAAACCCTTCCCCGTTTCTAGCCTGAAGAGGAATGGGGGAGTCCCTGTGGGAAGTACTTGAGATACAAGCGAGAGGCTCCGAGGAGAAGACAGGATGTCTCTGCCTGAGTCACCATTCTTGCCTGGCATACTCCTACTCACCTTTGAAGGCACAGTCTCAATGCCTTTTGTTCCCTGCCAGGGTCAGGTTCTACCCTGCCCGCCTTCTAGTCTGTCCTCTGTGTTACCAAGGCACTTGCATATTCCTCTGTTAAAGCATCCATTACACGGCTCTCAAAGGTTTGCTCCCTGCACGCTTGCCAGCTCAGCCTGTAGAAGATCCACCGTACAGGGAAGGCGAAGACCAGGGATGGTGCTGGTCACCAGGAGCTTCCCGGGATGGATGGCGGTCAAGCTCATTCTCAAAGCAGCTTGGGGGCGCGCGAAAGGGAAGGAATGAAAGGGAGGTGGCATTCCAGTGAGAGGGCGTAGCACGTGCAGAGGCCCAGAAGATTGAAAGGGCATGGTGGGATGTGTAACACGAAAACAGTAGCGTGTAAGGGTGAGAAGAGGAGAAGGGTGAGCTCAGCCCGGGAAAGGCGGCGTGAGCGCGCGTGCGCAGAGGCCTGGCAGTGGGGCGGGGCGGGGCGGGCGAGGGAGGCGGGGGCAGGGGAGCGCGCTCCGAGCCCGGGCGAGTGGTGGCTGCCACCGCTTCTGGCCGGGGCCCAGATCGTCTCTTTCAGCTAATCCGCATCGCGCTTCTTGTTGAGGTGGGCATCGAGGATGGGGACAAGGAACTGCGAAGTGGTGCCTTCTCGGAAGAAGGGGGAGTCTGATACTTTTAATAGTGAACTGTGGTCACCAATCCTGTGCGCTTTGCGTTTAAGGCAAAGAAACACGTAGCACCCAGTCGGGGACAGGGAATAAGCAGCTTCTCCTCCCTCCGCGGGATTCACATTTGCCAAGGGGTCTCTAAATGAAAGGGGGCGTGTTTTATTTTATTTGATTTAAGAAATCTATATTCAGCTGCCAAAGAAGCACCTAATCGCTCTCCTTCCATACTCCCCACTTCGCCTTCCCAACCCCGCGGGATGCGCGGATTGGAATTGGATTGAATCACACACAAAAGAGGAATCCGGGAGTTCATCCAACGCCGTGCCCATTAGCTCCCGGCGCACACGATGACATGGTCTTCATTCACCAGAGGGGACTTTCTTCCATGAGCCCGGATAGCTCAGTCGGTAGAGCATCAGACTTTTAATCTGAGGGTCCAGGGTTCAAGTCCCTGTTCGGGCGGCGTCTCTCTTTTTTCATAATAATTTAAAAATGAGAACCAGCTTTAGGATGCTGCTTTGGTTAGCCGGTTGTTCTTAGAGAAGGGAGTAAAATCCTGGAGCGCGTACCCTGTGAGTCCAACCGCTTCCCGGGGAAAAGCCAGGCCTCCAGGAGGACCCACACTGCAGGCCTTTGTGCAAAAAGGCATCTGGCAGACTTGCGGTGCATCACGCTCGGGCACTAAACAGGCTGACTTATGCTGCAACCACCGGCTCGGCTGCTGGGTCTCAACTGCTGCTGTAATTAAAGGAAGGGGGAACAGACGCCTTCGGGAAGTACCCGAGACTCCTCCAGTGGCCACCTCCTTGCGCTCTTCTGTGGGTGGCCCCTACTGACCCTCTCTCTTGGGTTCCCTCCGCTAGGCGCCTGCGTTATATGGCACGGATCCTGCCCCTTTCCCCTCTCCCTTACCCTTCTAGAGAATACTTCTGCACTCTGAGAAGGAAGAGATGACCGTCTAGAAACTGATGCACCAAACAGAGCAACTCTCCCTTTCCAAACGAGGTCAGATCTCTTCCCTCACCCCAAAGCGTGATCCTGAATACAGGGAGAAGTTGAGGTTGAGAAGGCAACTTCTGCTGGTGGGAGGAAGAAGGTGCGTTTTGGGAAAGAAAGCATTCAAGGGGCTGGAATGGGACGAGTCCTGGTGTCTGAAAAACAAAAAAAGTTAGCTCCCACCGACTACAAGTTAATAAGGGAAGCATTCGGCTTCTGAGAGCTTCTGAGGAGGTTGGGTTATGGACACAAGAGAAGCTTAGGCATGGGTTCACCAAGACTAAACTAACGTTCCCTGTGAGGTGAAGGGACCAGGTGCATCCTTGCTTAGCTAGCTAGCGGTTGAGCCTTCCTTGCTTCTGCCAGGCAACAGAAGAAAGTCCATCTTGATCTCATTAACAGGATGGGGATCCAGGCTGACTGAGTCGGCCGCCCTCTTTGCTGACGGAGTATGGCACCCAAGGAGTCCTGAATAGTGGGGCAAGGCCAAGATGGACTCAGCCTTCAAGTGTGAGGCAGAGCCTTCACTCTTCATTCAGGAATGCCTTACCCCGGGCCAACACAGACTCACAATTACCTCCCTCTTTCCAAAGGGCAGCTTCCTCAACAACAAAAAGAGAATAATAATAACGGCATCCATTTCGTAAACTTGTGGTGATTAAATGAAGTAACAATGCATGCACAGTACTTAATAGAGTCTTTGCCTAAAAGAAAGCCTTCAATACATTGTAGTTATTATTATTATTATTGATGAGCTTTCAATCTGGGGAGGAAACAGAAGAGATATACTGAAACAGGTAACGAACCATTTCAAAGAAATATATTCCCAATATGCCCAAGATCATAAGCCCATATTCACGTGACTTGTGTGGGTTGCTGTGTGCTGAAAGGACAGCAGTTGTTACTGATCCAGGGAAGAAGCCGGTTTGTTGGGGAAGGCGGGCTTCTTTCTTGAAGACTGTGAATCATGGGGCTCAGATGGCATTCCAGGGAGAGAACCGAGGTAAGGATCTGTGGCAGACACTCCAATTTTACTTCTTCTTCCTGAGGGAGTCCCTTGGAAAGTGATCAAGTTCATTTTTTGGCAACCTTGAAAAGTGGAGTCTCTTTGCTCCAGTCATTTCCTGACAACAAGAACAGACCAGGCTGGGGCAAGGAGAGGACAGGGGGTGGAGAGCATTGAGGCCTCTTAGTTCTTTCTTTGCTCCCCTCCTCAAGTTGGCTCCCTCTCCCTTTCATCAAAGCATGAGAAGTTAGAAAGAAAAAAAAAGCTAAAGTCTGTGTCGACCAAGACCTTTCTGGCTTTGGAGCTGGGTGGCTCCAGTTCAGCTTTGGATGATTTGGGGCAAATTAGTTATTTCATTTAAAAATTATCATATCATCATATCAACCTCACGAGAGTGGTGAGGGGGTGGGGATTGAATGAGACCATGTAGATCATGCGCTGGGCACACCGTAGGCACTTAGCTGGTGGCTGTCTTTCCTCTTGTCAGAGGCCTGGGGAGAGGTAGAGAAAGCAATAGGAAGACAATAAAAGGCAGCTCGAGACAAGGCAGAACACGAAATTTTCCTTACATCACTGGAATTAGTTTTCTAATTCACTGCTCTCAAAACCTCAGAGCAAAAAATAGTACAATTTGGAAGGTGACATTAAGAACTGAAAAAGTGGAGATGAAAGAAAGAGGAATCTTTTTTTTTTTTCTTTTAAATTTCCTTAACGGGGTAGAAAAGGCTCTTGTCCTCGCCGAAATAGCTCAGTTGGGAGAGCGTTAGACTGAAGATCTAAAGGTCCCTGGTTCGATCCCGGGTTTCGGCAGGGTTTTTGCTGCTGCATCTTTGGACGGGACTGGAGTCCCTTCCCCTCCTTACACGTAATATCTCCTCTGGATGCTCGCCTCTGTCCCCAATCCCATTGCACCCATATGCAGCTCTTAGCGGGCATACGACAATGAGATGACATTACTTAGTACAGAGCTATGAGGAAGTGAAGAGCTTAAACCTCTAAAAGAAATCACAAATCATGGAATGATCTGTATGTGGCATGGAATTTCATAGTGTGGTGGCTATCACATATGGTCTACAAGCTGAGGGTCTCAGGTTTGATTCCCAGCGTAGTCAACTCGCTGCTCTTGCAAGTTTTTCTCAATGACGACAGACATGAAGACAGTCTTCAAAGACGTTTGTCTGCACAGCAAGACTCGCAAGTCAGGGTCCCATCAGCGCGTTAGACATCTGGTGAAGGGTGACTCTCAGTTGGAAATGTGATTAATAAGCACGTATCTCCATCTGAAATATTTCTTGGAACCCCAGTTTTCTCACCGCGCTTTTATTAAAAAGTGCCTGATCTGTTGTTGCTCAGTGCCAAAGCGGCGCAGTTACTGCCAGGAGCATTACCATCATGACTCTGACGACAGGGGTGCAATTTTCTTGGTTATGTGTTTATTGAGGTTTTGAGTGTAAAAGTATTACACGTTAGTTTTAAGGAAACAATACCTCAAGTCAAATGATACAAAAGTTGGAAGAGAAAGGATGGAAGTTGGGGGAGAAAGTTGGCGGGCATCTTCCTCGTCTTTCACCTTTTCTGCAAAACCCAGAGTTGATCTGGGCTGGCCCCTGGTTTTTACACTCCTTGAGGGCAGAATCCAGCTTTCTTTTGCATGACCTGACACCTGCTCGGGAAGAATGGTGGTGAAACATACTCAAATTTATTTTGGAGTTTAAAACAACCCACGCCCGAACAGGGACTTGAACCCTGGACCCTCAGATTAAAAGTCTGATGCTCTACCGACTGAGCTATCCGGGCTCTGAATGACAGGTTCTCATGTACCCTATTCGCAGTCAAATAGCCCACGTGGCAGCTTTCTTCTTATTGGATTAAAATCCTGAGTCTTTTTGCTGCTTCCCTGAGAGGCGAAACTGCAAAATCAAGATGGAGCAGGCATTTGGTGAAATAAAATCTTTATTTCTCCTTTACTCCCATCACAGATAGACTTTAAAGAAAACGACTGCCAGCCTGATCTGCCCCGCACCCGGGCAGCGCCCCAAACTCTGGGTGCTAAAGGGACCTTATGGGACCATCCCACGAGGAATTCTCCAGATTCAGGACCTCTGGGAGGGGAGGCCTGTGGGTGAGCAGCGGGATTTCTAATTCCAATTCTGGTCTTTGAAGAGCCTTGGAGCATCTTGCGAGTGTAGTAGTATGAATAATTGATTAGGTTTCCAGTCATTATTCGACAGACATTAATGGAGTGCATGTCGCACTCCAGGATCTTAGTAAGCTTGTGGGGCTGCAAAGACCCAGTGTGGGTTCTCTGTGTGGCAGGAAGACACGCAAAACAGAAGCACCAGTCAAGCGCTCTCATGGTGGGAAACCGGCCTTGGCAGCGCGGGAGCACCCAGGCGACACCAGAAGGGTCCGCTGGTCTTCCAGGGCGTGGTGGTGCATGCCTGAGCTGTGGATGGTGACTGGGCCCCTGAAGGCTTGTGAAGAGAATTCTGAGCAGAGGGAACAGCAAAAGAGGAAGGACGTTCGCTAGGGAATCTGAACATTTTCCTGATCTTCCATTGAAAGGTTTTGATCAGGCTGGATTTTATATTTTTAGGAAGTTGTTACCCTGGCAGCTGAGTCGCGGACATAACTAATTAGTTTTTTCATTCGTCTTGCTCCTTCGTTGCCTTGTTATTCCTTGAGGCATTGGATAAGATCCCTTGAAAGGAAGGGAATCCTACTAGATGGAGCCTCACCATCCTTTCAGCCCTCCTTGGAGTTCAGAGACACTCCACTATGCGGGGGAACGGTGAGGGTTACGTTCTCTTATGGATCGAGAACTATAAGCAAAGTTTAAAAAGTAATCCATTACGGAAAGATATCCATGTTATGGTAAGCAAAAACAACGCAAGGCGTTAAACAACATGTATGGTATAATGTTTGTGAAAAAATTAAAGGATATGTATATCAATATATATCCCTTAATTATACATGTATGTGTGTATTTGTTGTTTGCATATACATAAGAAATGTTTAAGGATACAAAACAATCGGATAAAAATGACCACCTTTTGAGGAATGGCAGTGGAGTGTGAGAGGAAGCACTCACTATTTCCTTTAGGTACATTGGTATTATGGGATTTTAAAAAATAAGCATAATAAAATAAATGAAGAACAAAAAGAGACGTAGTCTGTTAAATTATTCCACCCTGCTGGGGTCACACAGGCAGCCCTTCAGATCAAAGTGTCCCTGATCCTGTGTTTTCTACGGATCCCTGCAGAGAAAGGTTAAAGGCACATAGTTCCTTCCCAGTAGGGGGTCCCTCCATACCTCCTGGTTTTGGAGGGGAGTTGCTGGTGTTGAAAAATCACAAATGAATCAGGCACAGTTTTCACAAATGAAGACGCAGATTCCCTAAGAATCAGGAGACAAATTGGGGCTGAACCAAGAAAACTAAAACTGGGTCCCCCTGGGAAAGAGGCTGCTGTGCCCTGAGGCCAATCCTGGGGGGGAGTTAGTGAGTCTTTCGCCTAACCTCCGATTCTTACAAAAGTTCCCCGTTCACAATGGCTGCTGAATACAGCTTTGGATAGAGAAGCGCATGAAGATCTGTTTCCTGTTCTCCTAGGACCGCCTAGATTGACAGGCATCAACCACTGAGAACAAAAGTCTCAAACTGTATATAATCCAGTGTTAATAGTGTGGGACAGACCTGCTCAGCATAGAGGGAGTTAACTGCAGCTGTCTGTATTTCATGTAACATCCCATAGTGCCTTTTTTCCCTATGTCCTCCCACTACCCGTCTTGAAATACCACTTTCTTCCCATGTTCTAAGTTCTTTGGTTTGGGAAGCTCCAGCTGATCCTTAAAGATCGGGATCAGAACTTACCCCAGAGATCCCTGCTTGATCCTCTCCAGACCGGGTGAGGTACGGGGAGCTCTGAGCCTGTCCGTATTGCCGCGCCCACCACAACCTCTTTCCTCCTAGAATGTTTCTGCTGTGATGACAGGAACTCCCTGCCTATCCCCAATGCCTGCGTCAGGGGCTGGCACAAAGCAAGCTCTCAAAAACTACTGTTGAATGAATGAATGGATCACTGAAGGAGGGCCCTGGGTCAGAGAAGGCTTTGTGGGGGAGGAGGGGCAGAATTGGTCCTTGGAAGTTTTGTGTGGTGGAGAGAGGAGGAGAACATACCTGTCAAGGTGAATGATTTCCATAATCAAATAGAATAAGTGTGTCCGGAAAAAGTTCTATGCTACTCTGTTGTGCCACCGGGTTTTATTTTCTTCATAGCGCTCACTGCCATCTGAAATTCTATTTATTTGCTTGTTTATAAATCATCTTGTCATTCTGTCACATAACTGCCACCGGGCAGTAACCATGTTGGTAAGGACCTCGTCTTCTCTTTTGTTGCTATTTTTTCTTTAGTTTGCTTTTTTTAAAAAAAATTTCTCAATGCCACAACCTCAGCGTTTAGAACAGTGCTTGGCACATAGCAGGCTCTTAAGAAATAACCGTCGACTAATTACAAGGAGTGAACGTTTTTACCGCACAGTGTGCCTCCGGCTCCCTGGCCCACAATGTAGTATAGATTCACGCAGGTGTTTTCCTTCTACTTTCAAACCATCAATTCTGAAGTTTTTGCTACACTTTATATGCCTGACAAAAAGACATTAACTTTCAGATTAAAATGTTTCCACTTAACCATTTAGGCTGTTCTGGCTACTCTCGTCTGGATGACTAAGATTGCAAAACAGACAGAGACTCAACTCAGACAGTTCACCACCTTCAAATTCTCAGGAACTTGCAAACAATGGATTCCGACTGGAAAAGCAGTTACATTTTTACCAGAAGTGGGGTTCGAACCCACGAGGATATAAATCCATTGGATCTTAAGTCCAACGCCTTAACCACTCGGCCATTCTGGTACCTGACATGCCAGTGTCTATTTTTAGACAACCTGGACAATACTGCGCTACTGAAAAATTTCAGAACAATTTAAAATTTTTATTTCTAATGTAAAAGAACAACATGAAGGGAAAAAAAAAAAACACCTCAATAACTTTTATCACAGCCTTCTAACTTCATCTCCAGTCGCCAGAAAATCGGGAGCCACGTGAAAGTGATTGAGAAGACAGAAGTAGCAGGATTCCTAACATCTTCACGCGTGAGGACATTTCGGAGAAATGAAGTGAGTTTCTTTCCTTTCCATACTTGGGCGAGTCAGACTGGGAATTTTAAATGGGCAAAGTGATGTTTTTCCTTTTTAATCAAAAAAGCGACTCTGGTGGGACTCGAACCCACAACCTTTGAATGCCTCCATTTGTCTAGAAGTCCAATGCGCTATCCATTGCGCCACAGAGCCCGATGTCAGCGACCCTTCTGCGCTGCTTACATCAAGGCAGGAGCGGAGTCCGCCCGGGGACACTCGCCGGCGGGTCAGGCTGCACTTTCTTTCTCTAAGAAACGGTGGAGCCGGTCTCGCCACGGAGAGGCGGGGATGGGAGTTAGGCTTGAAAGTCTCAAATCCTTCGGAAAGTTTCTCTCCGTGAGCGATCGCCGGGCATCAACTCTCAACCTCATTCCACATCCGAAAGAAGAAAAAAGCGTCTTTGTGTGGAGTTATTGCAGCCTAGCGACCCACTGGAACACGCGGTTCCATAGTGTAGCGGTTAGCACATCTGCTTTACACGCAGAAGGTCCTGGGTTCGAGCCCCAGTGGAACCACGAGGCGGGATTTAAGTTCCCTAAGGGTACTGGTAACCTTTTAGGGTCAGGTTTCATTTTGCCAGACGAATCTCGGGCTTTGCTCTAGCACGCTGGAGACGGTGCGGCGTCGCTCGGGACTCCGCAGCTCGCCACGCCCTGCTGCGCATGTCCGACTTCTCTGAGCCCCCGGCAGGTCGGCCGCCGAGGCTGCCCCCGCGTGGCGCCTCTCGGGAGGTGCAGGCGGCCCCGCCCGACTCAGGGCCCTCGCGCCGCTGCGCCTGCGCGGTCCGGACTGCCGCGCTGGTCCGCCTCCCGGGGCCTGGGCGGGGCTCCTGGGCTCACCTGCTCCCTCCTGAACCCTGCCTGGGCTGTCTTTAAGCGTTGCTGCCGCCGCTCAGTGGAGGGGTATTCCGAACGCCACCTCCCTCCTTTGTTGATTAAGTCCAGGTCCACTGACCTCATGCTTTATTTACTTAAATGCTTTTTGAAAAGTTGTTTGCTCATGGTAAAGAATTCAAACAGACCCACAGGTTTTACAGTGATGTCTCCTTCTGAGTAAGATTTTCTTGACCAAACTCAAGCCGGGCTCCTCTGAGCCCTCCTCTCAAATAGACCTGTTAACCTCGGCCTATAAAGACTTGAACAAACAATAACACTAATCTAGTTTCTAGCGTCTCAAGGCAGCATCCCTAAAATGATCCCAGCCCCGCTTACAGTGCCGCCCTGAGAAAACTGAAGGCTGCCGAAAAAATTTACTGTTGGGTCCAGCCAACACCTGAAGGCAGGGCGCCATCTCCCAAACTCTATGGGAAGGTAAGAGCCTAACTTCCATAAGCGTTAAGAGCCAGTGAGCAAACCCAGATGGGTTTCACACGGACCAACGCCCCCTTTCTTGATTTTTGGGATTTTTCACTTCCCTGACTCAACTGAGCCCCCGTCACTCCTGTCCCTGCTCTCTGTCTCCCTTTAAAATGTCCTGTCACTCTGTACAAATCGGAGTTAAGTTCAGTTCACGCTGGACTCTTCCCTATTGAATAGTATATTACTGATCGAAATCTGTGCTTACCACTTCAGCTGGTGTCCAGGTTTGTTTATCTTTGATGCCTCCTGTCTTTCAACCCCTAAAGTTTTTTTTGTGACCCTCCAGAGATATTCTATGCATTCACCAGTGTAGATGTACATTTCCTTTATAAACCATTTATGATTTTTGTACAAAGGGTAGCATATGCCATAGGTACTGCTTCCCTCACCCCAACAATATTCTGGAAATATTTCTTTCATTCATGGGCCTGCAAATTGTATACCCACTTAGGAAAAGAGTTTAGAAGTTTTTTATAAAAGTAAAGACACTTGACCCAGCAATCCTATTTCTAGGTATTTACCGAGGAGAAATGAAAGCACACATTTACACAAATACCTGTGTATAAATGTTCATCGCAACTCTAGTCATAATCTCCAAAAATTGGACACAAACCAAATGTCCTCAATTGGTGAAAAAATATGCAAATGCTGGGACAGCCATACAACTGAATACTATTCATCAAGAAAAAGGGGTGAATTTCTGATATATGTAACATCACAACATGGATTAGTTTCAAAAGCACTACGCTGAGTGAAATAAGCCATATACGAAAGGTCACTTACATATGATCGCATTTTTATGACTTTCTGGAAAAGGGAAACTACAGAGACAGAAGACAGATCAGCAACTCCATTCTGGAAGCCTGAGTAGGATTGGATGCGATGCTGCAAGATCTCACATGGCTGAGCCCATTTTCCTTGCAGATGAAGAGGGCAGGGTGGGAGAAAAGTGTTTACTACAAAGCGACATGAAGAAACTTTTTGAGGTGATGGAAACATTCTATATCTTGATTATAGTGGTGGTTACATGACTTTATATATTTGTCAAATCTCATAAAACTATACACCTTAGAAGGATGAATCTCACCGTGTATAAACTTTACCACAATAAAGAAGCAAACAAAAAAGGTAGGATTTATAGCATGTTGCAGGCTCTCAATAGTGAAAAACATAAGAAGAATAGGTAAATAGACAAATAAGTGCTTGTTGATGGAATTATGGAATGAAGTGGGAACTGGTTTCAGATTGAAATCAAAAACAGTTGTACAGGAGCATAATTTTGTGGATAATTTTGTTGGGTTTTTTCCCCCATTTCTTGGGGATATTTGCACAGTATAAACTGGGCGCTATATCAAGCTAAGTCACAGAAAAATCAAACCTCAAGAGGCTTTCTTCTTAGAGAGGAGGTCTCTATCCCATTGTGTTTAAAGATGCAGAAAAACTATGTCTTTTGTAATTTTTAAGAAGAAAAACAACATTTCTGGGGATAAGGAGAAGACATACATTCAAGGCATCAGAAACTTTGCGTCATTGTCTGAAATATCCACGGGAAGTTAGAACTAAAAAGAGACTATTAAGTTGGAATTGTAAGGCAACTTAGTGGCTGCTCAGTCTAAGTGTAGACAGCAGAGTTTGGAGACAACTCTAGCCCCATCTTCATCTTGAGAATCAGTGTGAGCAGGAGGACATCAGGCGGGGTAGAAAGTGGAGGAAAGATAAAACACAGAGAAAAGACAAGGATGGAGGGAAGAGAGAGAGAAAGAGCCAGAGTTAGAGACTGAAGCAAAAGAAGAAGGAGAAGAGAAGGAGCAGGAGAAGAAGGAAAGAGACGTCATCATGAAGGGAGATGTCGTGTGTCCTCTGCAATTTCTTCAAGTGTCACTCATTGGTACCAGTGTAATAACTTGCCCTGCTTCCCCAACCTACCTCTGAGTTTTGCTCTTAGGGATGCCCTCCTTTTTGACAAGTTGTACATTTAAAAGTATATTGAAAAATCACCTCTTTAAACTGGCCTAGTGCATTTTTCCATGTCTTTAGCAAAAGGTGCATGTTGCCTTTGACTTCAGTTCTTCCTCAAAGACGCATGGTTTTACAATGTGATTTCTCGAGGCCAAGGGATTGGTTCCACCTATGGTGCTGATGAAGACGTGAAGGCCTTCGGTTCTTGGGAGCCTCACCTTCATCTATTTTTTTAGACTTTCAGACTTGCTGGAACCTCCTGGTTTATTCAGAGAAGTCCACTGACCTTCAGGATCTTTTTAGTGGCTATTATATGTTCCCTGAGGGTTGACCTTGGACAGATCCAGTAAAGGGGAGAGCTTGAGGTACGATGCTTCATATTAGTGGGACTAAGGGTATGATAACTGGAAGTGATGGCCTGGGGGCTTCATGCAGTCCAAGCAGAGAGTACATCCTAGCCCAGTGGCTCTCAAACTGTTTTCACTGAGTCACATGCAAATAAATACGTTATTTACATCAAGATCACAATACCCATGTATATATCTGAAATAAAGCTTTCACGAAACAATACTTTTTTATTATTTGGAGAATTCTGTGATTTTTTTCTGTTCTATCCTAGACTATTCTATTGGACTAAAAAAAATTGCGTGTCCTGACCTACTAATGACATCACAGCCCTTAGAGTTTCAGGATCTGCAGTTTGAAAAATACTGACCTAGAGGAGTGTTTTTCGAAGCGTAGTGATACACAGACCACCTATTTCAGACTCATGGGTGGGGGGCGTGGCGTGCTGGTTTAAAAGGTAGATTCCTGGTATCCATGAGAGAACTATTGAATCTCTTGGAGATGGTGCCTGTAATTTTGCATTTTAATGAAACCAGTAGGTGATCCTTATGTGCCCTGAGGTTTGGGAACTACCGACCCAATAGCCTACGGGGTGCCCTAGCAGAGGTTTCCAGCTCTCATCTGTGGAGCCCAAGAGGACTACACCAGGAGGACCTCAGAGAAACATCTCCAGAGCGCTCCTCTTGACCTGTGTCAGAGTTCATGTGGAAAGTTGCTTCCACTCCTAAGAAAACGATCTGACATTTTTGGGAGAAAAAATGAATGTGATATGGTTTTTAAGGCTTCCTCTCTGGAAATAAAATTTAAATTCTTGAAAGGCTGCTGAAGGGAGAAACACGGAAAAGGAATGGCTCCCTCTAGTGTTAAGGAAACGTTACAAAACATTTTGCTCAGCAGACGCTGCTCTTAATTCAAGAGGAGGTTCTTTAGAAATACAGCTTCCCAGTGTGAGAGATGTTGAACAATTTTGCAAAAACTTGAATATCCTGTATTAGAATTCATATGTTAAAAGATTGTTGTTCTCATCTCAAGATGTGCTCATCACCTTGAAGGAGAAGGAACACATTTTCATGGGAAATGAATTTTAATGTGTGTGTACTGCTTATCTTCAAAATACTGTAATCTTTCAGGAACCCCATAACCAATTAATTGTCTCAAAAGTAAGTGTGTGTGTGTGTGTGTGTGTGCATGTGCGTGCGTGTATCCTAGAATAGTCTCACAGTAAAAAGCATAGTATATATGTGTGTTTTAAAATTATCTATATGCTATATATTTTTTCTCTTACTAAGCAGTCTATATGCAAACACACATATGTATAGTCACAAAACACACATTTAGATATATATATATTTCTGAAAATAGTCTCTTCTGAGTCACAATTCATCATTGGCTTCTAGAAAGTAGAAACTAAATGCTAAAAAAAGGTATAAGGAAGGGAAGTTTAATTTTTAAGAAAAGTGTGACTTTTTTTTGTAATAAAAAAGTGACTTACAAGGAGGAAAATATCTGCTACTGTTGACAGATAAAGGAACATACTAGTTATGGCAGAATGTGATTCCGTGCTCTTTGGTTCAAAGGGAAGTTTGAATTGTTCTTGACATTTTTGTTCCATGGGTAATTAGATACAAAATTCAAGGCTGAAGTCAGAAGTGTGGTGAAGGATTTTAATTCTAGGCAGGAAGTAACAACCACCCAAAAGAAGCAAATGTAGATTTTTAAAAGATCTTCCAACTTTAGTAAGGCATCCACGTGTCCAGGATCAGACATAAGCAAATGTGAGCTTTGTCAATAGTGTCTGCCTTGCTTTGCCTCAGCCACCCTGCAGGATCGTGCCATCCTTCTGTACCTGGGTCTCTCTGGCTACCTTTGACACCCTGGGCCTGGACTTACACCCTCACGTCCACCCACCACAGCTTTCCTGTTTTACATCTCCTCCACTCCGGCTGACACCTGGTGCCTTCGACTAGTCATCTAGACCATCTGAAATTAATCCCTAGAGAGGTATTTCTGAGAAAGGACTAGAGATATCCCCATCAGTTCCACCACCAAAATGCTACAGCCTTCAGAAATGTATTGTGTATTGCAGTACTTCACAATGTGTTGTGAAGTGATGACATTGTATCCAGCTTGTGCCCCAGGAACTGTGTGGAAGTTGTGAAATATCCCAAGAACAAGAATTTCAGGCCAGCACCAAGGGAGAAACAGCACGTAGTGATAGATCTGGTTGGGATGTGCTATATTTTGGAGGAGGTTTTCCTTGTTTATATTTCTCTCCTGAGTCACACTATGCATATGGCTCTTTACTTCTCTTCCATCAGTCCAGCCACTTGTACCTTGGAGATTGCATGAGAGATAAGACTGGGATGTTCCAGGCCAATCAGTGTATCCAGTCAAAATTTCAGTTGACTTCTAATTTCGTTCATTTGTTTCACAAATTAATAGGTTGCCAGGAGATCAACTGGAATTTAACATTGTTTTCTGTTCTCTTAAAGAAGGGGTGCTAAAGAACATGCTAGGAAGAAAAATGAGGACAAATTTGGAATGGGCCAATTTGTGATTTTTTAGATAATCAGTTCCCGAAAATAATGGAAAGTCAGTTTATTCTTAAGCCTTTGCTTCTTGTGGACATGTGAGTCAGGCACATTCTAGTGATGCAGGCAGGATAGGATTCCTTTCTCTCTGGAGGGATGGTCAGGAACAAATGACTGTAAATGATGTTGAAATTCTCAGAGGGACTCAAAGACCTAAAGTACTCCTTGGTTAGGTGAAGACAACCAAGTGCCTTTTATAACACTACAGTGGAAGAGAAATTTTTATGGACTGGCTTGTTTCCGATGTGATCAATTCCTATAGGAGGCATCAGGAATAGTAAAATGTACACTTAGCTGAAGGTCAGATATCTCAGATCTAGCCTTGCTTCTGCTGTTAATTAGCTAGGAAACCTTTGATAAAACATGAAAATTATCACAGCTTCTGCAAGGGAAACCCAGAAGCTTCCTTAGAAAAATGGAAGCCAGTTACTCCAAGGTTGGCGATGGAAAATGATTTCCACATAGGTAAGGGTGGCTGGAATTTTTAGCCCTGACTCCTGGTCCCTGGAGGTCATTATACTAATTATTGCTTGGGCTACACGTGGTACAGCCACAACTCAAGAACTGAGAGGTAGTTTCCTGTTAGACTTCATTTCTTCAACTGCAAAATGAAGTGTTGGGTAATATAAGCTTTAAAGTAACCCCCCTCCCCTTTTTTTCCCCAGGAAGACCAGCCCTGAGCTAACATCCACCACCAATCCTCCTCTTTTTGCTGAGGAAGATTGGCCCTGAGCTAACATCTGTGCCCATCTTCCTCTGTTTTATGTGTGGGATGCCTGCCACAGCATGGCTTGATGTGCAGTGTGTAGGTGGGCAACCAGGATCTGAACCAGCAAGCCCTGGACCACACCCTCCCCCCCCCCCCCCCCCGACCCCAACAAAGCAGAACGTGTGAACCTTACCACTAAGCCACCAAGAGGGCCCCTTTAAAGTCCCTTTAAGAGCTGACAATTTATGGATCTGAGACCCTAAGTTGCTGGCAACCTCACCATGAGAAAAATTACAGAGACAATTGTTTCAGGCCATCCTTATTAGAGGACTCTGCTGTAGGACAAGGGAAAACTTTGGTCTCTAGATGGTCCATTGGTTGGGATCTTCTATTGTGTTGTGAGAAAATATTTTTCAACTCTGACTTTCCAATCTGGCCTTCACAGCATCTATTCCTTTTCATAAGGTCCAAGTCTTCTCTTCAGTTTCCTCATGGCTGACTTCATCTCCTGGTTCCTTAGGGTGTATATCATGGGGTTCAGGACAGGGATGATGACAGTGAAGGTGATGGAGACAGCTCTGTCCATGGGGAGGGCAGTGAAGGGCCGGGCATAGACGTAAATACAGGGCACAAAGTGCAGGGTCACCACCGTGATGTGTGAGGTGCACGTGGAGATGGCCTTCCTCCTGCCCTCTCCAGCATGAGATCTCAGCATCATTAGAATGACTGTGTAGGACACAAGGAGGAAGATGAACCACAGTGTAGAGATCAAGCCATTATTGGAAATCATTAAGACTTCAAGAACAAAGGTGTCTGTACAGGCGAGTTTGAGGACCTGGGGGACATCACAATAGAAGCCATCAACAACATTAGGTCCACAGAAGGGGAGGGGTAGCAAAAGGGAAATCTGCACGATGGAGTGGACAAAGCCCCCAACCCAGGAGGCCACAATGAGGGCAGTGCATCTCCCCCTACTCATGATGGTCACGTAGTGCAGGGGCTTGGAGATGGCCATGTAGCGATCAAAGGCCATCACAGAGAGAGAAAAAATGTCTGCTCCACCGAGGAGGTGGAAGAAAAACATCTGTGTGATGCAACCGTTGAAGGAGATGGTCTTTCTCCTTGAAAGAAGGTCTGCTAGGACCTTCGGAGCAGTGATGGAGGAGAAGCAGATGTCCAAGACAGAGAGATTGCGGAGCAGGAAGTACATGGGGGTGTGAAGGCGAGGCTCACAGGTCACAGTGACCATGATGAGGAGGTTTCCCATCACTGTTGCTGTGTACACCAAAAATAAGAAGAGAAATAAGACCAAGCTCAGCTCTCGGGACTGGGTCAGTCCTTGAAAAAGAAATTCTTTCACTCTGGTGTAATTTCCCTGCTCCATTGGATCATGTTTCTTCTTTAACTACCTGGGGGAAAAAGGAAAATAGAAAACAGAAAGTATATCATTAAAAACAAAAGAATGTTGAGTTATGTGACTGGATTCCCTTGAGGGTTATTTTTTTTATGGTTATTTTCCTTTTGGGCAAGGAGGCCCACAATTCAGTAAGCTATCTCTGGTAGATGGTGTTTTCGGAGTTCTCTCAGACCAAACTAAAGAGTTGGTTTCCAACAGGTGTAATTGATCGAAGCACTGAAATCAGTACGTTATTAAATTTCTACTAAATTTTTTTATAATCGTACAGTTTTGTATATTCTATTTCTCTCTTGAAAAGTCACTGGATGCTCTGAGACATGAAGAGACTAGTTATATTTTTGTTTTTCAGTGAATACTCAAGTATCTAAACGTTAGGAAGTGGGAAACACACAGGGGAATAGTCTAAAACACAGTCTTTAGCTCTAATGGAAGCTTATGGTTTCTTCTCTCATTATCTTCCACAGTAGACAATCTGCTTGGCATTGTCTGGCCAAATTTTCATGATACCTGATCATTAGCACTAAGTTAAGGCAAGAAAATCCGCTCATGGTTTACTTCCCCCCGAGACGAATAGCTTTGCAGCAGCTAAGACAATTTGAGCTCATGACTGTTTCTTTCTTTTCTGTCTTCCTTCTTTTGGTGTCTTGTTCTCTTCTTTTTTCCATGGCTCAAGACTGAGACTTGACAACTGGTAGCTGTAGTCCTTGCTCCTCATAATGCTCTTAGCCAAGACTTTATCACCTAGGCCACTGGACCAATGGTTTTCTTTTCTTGGGCTTCCTCCCTTCTCATCACCTCCATTTGGATATTACTTCCTGTCACCTCATTATTGGTAAAGGCTTCAGTTTTGTGCAAAGTGCAAAGATTTTAGAATCAGTAGACCTGAATTTGAATACAGAGTTTGTCATTTAATTGTTAGGTGACTCTGAGCCTCACTTTATCATTGGTAAAAATGTGTATAATCGAGTTTGTTTCATAGGGTTGTGAAGCTTGAAGAGACTTGCTTAATTTATTTAAACTGAGTTTACCAAAGACCACTTTTCCCTCTCATATAGCACCAATTAACATTTTAGGACAATTAACAATATAGCATATTAATGCAAGATGTTAATAATAGGGGAAACTTTGGTGGTGGTGACGGGAAGAGGGAGTGTGTGGGAGCTCTCTGTACATTCTGTTTAACTTTTCTGTAAACCTAAAACTGCTCTAAGAAGTAAAATCTATTAATATTTAAGAAAGCAGATATACCAAAGGGTAAAACAAATTAAAACATTTACACTTTGTAAAGGAACATTTCTTTTTCAATTTTATTACCAAATTTCACTTCCCATAAATCTTAATTCAACATTTTTTCCTGCTTCCTACCATATCTTAGAGAGAACCTTTATAGTCTGTACTGCTTTGGGCATTGACAGGCATCTAGTTCTTGTCATTTTGCCAACTGCTTAAAATGAAATTGCTCTTTGCAGCTGTTTTTTTTTTTTTTAAATTGGCGTTGTTGAGGTGTAACTTTCAGACAATAAACTGTGCGTGTTTAAAGGGCATAATTTGATGAGTTTTGATGCATATATTCACCTGTGAAGCTGTCATCAGAATTAGGATAAGAAACGTCTCTGTCTACCCTCAAAAGCTTCCCTTTGCTCCTGAGAACTGCAGAATTCTTGGCACAAAACGCCTTCAGGCAAACCTCTGCAGCAAGAGATGTGCAAACTCCAGCAGGGCCTCTGGCAGCATAAAGCCATGTACTTGGGATGACCTCAGCCCCCTTAAAATGCCTCCCTGAGAAAGGGCAAAGCTGCCAGGAGAATTTACTTCCTGTTCCTTGTAGCCAACATCTGGGATAGGCCTCTGACCTCTCTTTCTGAGAGCATTTACTAAAAAGGGCTTGCAGTTGTGAATATGTGTCTCTTGCAACTCATAAGCATCTTTCTCAAGGACCTGAGAGTTGTTCCTTTGAATGTAATCATCAGGAAAGATAGAGCCTCTGTCTCCCGGTCTCTGCGGGAGGATAGATTCTTAACTTCCATCACTACCAGCTAGTGGACACAACAGGCCTAGTCACGTTGACATTGACCAAATCTTTGCAATTTTTCACTTCTCTGGCTGTACTGAGCCCCAGCTTGTCCTCTTTCTTCATTCTTCCTTTAGAATGCCCAGTCACTTCTGTGCATACTAGAATGGAACTCAACTCTTTCCCAACTATCAATAGCTACTGAATACAGTCATTTTCATGTCTTTAACTCATGTCCAGCTGTGTTTATCTTTGACACGCCTTTGTACTCCTTCCGTCCACATCCTGTCCATGTTGAAGGCACTTCTGTTCCTGCTGTGAACTATTGTGTTCTCTGGATCCCTCTGCACTTTGTTTCTCATTCCCTCCTCATAACAGAACTTCTGCCTCACTAGCTTTTCTCCTGTTCTCATTCCTTTGAAGCTCAAGCAAGACAAAGCTAATTTTCTAGGCTTACTCTCAACGATCTATGGATCCATCAATAACTCTCAGAGGATTTCATTGCCTTCAAACATTTTTAATTTTTAAAAGGGCCAGATATTTTCTTCAGAGTAAATATTTAGAAATACTCTTAAATAAAAGTATCAGAACACATGTAGTTTTTTTAGATAATGTGCGGAGGATTTTGCTTTGTTTTTACTTTGAACTATGGTAGGAAGTAATGTGGCACAGAGAAAAGCTCCCTGCCAGCTTGGGAGATATAAGCTTCGATGCCTTCATGGAACAACAGTGGAATCTTCAAAGGCATCAAACTCCAGGAGGTTCAGTATTTTCATTAGTGAAATGGGAGCACTGACTGCCTCAAGTCCTGTGGAAGGTGGGCAATGTCTGCACTGCACGTAAACAATATTAAATAGATCCATCAATCTGGATGATTTCTAGGTCTTTGGGGCTTTAATTGTCAATTGTTTTAAATAATATTGCCCAATTACTTTGTGACTAGTCTAAGATTGTGTTCTGTTCATTGTCCACCAACAGTTAAATCTCCGTTAACTACAAGCCTCAATTGTTTCTTGATATTTTACTGCAAGCTTATTAATGGTGGCAAGGAAAACTGTAAGAATTTCCAGGGGCAGTTTGTTGTAGTGGTTAAAGAATGGGCTTTGAAACCCAAATGCAGTGAAGTTCTGTGCACACATTCATTGTGGAAGTGATCAAATCGCCAATTCAACTGAAAAATGCCCAAAATGGTGCTCTTCCGTGCACAAATTATACACACAACCGAGAATATAAAGGATGGAGAGTGGGAGGATAAATGGAATCTCTGTGTATGAGTGTCTGTTTGGAACAAAGAAGAAGAAAACAGAGAGGTTTGTTTAGAAGTTTGTTTTCGTTTGTTTTTGGCTAGAGCAAACTCCAGCACTTCTTCAGAAATGTACCCAGGTAAACCCATTCTAATAAAACAAGCTGCATGAATTTCATAGAGTCCTCAGCCTCAGGGATTCCCCCAACACAACTGTCCACCAAGCATGTGTTGCCCCATCTCTCTTAACAAGTTGACCCTCTTTCTATGCTTTTCAACTCAACTTCCTAATATTGAAGAGCTAATTATTCTGCTGTGCATCGCTGAAGTTTTTAGCTCAATATATATCATCCTTCACCTCTTAGGAACATTGTTAACATTCAAAAGATTTCTGAAATCCACAGTAATATTTTTAAATTGCTCATTCATGGGCACACATGCACAGACACACAACTAGACACCAAAAAGTTCTAATGTAACAAAATAACCTCACTTAACCTTCCAACTCCTAATTCCTATCCAAGAAGTAGGCTGGCCATTCGGTTGCATACACTGACCTTAGGAGTCATTAATTGTCAAGGACTATCCACTTTAAGGCAGACATGCATTTGAGGGTTGGTTGCTTCAGTATCTTCACTCCTACTGTCAGAGGCAAACGGCAGGCTCCAGGAATTACCTCTGTGTGGTGCCATGAGTCCCAGCCTCTCAGCTCCAGACCTGATAGAAGAATCACCAAAGGGCATTTTTTGGAAGCGATTATTGAACTTGAGTAGCCAGACTTTCCTATTGGGATGAAGCTCCCTTGCGTATTATTAAGAAGTCAAGCATGCACTGAAAGATGTGTGTACACATGCACGTTTTGGTTTTGAAATTATCCTAATGTAGAGAAGAAGATGGATCCTCATGGATCTTGTGCTTAGACCCCAGATATCTTTGCTTGAAGAGCTCATAGGGGACAAAAAAATTTGTCTCCTTAGGAGGTGGGAACTGAAGGAAAATGAATAGAGCTCCCACTGTTTCGGCCCACTCCATTTTTTTTTCTAGGCAGATGGCTTGTTTGTGGTCCTATTAAGATACCTAATCAGAAGCATCATAAAGACAGAAATGCATTTTCTACTGTTTTCCATCAAACTTCTCACATGAAGAGGGTATATAACCAGACAAAGGACGTGTTGGTACCATTCACTCATCAAGTATTTAATTGTGACATAGTGACGGGGCACCTCCATGTTCCAGGTCTGATGGTTCCAGAGATCCTAAAAGCAAAGAATTCCATTTCCCCACTTGTCTCATTCCCAGTGTCATCTTTGACATTGTCTCACCATGGATCTATGGATAGTGCCACTTGGATATATTGTACACTTGTAACTTAAAGTGTCTAAAATCAATCTGATCACTGTTATCATGAACTAAATACTTCCCTTTCTGTAGCTGGCACTGTCATTCTCCTTGTCACAAGGGCTCAGTATCTCTGAATCATTTCTGACACTCAGGCTCACCCACCTTCACCCTTTTTTGGTCTTCTATACCCTTCTTGAATGAATTACTTTTAGATTTCTTGCATAATTTTTCACAGTTTTTTCATAATTTTCATAGATTTTTCATAGTTTACTTGTTTACTTAGTTTACATAGTTTACTTCTAGAAATTGTTAGTCCCTGCCCTGATATCCACATTCTTGTGCAATTCCCTCCTCTCATGTGTAGACTGGACTTAGTGACTTGCTTCTAATGAAGACAATACAACAAAATGGATAAGATGTTATGTCCAAGATGAGATTATAAGACTATGAATTCTATCCTGCTGACACACTCTCTTTTGCTTTGATGGCTCCCTCTGATGTAGTAAGCTGCCATGTGGGAAAGACTCATAAGACTAGAGCCTGAGGAGGGCCTCCAGCCAACAACCAGTAAGAAACTGAACCCTCAGTCCAGTAGCTCATGGTTCTAGCCAACAATCACTTGAGTGAGGTTGGAAGTGAGTCCTTCCCTGGTTGAACCTTCATATGACACTGCAGCTCCCAGCTGACACGTTGACATAGCCTTGTGAGAGACCCTGAAGCAGAAGACTTGGCTAAGCCTCGCCTGATTCCTAACCCACACAAACTGTGACTTAAGAAATATGTGTTGTTTTAAGCCACTAAGTTTTGGGCTAATATGTTATGCAGCAATAGATCACTAATACAGTACTAAACTAATAGTTTGCTTTCTTGAATAAGAGCTATGTGGACAACATTCTCTTTCAGACTTGAAAGACAAGTCATGCAAAGAATAATAACAACAAAACTCTGCATATCCTTCTATGGTAGTGTTTTCTGACTGAAATTTCATGGATCCTTAAACATAGTTCCAGGAGTGCTGACCATCTTAATGTTTTAGAAATTAAGCTGCTACAGTCTGAACCTTCTTTGCATTTCTTGAAGAAGGTCAGAGTGGCAGGATCACTCCTAAACCAGCCAGTTTGTGTGCATAGATACATTTATTTGCTTATGAAAAATATTGTGTAAGTTTAATATCAACCTTCCTCATATAGTAAAATATTACAGATGGTAGGACCAAATATATGCATAGCTAGAATCAGCTTAATATCTAATAGTTCCCTAGCAAAATGTCGCTACATGGAGAGAAATATAGATTAATCCAAATAGTTATTTGGTGTCATGTTGAAAGAGAGGTAAATTTAGTGGTGTTCTCTGAATTCCATTGCTTTTCCTCACCGTGTTTGATCATGTTGTTTTGCATGTGTTAACAGTCCAAGACAGTTTCCTGGGCAGCTTTTGCTGGGTTTCTGTCCTTTGTGGGTCCTACACTTGGGGACATAAACTCTAATTGTACAGAATTTTGGTTATTTAAATTCTGCTCAGTCACAAAGGTTTTGCTTGAGGTAGAGTCAACAGAGATGTAAGAAAAAAAGGACATCATTATGAAAAAGTAGGGAGGGTCTGAAGAACAATGATGCCAGAGCAAGATGGAGCCAGGTAGCAAATGGTCATTTGGTCTGCAGATGGATCCAGCTGGAGGCAAATGTATGTCTTTATTGTAATTTTAATGCTTGGGGAAGCATGTCCAAGATTGGAAAATAATTCAGAACATTTTTGATTGATAGGAATAGAAAAAAAACACAATGAAAAGAACGGTCATCAAAGAAGCCATTCATCTCTACAGAGGAGCTTCTGTATTAATAAACCATTTGTTTACAACTAGCCTATGGAAACTATGGGGGACAAGTGAGGGTTGTCTTCTTGGTCAGTCTTCTTTGGGTACTCTCTTGTAGAGTTCTATATTTTGGAAACTGACCTTCTAGTCTACTGTCATCCTAGTCCCGAGGCTTACCTTGATCTCATTTCTCTTCCTTTAAATTATTTCCCTTCCCCCTAATTCCTTCATTTCAGTTTGGTTCTCTGTGAATTCCAAGAGGCCAGTAGTACTTCCAGCAAGCATTTCTATGTATTAAAAGAATATTTTAGGAGACAAAGTCTTATTCCTTGTAATCTAATCCAATAGTAATTTCCTAGTAATGAGTCCTATATGTGGAAAAGATTTATAGAGTTCATTGTTTTCCTGTTCTCCTCCTGTTTCTGTGGAAAGAGCAGGATTACATTCTCCAGATTCCCTTGCAGTTAATTGGGGCCATATGACTAAGAGATGGCAGGTGGAATGTGGTCAAAAGTGATACGCACTACCTTCAGGACTGGCCCATAACCATCCTTCCCTTCTCCCCATAATTCTTAATCCTCTCTCCTTTCCTCCATTTGCCGAATAAATGGAGAGGATTCTGAGGCTCTACAGCGAGGTGGAGTCCCAGATGGAAGCAACAGAAGCCTGTCTCTCTAAATGAGTACGTGGAATAGCTCTTTCTGAAGACCAGCATTGGCCTCTGACATGAGCAGGAAATAAACTTTTACTGTGGTTAACTCCTTCAGTTTCGAACTTTTTTGTCAGAACATTGATTTACTGTGATTAATACATGAGTGCCAGTTTCTATGGCTTGAGCTTTATCATAATGGGAGTCATTGTACAGTAAGGTCAATAGATTGCAGCAGAATACCAGGTAGATTGTTAGATAAACCATCTCTTAGCACCATTATCATTCCTTTCATTTCATAGAGACTAGCAAATTCTCAGATTCACTGATTAAACGCTCCTGCTTCTTATTATCTTTTCTTTACCTTGGTATGGATTGACAGGGAAGCATAAAGAAGTTGTGAGGTCTCTGAGTGCAGAAGCAATGAGGACCTCAAGAAAGAAATTTTAATTGTGGGATCTGATGTGATGGAGGTGACAGTTAATGCTATGGGGGTAATCATATTGTAATACACAAGTTTATCAAATCAACATGTTGTACACCTTAAACTTACACAACATTGCATGTCAATTATATCTCAACAAAACTGGAAAAAAAACTCCCAAGAAACAAAAAAACAGAAACAATGAGACATTTGGGCCTGTCCAGTCTATGATTGGGATAATCCTGCTCTCTAATGGGGAGTCAGTTGCTTCCCATGGGAGTGCTTAGCATCTGTGTTTGCTTAAGCCTTTCATGAATCCAGGTGAGCTGTCCACAGCCTCTACCCATCAGTGTTATTTTTTTTTCTGAATAGTCCCAATTACAGCATTACCTCCTTCTGCCAGGAGGAAACCATGGCCTTGGAGTGATTTGGGGATCCTCTGTCCCTAGTAGAAATCACAGATTTGCATTGCTCAGGAGACCACAGATGGAGTTTTTCTTTCCAAATGTCAAATACTGGTATTGACTCCATGAGTGTACTATTTCATGGCTACAACGAGCTCACTGTTGCACAAATATGGTACACTCTTACACCAGTCTCTCCCTCCGCAAATACTGACTTCTTTGCCTAGACTGTCCCTTTCTACCTTTTCCCCCTTGAAAAGGTCTCCTCACTGTCAAATGTCTTTTGAAGCTCTCAAGTAAAGTGCCTACAATATTTTCACTGCACTTTGTCCCTATCCTCTTAGAACATCTTGGAGTGTGCGTGTAGGACAGTGACTATCTTTAATCTTTCTGCAGCAGTCTGAATCCTACCTGTGTCAGGCACATAATATGTACTCTGTAAATATTTGTGGAATGAATAATTGAAAGCGAGTAGTGGAAGACATAATGGGTCTCACCTTAAAGCGGTATCACCCATGGGTCCCCAGCACATACTATAGGACCAGCCTCTTTTAGGACCCCATGGTATCCATAGATGCCCCTTTCTTCTTGGCTTTAAGGTGATCTCTGGACATTTTGAGGAAGTGAAATTTAACATCTATCTTTAAATTTCAGTGTTAGCACATCCTCATAGAATTTAAATCTTTTCTGAATGCCATAGTCGTTTCTTTAGTTTCCTCATGGCTGACTTCATTTCCTGATTTCTCAGGGTGTAGATCATAGGATTGAGCAAAGGAGAGATGACAGTGAAGGTGACAGAAATGGCAGTATCTGTGGGGAGGGCAGTGAAGGGCCGGGCATAGACATAGATGCAGGGCACAAAGTGCAGGGTCACCACAGTGATGTGTGAGGTGCAGGTGGAGATGGCTTTCCTCCTGCCCTCTCCAGTATGAGATCTCAGCATCCTCAGGATGACTGTGTAGGATATGAGGAGAAAGAAGAATATAAACCAACTGACCAATCCATTATTAGAGATCATCAGGAGCTCCAGAGTGAAGGTGTCAGTGCAGGCGAGTTTGAGCACCTGGGGGACATCACAGTAGAAAGTGGCAAGAACATTGGGTCCACAGAAGGGGAGGGGCAGCAATAGAGAAATTTGCACAATGGAGTGGACAAAGCCCCCCACCCAGGAGGCCACAACCAGGCTAGCGCATCGTCCCCTATTCATGATGGTCATATAATGGAGGGGTTTTGAGATGGCTATGTAGCGATCAAATGCCATCACAGAGAGAGAAAAAACATCCGCACCTCCCAGAAGGTGGAAGAAGAACATTTGAGTGACACAGCCACTGAAGGAGATGGTTTTTCTCTCTGACAGAAGATCAGCTAGGACCTTAGGCGCTGTGATGGAGGAAAAGCAGATGTCAAGAACAGATAGATTGCGGAGCAGGAAGTACATGGGAGTGTGAAGGTGAGCTTCGCAGGTAACTGTAACCATGATGAGGAGGTTTCCCATCAGAGTTGTCATGTACACCAAAAACAGGAAGACAAATAAGACCCAGCTCAGTTCTCGAGACTGGGTAATTCCCAGGAAAATAAATTCTTTCACTGTGGTATAATTTCCCTGCTCCATTGGGTCCCAGATCCTTTTTGAAGTATATCTCTGGAAGAAATAAAAGTGCAGTTAAAGAAAGTTTTATGAAATCTACTGTTGTCTTTTCTGTCACTTGAGTTTGGTGCTTTCCTGGGGAGGAAGTTCATCCTTTGTGCATGCGCCGTGCCTGCAATTCTGTATGCTTCCATTAGATGGAAGAGCACCCAGGTTTTTGACTCAGTCATCCAAACAGGTAGGTTCTATCACTGTGGCCACTGAAACACAGGTGACAGGTCCGTGAACCTATTCAATTGTACTTTTAATACAAAATATGACACAATAAAAAATAAGCATGAGTTTGATATGAAGAATTTTTCTTCACAAAAGACACCATTATGAGAATTAAAAGACACACTGCAAATGGGAGGATATTTACAATACATATACTAAGAAAAGCTTCAGGTCCAAAATATGTAAAGAATTTTACAAATCAGTAAAAAAAGATAGATGTTGAAAAAGAAAATGGCAAAAGACACTAACCAAAACTTTACCAAAGAGGATATTCGAATGCCAATTCAGCTTGATGAATTATCAGGGAAATGCAAATTAAAGTTATAGCAAGGAACTACTACCTATATACCAAAATGGCTAAACTGAAAAAGACAAAAAATATCAGGTGATGGTGAAGACGTGGAACAATTGGAATTCTCATAGCCTGCTGGTGGGTGTGTAAATCAGGAGAACCACTTTGCTGTCTGATTATATCTGCTAACGCCATTATCTATATCCATATCTATATCTATATATAACTTTCTAATCACCTATCTTAGGATGGATATATATATATATAGTTCATTCAATTGTACGTATTGATTTTTCTGAGGATATAGCTCCATCTTCAGAATAATCTATTTTACTCCTAGTAGGTATGTACATATGTACATATGTCATATCCACCAAGACATATCCTGGAATATTCGTAGCAGCACTGTTTGTAATTGTCTCAAACTGGAAATGACACAAATGCCCATCAACAGCAGAAAAGTTACATAGATTGTTAAATTGATACAATACCATAGAGCCATGGGAATGATCAACGTACGGTACGTGAAACAACATAAATGTCTCATAAACACAATGTAGAGTCTCATCCAGGCACAACAGAGTGTCCACCCACTTATTTTGTTCATATAAAGAACAAAAAGTATACAAAACTGAAGAGAATATGAGGGAGGCTTTTGAGGTGCTGATAATGTTCTGTTTCTTATTCTGGTTGCTTGTTACAAAAATATATTGCTTGTGTGAAAATTCATTGAGCCATACACTAATGTGCATTTTTCCGTATGTATGTATATTATCAGTCAGCAGAATGTTAAAAATAATGAACATGGTGATTATAACATTTTAATCTCATGTCTAAAGAATGACTTTCATCCAAGTGAGGTTTAATTGACGACCCACTTCATAACGGTTACTTTTATAGTTATATAGTTACAGCCTTTACCAGCTACAACTTGAGTTACCTTTTTATCTTTTTCTCACCTACAGACTTTAGGTCCTCCCGAATTCTTGTGTTAGGCAGGTTGCCTTCTGTCCACATGTAGTGTCTTCTCAGATTCTGATTTTCGTTTCTCTCTGTTTTCTTTATTTTGTTCTTTAAATCTCAGAAAAAAAATCCTTAAAAGACCATGTTTCCCCAAGCAGCACTCTCATTTTTGCTGACCTGGAAGAATAAGATGAGAGCCTCATTTCGGATTCCATGATCATCAGTTCGGATTCATCTCAGTCTCCTCGTCTTTGGTGTTTGTCAATGGCACAGAGTGATAAGAACACATGTTCAGAATAATGATTGTGGGAAATTTCAGGTCTCTAGCATCTCAGAAGTAAGAATTCCCTACACTATACTTACCATGGCTAGAAGGTGGAGAAATCACCCCTAAAGCACTGTTCAGTCAATCTAGAGTGTGGAAACAGATTTTAATGAATGACAGCAGTCCTCTCTAGAATCTTTCTTTTGGATATTGGACTGATAAGTGAATGGTTTTCAAATCTTCTGCTGAGGAAACCACTGCAACAAGCCTCATAGATTACGTGGTCACTTGTGCTCTCCCTTCCTCCTTTCTTTTCCTCTCCTGTTTCTCTTTACTTTTTCTCTTTTCTTTCCTTCTTTGCTTCCTTCTTCTAGATATTTCTATGACCGTATGAGGGTTCAGCAGAGAAACAGGATCAATAGGACATATATAGATATACAAAGTAAAATTATAATGAAGAGTTGACTCACGTGATTATGGAAGGTGAGAAATCCCATGATCTGCTGTCTGCAAGTTGGAGACCCAGGAAAGCTGGTGGTATAATTCAGTGCTAGTTTGATGGCCTGAGAACTAGGGAAGCCAGTCCGAGGGAAGGAGAAGATGAGATGAGATGTCCCAGCTCATGCAGTGAGGCAGGGAAAATGGGGCACCTTTCTCCTTCCTCCGCCTTTTGTTCTACTCAGACCCTCAGTGAATTGGATGATGTGTACCTTAATTAAGAAGGCAATTAATCTGCTTTACTGAGTCCATCGATTCAATTGCTAATCTCATCTGGAAACACTCTCACAGGCACACCCAGAAATAATGTTTAATCTGGGCACCCTGTCGCCTATCAAGTTGACACAAAATTAACCATCATAATGACATTGAGATGGTCTTTTTGAGTGAAAGGCGACTCAAACATAGATCTTTTCATCAGGAGGTTTACAGTTAAGACAATAAGAGTGTTGCAGGTGGTGGGGTCGGCAGAAAGAAAAGGGAAGAGGTACAAAATCATGAGGATGTATATGAAAATAGCCCCATTTGGGCATACGATGTTTGTAAACTCCATCCAGGAGGTGTGCTGAACAGTATCATATCTCACACTTGCATTTTGGATACACATGTGTGGATCATCTGGAGCAGTCAGGCAATTTGGATTTTACCACCTTCCTAGTTGGTGTGGCCTTGGGCAAATCACTCCATAATTGTACCAAACTCATGAGAAATACATGGGAGTTTCACAGGGAATGGCTTAGAGTCAGTTCTCAGCCTGCATCATTATAATTTATCTACCACATGAAAATAATGAGACCTACCTCATAGACAAGGTGCTTCTAAGGAGTAGATGAGATTGCATGTCTGTTTAGGAAACTGAAAGCACTGAGTATCTGATTTTGCCAATCTTATCAGCCCCATGTGAGTGCTTCTTTCCTTACTCATGCCAGGTTCATCTGTGGGGTCATCTGGGACTGGCTCATCTTGCTATTGGCTGTGTGATTGAAAGCCCTCCTCTCAACACTTAAGGTAAGTGGCAAATACTCTCTCTCCTCTAGGGATGTCTTTCTTTTTCAGTTATGAATTTGAGCTAAGACGTGTTAAAAAAATCAGAGTATTGTATCACACACCCCCTTAGAAACATAATTAAATTTGTGTATGCAGTTTAGATATAGTTATTTATATTACAATCCTTTATGGAAAGAAAATAGATTATAATCCTCATTTACAAATCCAATCATCTTGATATCAGGCCCCAGGGGGGGTCCATGCTACTTTCAAGTCTCAACATTATGGAAATGTTGGCAGGATAATGGAGGTCTGCTTTGCTGAAATTTGTTTTTAGAAATCTTTTATGGAGTGATTCTTATACTGACTGCTTCATTTTATCTCTCCAAAACCTATAATATCCATGTGAAGTTGACATTACTGTCCTGATTTTATAGATGAGAAACTGAGACACAGAAAGATTAAGGAAGTTGCTCAAGGTCTCCCAGCTGGTAAACCCAGGTCTCAATCCTAGATTTGTCTTATTCCAAAGACTTATGCTCTTAACTACTGCAACTATAGTTCTTCCCAGTGTTGATCAGCCCTTCCCAGAAAACAGTACAAAGAAAAAGGCTCAGAAAAATCTTTTTCAAATCAAGTTAAATTAGTGTGTGGGTGTAAGAAGCCTGAACGCAGTAAGTGAGAGGTGTAGCTGAGACTGCCTTAGTATAAGTTTTCAGAAGTCACTTAGAAGAAAAAAAGCAGTTTGGAAATGCAAACTTTGTAGTCATTACAGGTACCACAATCAACAACCCCCATCCACTTCCTCATGCTCCATTGGCAGGGGAAGAAGTGAGTTCTGAGTAGCATCTCCTCAAACACAAACTCTCAAAAATAATGGATCTGGTCTCTTCCTATGGATGCTGTCTTTTTGCAAAGGGTGGGAAGGATACTTTGAAAATATAGGATTATGCACATTGTATTGAAACTCATGCATGTAAGAGAGGGAGGGGGAAAATGGATAAAGAAATATAATTTTATGTGTTGCAAGGTCAAAATGAGGATCACCAGTATTTCTTAAAAATCACACCAAACAGGACCATTCTTTGGAAAGAAGCTTATCAAGCATCTCATAAGAACCTGCAAACTGAGTGTTGTCCCTGTACTCCAGCTTCCCAGTGAGAAAATGCTGCTCCTTTTCCTCTTTCATAATATTGGAAAGCCTCTACTCTTGATTGAATCCCTAAAAGTTTTAGCAGCATTATTCAGATTCAGTAGCACATGAGAGCACAGATAAGCTAGCCATTAAAACACCTTACTTAAAGGCCCCAAACTTCCAGTTCCAGACAAGAAGCAAAGCTGGCCAGGCAGCATATTCTGAATTCAGGAAAGCTATTAGAGTGCTGTTTTTCCAAGGTAATCACTCTCCTGAGAGCTGGGGATATGAGTGGCTTCTCAATTGCCTTGAAATCACTTTCAACCTCAACATCCTGCCAAGTAGAATACATCCCAACCCTTGGAGTCAACTGACCTTCTTCTAATATTTTTCAAGCCACACTTACCATCTTTCTAGTAGTGAATAACCACCCTTTTTCTTTGCTTCATTAAGAGTTTTGGCACATTCCACACAATGACAGCATTTCTGAAAAATTAGCCCTAACAGCTTTCTAGTTTTAGAAGTTCACACACCCCAACACTAACTGACATCAGTCTTCAAGTGGGAAATGGATCCTCTTATGATGCTCCAACTGCATCTTCGAAGACGTAGGTCCTGGGGAAATTCATTGTTTAATGGAAAGCCTACCTCAAGGCTAATAATTTTGTTACTTCTTCCTTCAGATGGGAAAAGGCAGCCTCAGGGAATCACATCATTTGACTCTTCCACTTTGCCTTACAGTGCCTCGGCCATGTCTAGTAGACTTTCAGCCACAAGCCTAATAAAGGAATTAGCAAAGGGAATAGTGTTGGGTATGAATGTGGAAGCTGAGTGGCCAATTCAATGGAGTTCCTGTGGGAGTCATTAAAATGTCACCAAGCCCTCCTCCTCTCTCTCCCTCATCTCCATGTCGCATCTCACATGTACATACAGAGGCACCAGTGCACATTCAGTACATATATTTTTCCCTAGACAGCGCATTATCCCTCTTGGGTCAAGAAGAAAGCGTGTTAAACCACACCAAGGACTGTGCTGTCTTCCTTCTAACCAAAATTGCTTTGCTTAAGGGGCTGGGAAATAAAGCTTAAATAAAAGGGTAGTGAGGGAAAAATCAAATCTTTGTGGCTACTGTCAGGGCAGCTGTTAGAGACTGAATGGTGTAGATTTATATGTCCAATTTCTGTTGAATGCAATATGTTCATTGAGGCTATACAATTATCTTAATCTACATCTCTAAGATCCACAGCTCCCTTAGAATCTAGGAAGGTAGCACAGTGACAGCTGTTGATATTCATCAGGTTAATTACTTCAGAATAATTTTATGTTATTGGGTTCACGGGTACCCAGAGATGTTGATCATTGAAATATTCGATTCAGGGAACAATGTAAGAAAGGGTAGTTTAAAAGCTATGTGTGTGTCCAGAGCCAGTCAACCTTTCCATGGCTATTAGGAACAGAGCTTAAAAATAATAAAAGCTGATTTAATTGGAACAAATGCAGCCCAGCTTTAGATTTTATGTCATCCAGAGTAATGATAATGTTTATGTAATCAGATGTAATTCTTTCTCCTTCTCCTGAAATATTGAATCAGATTGTGTTGTGTGGTTTAAACATGGCTTGAGAAAGTCTCAGGGACAGTGATGTGGCAGGAGTTCTTTGGTCCTTGGTCTCCTGGGATTATGCCTCTGAGATACAATCAGTGATTCAGTCCCCATAGATCTTTGGTGCCATCCAATTCTGACATAGTGATAAAACTCTGATTTGAGTGATTCACAAGAGATAGGAAGGACAGAAAAGGACAAATTGGCATGAAATAGACTGTAAGGTGGTTTGTGGCATGCATTTTTCATAGGCAATTTCACATAGAAAAGCTTACAGATTCGTGACCAGTGCTACCTGAGCAAAGGTAGCAGGACCTTATGAACGGTGACTTGACAAATGTGAATTATTCTTAGAATTTTCATGTTAGGGGAAGTAGGTCAATATGGTAAACATTTAGAATTTATAGACCAGGTGACAAGAAATGGCAATGAACCAGTTAGTTACTCAATGCTTATGGTGCCATTCCAGATCCAAAGTGGGACATAAGTAAAGTTTGTCTTCAACACTCAGTATCTTTTGGCTAACTCTACTTGGGCTCTTCTCTGTCCTGGGTGATCTGACTTCTTGTTCTGATCCCTTATCCCTGCCAGAAAAGCCAAGGGTTTATATTTGATCCATTACTTTCTTTTAATATGAAACTATCCAATGCATTATGTCAACAGCTTCAGGATGACTTTTTAAGCTATAAAAATAACCAGCAAAGCTATAGTCATGTTTTAATGACAGAAAGCTAGAAATTTGTTTTTTCCTAGATTGACACCTGAGCTAAAACTGTTGCCATTTTTTTTTTGTTCTTCTCCCCAAAGCCCCCCAGTACACAGTTGTATGTTCTAGTTGTGAGTGCCTCTGGTTGTGAAATGTGGGACTCCGCCTCACCGTGGCCTGACGAGTGATGCCACGTCTGCATCCAGGATCTGAACCAGTTAATCCCTGGGCTGCTGAAGCAGAGCACACGAACTTAACCACTTAGCCATGGCGCTGGCCCAAGAAAGCGGAAATTTTAAGATGAAAAATGCTTTGAATTCAATGTATATTCCTATGTTTTGCTACCCCATCAGTTTTTTCCAATAATGAGGGGTAGGGGCCCTGTAGCAGGAGAGTGTAACAGGTCATTGGGGGTTAGGGTTAGGGTTCAGGTCAGAATGTGCATAATGTAGAGCAATTTGGATGGTATTAATAATGATATTTGCCTTTCACTGAGAATTTACTATCTGCCAGGCATTGTATGTTTCACATATACCATCTAATTTTAACCCTGACAACAACTCCGTGAGATGGATATTATAAGTACCTTTTTATAAGTGACATATGACCTGTGAAGACATGAAATAATTTGCTCAAGATCACACAGTTGAGGGATGGCAGAGATAGGATTTGGACCCAAGGCTGTATGACTCTGAGGTTAGAGCATTCAGCTATAATGGTTTACTTTTACCATGCTTTCCCAGACAAAAACACTACCTTTTACTTCTTCTTCACAAACACCAACAAATTGAAGACTGGATTGTTTAGAGTTTTATCTTCTTTAACCCTTCCTCTCTCTCTCTCAGGAAGTGGGAAGTGAAAAGAGTGTAAATTCTCAATGGAGAACCCAGTCTGATATTGGCCCTGGTAAGGCTGGACTAGAAGATCAGTTCTTGAATAATGAGAATGGCTTGCTCGTTGTGTAGGATCTCTGAGGTTCTGCCTTTGTCTAAACTTATCACAAGAATGTGAATCTGGCACGTGCAGTTCTGCATAAGATAAGTCCCTGTAGGCCATTATGGGAAGTCTTTCAAAGCTTCTTCGTTCCTTATAGGAATCCAGGAGGACAACCATTGTGTGCCTTTGAGGTTCTCAAGAGGTCATAAGCCCATGTGGTGTTCAACTAAGCAAAAAAAATGTCTTAATCTGTGATGGGCCATTTGTCCCCATATACGGGTGCTGCATTTGCAGTGATCATGAAATCTTTCTAGAACAGGATTACAGTTTGGCATAGACAGGTCCAGTAATGTAATACATTACATCCAAATGGTTTAAGAGCAATCAATTGGGTATCTGAAGACTTATCTCTGTGATTAAGTGGATATGAGTTCTTGAGCAAATCACTCCAACTCTAGGCTTCTGTGTACTTACCTCTGGAAAAGGAGTTGGATTTAATCAATCTCTTCACCTGCGATATAGTTGTCCTGACACATTGTTACTTTGTTCTTTGAATGGAAATACATCAATCAGCTCAATCCTATAACACTAGTTACTTTATGCTTACCAGAAGCTAGGGTTACCAGCAACCTATTAACTTACTAGAAAAATAAATTGTTACCTAGTACGTGTAGTTGGTTTATTGATAATATATTTGAGTATATAAATAGGACTCTGTGGGAAAAATGATGAAAGGAGTCCTTGGTGATGAAGAGGTTGGAAACTCTTATTCTATTCCACCACAGAAGGCATGAGTCTTCTCTTCAGTCTCTTCATGGCTGACTTCATTTCTTGGTTCCTCAGAGTGTAGATCAAGGGGTTCATCAAAGGGGAGATGACAGTGAAGGTGACAGAGATGGCTTTATCCGTGGGGAGGGCAGTGAAGGGCCGGGCATAGACATAGATGCAGGGCACAAAGTGCAGGGTCACCACCGTGATGTGTGAGGTGCAGGTGGAGATGGCCTTCCTCCTGCCCTCCCCTGCCTGAGACCTCAGCATCATTAGGATGACTGTGTAGGACACAAGCAGGAAGATAAACCACAGGGTACTCACTAAGCCATTGTTGGAAATCATCAGGAGCTCAAGTGCAGAGGTGTCTGTACAGGCGAGTTTGAGGACATGGGGGACATCACAGTAGAAGCTGTCAAGAACATTGGGTCCACAGAAAGGGAGGGGCAGCAAAAGGGAAATTTGCATGATGGAGTGGACAAAGCCCCCCACCCAGGAAGCCAAAATGAGGGCAGTGCATCGCCCCCTACTCATGATGGTGACATAATGCAGGGGCTTGGAGATGGCTATGTAGCGATCAAATGCCATCACAGAGAGAGAGGAAATATCCGCTCCACCGAGGAGATGGAAGAAGAACATTTGTGTCATGCAGCTAGTATAGGATATGGTCTTTATCTTTGACAGAAGGTCTGCTAGGACCTTTGGAGCGGTGATGGAGGAGAAGCAGATGTCAAGGATGGCTAGATTGTGGAGCAGGAAGTACATGGGGGTGTGAAGGCGAGACTCACAGGTCACAGTGACCATGATGAGGAGGTTTCCCAGCAGAGTTGTCATGTACACAAAACACAGAAAAAGAAATAAGACCAAACTGAGATCTTGGGACTGAGTAAGTCCTAGAAATATAAATTCTTTTACCCTGGTGCCATTTCCCAACTCCATTGAATCATGTTTCTTCTTCTTTGTGTAGCTTGGAAAAAATTAAAAGTGTTATTTCAGAAAGGGTTTACTCCCCCTTAATAGATTCAGGTTTACAGTTGGGTATTAGGTCGGAAGACTAGTGAGGCATTATCACCACATGAAGACTCTTTCCAAGGTTATTGTTAACACATCCTACATGACATCTTCTTCCATAAGCATGCAGTTAATTATTGTTTTCTTCTGTAAATTATATGTATTTTAGAAAATGCATAAAAGTAATGTTCTCAGAATAGAAGTTGTAAGTATCCAAGATAAAAAGGTGAATAGTAAATAATAAGAAAGGGAATCTTTTGGCACAAGGGATACAAAAATGGATGCAGTTTGGTGTGTAAATAAGACAATGCCTATTTGGTACAACTGGGGTCCTTTGAGGTTTTACACAAATGTGGGGTTTTTTCCAGACTGGGTGCTCCATTTAAATGCTTTAAGAACTCCTATCTGCAAAATGATTGTCTTTGGACTGAATTTCACAGAAGCACTCCTCCCTTTTTTAGGTCACAGATTTAATGCTATGAAAAATCAGATAATTTTAAAGCTGTAAAATTCTTCTTTATCGTTCTATTTTTCCTTAAGGGGATTTATTTGTTTCTTTCTTTAATATACTTTAGGTACCAAAACCCCTGGATGTTGAATAACTCCTCAGCTATGAAAGAAAAGTGGTAACTCAGAGCTTCTCTTCTGTTCACTGGTCAAATTTCTTTCCTAAAAGCTATTTTTTTTTATTGCACTATCATTGACATATGATAGACTCATGTGTTTGACGTGTACACTTTGATAAGTTCTGACATACGCATATACCCATGCAATCATCAATATGTTTAAGATAGTTAATTAATATGTCTTAATATATATTAAGATATAATAAGATATAAGTTAATTAATATATGTATCACTCCAAAAGTGTCCTTGTGACTCTGTAATATGTCCCCTCTGCCCCCCTTCTTCAGGCAAGCACTGATCTGCATTCTGTCACTATCCATTAGTTTGCATTCTCTAAAATTTTCTATAAATGGAATCCTAAAAGGTGTACATTCTCTTTTTGTCTGGCTTGTTTCACTTACAAAATACATCCACGTTTTGTGTGTACCAATATTTTGTTCCCTTTTATTGTATGGACGTGCCACATTTTGTTTATTAATTCACTTGTTGATGGACATTTGGGTTGTTTCTAGTTTTTGGCTATTACACATAAAGCTGCTATGAATATTCTTGTATAGGTCTTCATGTAGATATATGTTTCCATTTCTCTTAGGTAAGTACCTAGGAATGGAATGGCTGTAACTCTTAAAATTCAATAAGAAAACCAACCACCCAATTAAAAAAAAAGGGACAAATGGTTTGAACAGATACTTCAACGAGAAGATATAGGTTTAGCAATTAAGCATATGAAAAGATGCTCAATGTCATTTATCAGTGGGGAAATGTAAATGAAAGCTATAGTGAGATAACAGTGCACATTTATTAAAATGGCTAAAATAAGAGAGAAGGGGTTAATATCCAAAATATACAAAGAACTCATACATCTCAACAACATAAAATCAACAACCCAATTTAAAAATGGGCAAAAGATCTGAACAGAGATTTCTCCAAAGAAGACATACAGATGGCCAACAGGCGCGTGAAAGGACGTTCAACATCATTAGCTATCAGGGAAATGCAAATTAAAATTACAATGAGATATCACCTCTCTCTGGTCAGAATGGCTATAATTAACAAGACAGGAAACAAGTGTTGGAGAGGATGTGGAGAGAAGGGAACCCTCGTACACTGCTGGTGGGAGTGCAAACTGTTGCAGCCACTATGGAAAGCAACATGGAGCATCCTCAGAAAATTAAGAATAGATCTACCGTATGATCCAGCTATCCCACTGCTGGGTATTTATCCAAAGATCTTGAAAACACAAATGCATAAAGATACATGCACCCCTGTGTTCATTGCAGCATTATTCACAATAGCCAAGACTTGCAAGCAACCTAGGTGCCCATCAAGGGAAGAATGGATAAAGAAGATGTGGTATATATTCATAATGGAATACTACTCAGCCATAAGAAATGATGCAATCCGGCCATTTGTGACAACATGGATGAACCTTGAGGTTATTATGCTGAGTGGAATAAGTCAGAGGGAGAAAGTCAGATACTGTATGATCTCACTCATAAGTAGAAGATAAAAACAACGGCAAACAAACACATAGCAACAGAGATTGGATTGGTGGTTACCACAGAGGAAGAGGGGAGAGGGAAGGGCGAAAGGGGTGATTTAGGCTCACATGTGTGGTGATGGATTATAATTAGTTTCTGGGTGGTGAACATGATGTAATCTACACAGTCTTCGAAATATGTTACGATGTACGTCTGAAAGCTATATAATGTTATGATCCAGTGTTACTGCAATAAAAAAAGAAGATTGACATATCAGAGTTGACAAAAATGTAGAGGAACTGTAACTCTGGTGGGAATGTGCAATGATGCAACCACTTTTGAAAACAATTTGTCACTTTCTTAAAATGTTAGGCGTGTGCTTACAATATAATCATTTTGCTTTTGAATTCCTTTCTTTTTTTTTTTTTGCGAATCCTTGAAATGGACTTAATTTCTTTCTTTGCAGTTTATCTCCTTTTTCTTACCATAATCAGAAAGAAAAGAAAGGTGAAAGTCACTTCTCTCACTTTTTGGGGTGTTTTCCAGTTCAAATGAAGATATTTCTTTTCACCTAGCTCACTTTCCATTCAAGTTGTCTTTCTTCTGTATACAATTTTGTCGAAAGTCTACTTAATATGGAAAACTAAAAAAGCTACCAAGAGTTATCAGAGCATGCAGGCAGATACCTGGGGGCCTCTGGCATAGCACAGCCTGTTGCAATCCCAGCTGGGTACTTACTGCTTACGCTACAGGAGAAGTTAGTTTACCCCTTTGGCCTCAGGCTCTGTATCAGTATCTGGAAACAATAGCATCTCCCTCATGTGATTTTTGTGAGGATTAAATGAATTAATATATGCAAAAGCATCAATACTTAGAGCATTGCCTAAGCAATAGTAAGTATGCTCATACGTGTGTTACCTTAAAGTAAAACGCTGGGTTAGTAACTGTCTCAGGCACACAGCTTCTTAAATGTACTGACAATCTTTTAGAAGAGTTGTATGTTTTCCAGAATCTGTATTCTAAAACAGCTTCATCAGAACATACTTTTTTTGGGGAAAATAGGAGGTACTTTTCTTTTACTGTCAATGAGAGTGGCCCAGAGGGTGGTGACAGCGTTTGGTAGTAAGGAGAGCACTTGCTTGGTTTGGTTTCTTATCTGACAACATCTTAACAGACCAGAGAAGTCAAGTGCTGGTCTCTGCAGTGAGAGCCATCTGGGCTCAAGTCCTGGCTTTGTCCCTGTGTGACTTGGTTAAGTGAGAGAGCTCATGGAGTCTCCACTTCATCTGTGGAATGGGGATTATAGTAATACCCACCTCACAGGGAAGTTATCAGGATTAGGTGAATTAACATACATAGAGTCTCAACATCCATGACTGGTTATCTGTTATGATTAGTACTATGTTGGGTAACCTTAACATGGGAGGCTCATCAGGAAATGGAGTGTGTTGAACCAAATAGTAGCTGAGCTATCAATTCTGACTAGTTAAAGTGGGGAAATAATCACCAGAAAACACCAACTCAATATAGTTACTAAAGATATTGAGGAGGTCTTACCTACTTATGATATCCTTCCACAGGGACTATGGAATTGTAAATAGTAGACTATGGTCTACACAGAAGGGTAGAAGGTACAGTACCTCAGACCCCGAGTCAGTACTGTTTGTCAGAGAGGAATAGGTCCTACGTTCACAAAATACTTTTGGTAATTCAGACAACATCCTCTGCCTTCTGCTCCATGTTTCTGCTATTTTTACTCCATCTATTTAACAAATATTGATAGAAAGTTGGCAGAGTTCTAGGTTATTTGAGAGAAATGAATATAATCCAAAACCAGTGGAGAAAGAACTGAAATTTAATAATATGACATTGATGGGGACCGTCTAAAGACAGATGAGGTGTGTGTGAGAAAAGGGTGATTTCTCTCCAAGAGGCTCAGAGGAAGCTGCATGGAGGAGGTGACATTTCTGTTTGGGGCACATGGGAGTGGAGAGAATGGGAGATCTGGCTTTAGGGGACCAGTTGAATATGTAACAGTTGCTGATGAGTGGGAAGTTTGGCTGGAAAGAAGGGATCCAAATATGTAGGCACGGAAAGACATGCAAAAGAAAATCATTGTTACAAAATTTTTATTTTTTGATAAATCTAAGGGAGGGTATGTAGGTATTCACTGTATTATTCTTTCAACTTTTTTGAAATATTTTATTTTCTTTCTAGTTTTGAATTTAGCATAAGAAATACCTCTGTAGATTTCAGTTTCAAGAGATCCATCTATAGGATGAGAAAATCTCATTGTTTTTTCTGAGAAAAATCTCTTGTTTGTGCAATTCAAAGGATCCTGGAAAAAAAGAGCTTCCTCTGCCTACTTCCAAACTAAACTCATTTCTATGACTCTCCTTTCACAATGTCTTCTTTGTTCATATTTCTTAGCTGTGCTGTCTGCCACTGATAGTTCACCCTGGAATGCAGCATCTTGTGTATATATTTCATTATTTTTAGTCAAAGTGTATTTATGAATCTTACAATTCCATCTAGATTTCAGTTTTTCTCACTCTTCTCTTCTCACACCTATTCATCGACACCCAGACACCATAGTCATTCACACTCATGTAGAGTTATGTGTCTTACCTAAAATTTCCAACCTCCTTCTCAAACATCTTGAATAATGTTCACACGAACCTTGGGAGTCATTCAGCTTCAGGAAATTTTGTTAAATACCCCTCTGAAGGCCAGTGATTTCAGTGGCTTCCTGTCTATCTTTACGTGGAAAAAGGCAGACTCAGGGAATAATATTTCCTTGGCTCTTCCACACTGATTCACAGTGTTCCATCATATGTACCAATTTGTCAATCCCAGAACTAGTGTGAGAATTATCAGAGGGCATGTAATTGGATGTGGCTGTGGAAAAATTCTACTGATGGAGAGGTGGTTTCAGTGGGAGTAATCAAGATGTGACTCAGGCACATGTCCTTAGGAACACACTTTTTGTGTAGGATCTAAAAGTTTTTAGCAGTGACAAAGATTCTCCCCTTGACCAAACTCTACTCAGACTCCCCTGAACTTTTCAACTAGGCCTCCACTTTGAGACCTCCATGCTTGTCTCTGCATTGTCCAATTTTAGCAAGAATTCTGCTAATTCAGTTTAGCCAAAATCCCCCAACCTCCATGTTGATCACCCTCAGTATCTTATCAGGTTCCTCACCATTCTCCATCCCCCAAGTGATATTTGATCACCCTGGCCTGCCTTCAGCAAGAATCCTGTTAGGTCAGCTTACCAGAATTCTACCTTACCTCTTAGTAGATTTTCTATTGGGACATAAATGCCTATTCTTAGGGATTCTGCACAATTTCCTTAGCAGTTTCACCCACATAGGGTAATTCCTGAAGTGTGACACACAAGTATTGGAAGGAGCCATTGGACCTGAAAGGATTATGTAGACGAGAGTGAAGGAGCTCTCAATGGGCAGATGAAGAAAGTGGGTGATGGAGTTCGCACAGGACACACATGTCACCAGGAAATCCATACTGGATCCATCAGCAACTCCTACTTGCTCGACTTTCAGAGTTTTTCACCATTCTCACCACCTCCACTGTTACTACGCTAAGTTATGTCTTCATTATTTCTTTCATGGGACTATTGTTGTAGCCTCTTAATTGGTCTCCCTGTTTTTGTCCTCACCTCTCTTCATTCTATTTGTAACAGGAGCCCCTGCAATTCTGTTAAAACATGCATCACTATTCTGCTCTTCAAAGCCCTTCAGATGCATCTCATGTTATTTAGAGTGAAAGTCATAATCCTCACAATGGTCTAAAAGGTCCTAAGGACCTGGTCCCATGGCCTCATTATCTCTCTGACTTCAATCATTACCTGGCTCCTCCTCGCTTCCTCTCATCTTCTTATGAAGGCCTGGGCACAGCCCCACCTGAGGACCTTTGCATGTCTGATTTTTGAACTGACATTTGTACTGCGACATGAACATTTTTCTTATTTCAAAAATTTTAAGATCTAGGATCTACCTTCAGAAATAAGAGGGCAAAAAGAAAACCTCCCAACAGCTGTAAATGGCAGAAAAATAAACAAATAAAAACCAAACTCATATTGAACAATGTTTTTCACTTCATACCAACATTTTTTAATGTATATGTGTAATCTGAAGCAGCTTCACAAGTTTCTGTCATTTTTAGCTAGTCATGTTAACAGACAATAATAATAAATCCATTGTTTTCTCACCCTTATTCTCCAATGATTTGAGGAACAGAAATGAGTGAGAGGCAATATCCATTCACTGAGATTTTCAATTCAACCATCTTTCGAATGTTTTCTATGTTTCAGTTGCTGTGCCAGGTGCCGGGGGTAGAATAAAGAAAGCATAGTGCTACTGGGGGAATAGGAGGAAGGAGGACAGGGAATTGGAAACAAGGTCCTGAGTGCAGTGCTTGAGCTGAGCCCCAGTCGCTGAGGCAATGTGGTGGAAATGTGGCCAGTAGGTGTGGGGTTCAGAGGAAGGTCAGGGTAATGACCTACACGAGGTCACAGAACCCGTAGTTATTGGGGTCCACATTCTAACTCAAACTGTGCCAGCTCCAAGGCACCTGCACTCAACCACTGGAGTTGAGGCTTTAGATGAAAAATCATCAGGTAATAGTTATTTAATTTATTCATATCAGAAAGTCAGAGGAGGAACTTAATTTGAGTGTGTTTACTTCATTAAAATGACATTATTTCATGAAAGACCTTAGTAATCCAATGCCCAAGCTTTGTTATGTTTCTAATATGTGTCTCAGCCCCTTTCCTGGCAACATGAATATAGTGGAGATGTCTGAGTATGTATATATTTGCTTTTTCTTATTGTTAATTTTATTTATACAATTGGAGATTTCCATGTTGTTGTAAGTAATAACCAAGAGTGGTCCCACCTTAATCCATTTTCCCCCAATGATTATTTCACAATCTATATGTATATCAAAACATCAAGTTGTACATCTGAAATAAACAACATTTGTATTTCTCAATTATAAGCAATAGAGCTGAACGAACCCCCACAACAATTCCAATGTGATAAAATTGTCTGAGTGCATACAGATTCATTTTTCTTTATTTCTTCCAAGGCTGTATTGCATAAGCATTATGCAACTCTCCAGCTAACAATTTGATTTCTCTTTTGCAACATGAAATGTATCTTTTTACATTATTACTGCATGCCAATCAGAATCTTTGAAAGTCATGTGTATCTTAGTAGATATATCAAAATTATTTAGAAATCCTTTAGTCAATCCGGTTTATTTGATGGACAATCATTTTAAAAGGTGGTGAGAAGGAGTTAGCAAACAGTCTACACCCTCTCAGAAGGTATAAATCTTCTTTTCAGTCTCCTGATGGCTCACTTCATCTCCTGGTTCCTCAGAGTGTAGATCAAGGGGTTCAGCAGAGGGGAGATGACAGTGAAGGTGACGGAGATGGGCTTATCCATGGGGAGGGCAGTGAAGGGCCGGGCATAGACATAGATGCAGGGCACAAAGTGCAGGGTCACCACAGTGATGTGTGAGGTGCAGGTGGAGATGGCCTTCCTCCTGCCCTCCCCTGCCTGAGACCTCAGCATCATTAGGATGACTGTGTAGGACACAAGCAGGAAGATAAACCACAGTGTGGTGAGCAGCCCACTGTTGGAAATCATCAGCAGCTCAAGCACAAAAATGTCAGTATGGGCTAGTTTGAGGATCTGGGGGACATCACAGTAGAAAGTGTCAAGAACATTGGGTCCACAGAAGGGGAGGGGCAGCAACAGGGAAATCTGCACGATGGAGTGGACAAAGCCCCCCAGCCAGCAGGCTACAATGAGGGCAGTGCATCGCCCTCTGCTCATGATGGTCACGTAGTGCAGGGGCTTGGAGATGGCCACATAGCGATCAAATGCCATCACCGACAAAGAACATACATCCACCCCTCCAACAAGGTGGAAGAAAAATATCTGGGTGGAGCAGCCATTGAAGGAGATGGTCTTTCTCTGTGACAGAAGGTCCACCAGAACCTTGGGAGCTGTGATGGAGGAAAAGCAGATGTCGGCAATAGACAAATTACGGAGCAAAAAATACAGGGGGGTTGAAGGCGAGATTCACAGGTCATGGTGACCATGATGAGGAGATTTCCCAGCAGAGTTGTCACATACACCCACAATAGGAAAAGTAGAAGACCAAGTTCAGTTCTTGATTCTGGGTTTGGTCAAGGAAAACACATTCTTTTACCCTGGTGCAGTTTTTCAGCTCCATTGAGTCATCTTTCTCTGACTTTCGTTTCAAGCTACTTCATATCATACTTGGCTATTTATTTTGTTTCCTTCCTAAGCACTAAGAACGCAATTCAGATTGTTCTTCCTGCGGTTGTGGTGTTTGCAATTTGTTGAGTTCTCCCAGTTTTTAAGATTATGATCAGTTTCATGATCAAATCAAAGTATCACATGAAACGTCATTGAATAATTCTTTTCCTATAAATCTATTTTTGAAAAGAATATCATTTACGTCTAGTAGTCACATTGGCCTAGCATATTTTATTTAATTAATTTATTTTGGTTTTGAAATTTTATTATTATTTTTTATTCCACGCAAATTTATTGAATGTCAGGAATTTTCTGAAGCACTATATAGAAAGATAAGGAAGACATGGCTCCAGCCATTGAGAACTTATTGTTCACAAATTGAATTTTCATATTAGCAAATATTCTGGTGGCTTCAAGAGGTCTTGTTTTTCTGAATAAAAGGATCTCATTCAGTTTCTTATTGCAATCTTGCTGTGACATGAGTCAGTTTCCTTGCTGTTGGCTGTTTTACATTGAATTTCTTAAAATTGCAGAATTATTCCATGTAGGTAACTCATCATTGTGATTTCTTTATACTAAACAGATTATTTGATTAATAATTATTTTAAAATATTTACAATTTATGATTGGGAAACACATTGAAACAATATGTAAATCCCAATCTCAAAGAATATCTTTACTTTCTTTTATTGAGATCAAAATACTTAAACATGGGACCTACCCTTTTAACAAATTTTTAAGTCCACAATACAGTATAGCTACAATGTTGTACAGCAATTCTCTAGAGCTTGTTCATCTTGCATAATGTGATGTCATCCTTGACGTGATCTTGCTTGAGTGTCGGGGAGAGAATAAAGATAGTGACCTACTTTTGAGAGGTGGTTCATACTGTACCAACCACACTCTCCTCTGTGTTTTTCCCTTTGTGGATCTAAGCTAAGAGAGTGGAGGGATCCCATAGGAGGGAGAGACAATGGTATCATTAGAATAATGCCCCCACCTTTTTTTTGTGAAGAAAATTGCCCTCAGGTAACATCTGTTGGCAAGTGGAACACGTGAACTTAACCACTACAGCACTGGGCTGGCCCCAATAACGCCTATTTTCAAGAATCTGTTGTTGATCATTCTTAGGAAATTTTACAATTATTATTTGCTCCTCTTTGTTCTTAGTGCACACTTCCTGCAATTTCAAATGTATGTGGATAAGTTGGACCACATTGTCAAAGGGTTTGCAGCCTAAGACAAGCAGATGATTTGTATAAATTGATGGACATAATGCAGGATAAAATGTGAAATGTGTCATGAGAAAAGTAGAGGTAGATTTGGGGGGATAGGAGATATCATGATTTCCAGCAGTAACACAGGCTACTAGTTTTTGAGGATTTACTATGTTTGAAGACTTATGAACGCTGATTTATTCAATTTTCCCCACAATCCTTTAGTGAGTATTAATGTTATACTTGTGTTCTTATGGAATGTATGATGAATATATACTTGGCTGAAAGGAAGGAAGCGATGGAAATAGAGTGGAATAAACTGTTTTTGTCCCCCTTCAATCTTACGTGTATAGGGTCTAATTTTGCAGAACAAGGATGTTTGACAATGTTGCCTGAAGACAAGAATTTGGCAGAAAGGGGCTCTGGAAACCCAATATACATTGACCTTGTTTTGAGGTGGACTCACCAATAAGCAGCTCAAAGGATGTAACAAATGCATGATGCCTTCTCTCCCACTGAGTGGAACACATTTCTGAATCTCTCTTACCACTTCATCTCTCTTCCCAACAGTTAACACCCACCTTTGCTGTTTCTGTCACTGAGAAGATCATTTGGCTCTGAAGCATTTAATATACCTGGAAAATATCAAAGTCAAACTATTTATACATAATCAATAAAGACATCTCAATTTCACTATCCATAACCTTTACATTAGCTAAAAGCTCAACGTCTTTACCTAATCCTTTGATCCTGAAACTCCACCTACAAACAATAAGTTATTGGGTATAGAGCAGAACAGAACACTGGTGACTTTAATTCTTGAAAACTTTGTTTCTGAAGACACAGCCTCTTGGAAGACTAAATATCTTAGTGTCTTAACTCCCCTTTCAGGAGAGAAAGGGCAGATTCAAAGAATCACATCTTCAAGAATTTCCACTGTATCCCTGTCTTATGTGCAAATCCCTCAGTTTGAGGCTTAATATAAGACCTACAAAGGGAGTGTTACTGGACAAGGAAGTGGAAGTCGGTGCCTGATTCTGCTGTTGGTGATGAAGTTTCAGTGGGAGTTATTAAGAAGCTACTGGGACATGCTCATGTGTAAACACACATACCCGCACACAGACGGACACATTTTGGTTGGTGTCCAAATTACTTAGAAGGAGTAGAGGAAATCTTTCTGTTTATCTATAGCTCAATCATAACTATTTTAAAACATGCCATATACTGTGCCCAAGGGACTACTAAGGGTCCAATTTTCATCACTTGTAAAGCTCAGAGGACACTATATAGAAATGAGTTTCAATTTGATTGTCAAACACCTAGAAGAGAACTGGACCTCAAATCCTTTGCTCCTAGTCCAATTTCTAATTATACGCAGAATTGTAATAGTCTCATGATGTTGCTATAAGTCTCCATATGTAGAGACACAGGACAGATGATGTTTGAGGAAGGCAATTTTTTCCTGTTTTCCAACACTCTATTCATATGAGATCTCTCAATTTGGATTACTGCAAGCTAAGTTACTTTAGTAAAACTGTCTACAATATTACAATAGTTACTCATGATTAACTCAGATTATTGAATGGGTTGTTCTTATGTAGAACTCACCTCCACTGTTTCCAGAATGCTGATGGATTTGGATTTACCTGCTTTTCCACTTTGTTTTAGTACATTAAACTAGTCTACACAGATTAAAAATCGCATGACACAGGTTCTGTGTTTGAGATGGGTAATTCTTTTTTATTCCCCAGCTTTACTGAGATAGAATTGACATGTATCATTATGGGTGTTTAAGGTCTACAATGGTTGATTTGATACATTTATATGTTGCAAATGATTATCATTGTAGTGTTAGCTTGCTCCTTCATCTCCTCATAGAATTACCACTTTTTTTGTGTCTGGTGAGATCATTTAAGATATACTCTCTTAGCAACTTTCAATATCGTTAACTATAATCACCATCTGTACATTAGATCTCCAGCACTTACTCATCTTATAACTGGGAGTTTGTATGCTTTCACCAATATCTCCTCATTTTGCCCAGCCCCCAGCACCTGGTAACCACCATTCTACTCTCCGTTTCTATGAGTTTAGCGTTTTAGCTTCCAAATATATATGAGATAATACAGTATTTGTCTTTCTCTGTCTGACTTACTTCACTTAGCATAATGCCCTCGACGTCCGTCTCAAATGGCAGGATTTTCTTCTTCTTTGTGACCGATAATATTCCATCGTATATATATACCACGTCTTTGTCCATTTATCCATCGATGGATGCTTAGACTGTTTCCATATCTTGGATAATGTGAATAATGTTACAATGAACATGAAAGTGCCAATACCTCTTTAAGATCCTGATTTCATTTCCTTTGGATAAATAGCCAGAGAGGGGATTGCTGGCTCATATGATAGTTTTAATTTTAATTTTCTGAGGAATCTTTATACTGTTTTCCGTAGTGGCTTTTCCAGTTCACTTTCCCACCAACAGTGCACAAGGGTTTCCTTTTCTCCACATCTTTGCTAATGCTTATTATTTCTTGTGTTTTTGATGATAGCCCTTCTTACAGGTATTAAGTAATATCTTACAGTGGTTTTGATTTGCATTTCTCTGATGCTTAGTGATGTTGAGCACCTTTCCATATAACTGTTGAGCATTTATATGTCTTGTTTGGAACAATATCTATTCAGGTCCTCTGTCCATTTTTATATCGAATTGTTTGTCCTTTTGCTTTGAGTTCTTTACATATTTTGGATATTAACCTCTTATCTGGATATATCATTTGCAGATAGTTTGTCCTATTCTGTAGGTTGTCTTTTCATTTGTTGATTGCTTTTGCTGTACAGAAGATTTTTAGTCTGATGTAGTCCCAACGAAATGTTTATTAATTTTTCTTTTGTTGCTTGTGCTTTTGGTGTCATGTCCAAAAACTTGTTGCCAAGACTAATGTCTAGGAAACTTGTCACTATTGTTTCTTCCAGGAGTTTTATGATTTCAGGTCTTATACTTTTTTTTTTAATTTTTAAAAATTTTTAAAAATTTTCATTTTTTTCGGATGTACATCATATCTCAAATTCTGGATACATTACATCCTGCTCCCCACCCGAACACTAATCACAGTGCATCCCCTCACATGTGACCCTAATCACTCCTTTTGCCCTCCCCCCTCCCCTCTTCCCCAATGGTAACCACCAGTCCAATCTCCAATGCTGTGTGGGTTTTTTTTTTGTCGTTTTTATCTTCTCCTTATGAGTGAGATCATATGGTATTTGACTTTCTCCCTCTGACTTATTTCACTCAGCATAATACCCGCAAGGTCCATCCATGTTGTCACAAATGGCTGGATTTTGTCATTTCTTATGGCTGAGTGATAGTCCATCGTGTATAAATACCACATCTTCTTTATCCATTCGTCCCTTGATGGGCAGCTAGGTTGCTTCCAAGCCTTGACTATTGTGTATAATGCCGCAACGAACATAGGGGTGCATGTATCTTTATGCTTTTGTGTTTTCAAGTTCTTTGGATAAATACCCAGCAGTGGAATAGCTGGATCATATGGTAGATCTATCCTTAATTTTCTGAGGATACTCCAAACTGCTTTCTATAGTGGCTGCACCAGTTTGCACTGCCACCAGCAGTGAACAAGGGTTCCCTTCTCTCCACACCCTCTCCAACATTTGTTGTTTCCTGTCTTGTTAATTATAGCCATTCTGACCGGAGTGAGGTGATACCTCATTCAGGTCTTATACTTAAATCTTTAATCCATTCCAAGTTCATTTTTGTCAGTGGTGTAAGACAGGAGCTTGATTTCTTTATTATGCATGTTATCAAGTTTTTACCTGTACCATTTGTTGAAGACAGTATTCTTTTCCCATTGTATATTCTTGGCTTCTTTGTTGATAATTAATTGTATATGCATGGGTTTATTTCTGAGCTTGTGATTCTGTTCCATTGGTCTATATGTCTGTTTTTATGCCAGTACTATATTGTTTTGATTATTATGTCTTTGTAGCATGTAGTTTGAAATCATAAGTGTGATGCCTCCAGCTTTGTTCTTCTTTCACAGGATTACTTTGGCTATTAGTTGTCTTTTGTGATACCACACAAATTTTAGGATTATTTTTCCATTTCTGGAAAAATGCCATTGGAATTTTGATATGGATTGCATTGAACCTGTAGATCTCTGGGTATTGTGGACATTTTACAATGTTAATTCTTCTCACCCATGAGCATGGAATATATTTCCATTTGTTTGTTTCTTCTTCAGTTTCTTTCATCAATGTCTTATGGTTTTCAGTGAACAGATCTTTCACCTTGTTGCTTATGTTGGTTATGTTTCTTACTCTTTGACGCAATTGTAAATTGAATTGTTTTCCTTTTTTAAATTGGTTTTAAACTTATGGTATTTCTACATATTTCACTTATTTTGATTTTTAATTTTTTAAATATGGTAACATTGGCTTATAACATTATATAAATTTCAGGGATACATCATGATGTGTTTTGATTTCTGCGTAGATTACAACATGTTCACCGCCCAACGACTAATTACAATCCATCACCACATACATGTGCCTAATTTCCCCTTTCGCCCTCCTCACTCTCCACTTCCCCTCTGGTAACCAGCAATCCAATCTCTCATTCTATGTGTTTGTTATTGTTTTTATATTTGACTTATGAGTGAGATCACATGGTATTTGACTTTCTCCCTTTGACTTGTTTCACTTAGCATAATAGCCTCAAGGTCCATCCATGTTGTCACAGATGGCCGGATTTCATTGTTTCTTGTGGCTGAGTAGTATTTCATTGTGTATACATACCACATCTTCTTTATCCATTCATCCTTTTATGGGCACCTTGGATGCTTCCAAGTCTTAACTATTGTGAATAATGCTGCGATGAATATAGGAGTGCATGTATCTTTATGCATTCATGTTTTCGTGTTCTTCGGATAAATACCCAGCTGTAGAATGGCTTGATCATATGGTAGATCCATTTTTAATTTTTTGAGGAATCTCCATACTGTTTTCCCTAGTGGCTCCACCAGTTTGCGCTCCCACCAGCACTGTACGAGGGTTTCCTCCTCTCCACATCCTCTCCAACACTTGTTGTTTCCTGTCTTGTTAATTATAGCCATTCTGATTGGAGTGAGGTGATATCTCATGCTCATATTGATTTGCGTTTCCCTGATATTTAATAACATTAAACATCCTTTCATGCACCTATTGGCCATCTGTATATCTTCTTTGGAGAAATCTCTGTTCAGATCTTTTGCACATTTTTAAATTGGGTTCATAGATTTTTGGTCTTGAGATGTATGAGTTCTTTATATATTTTGGATATTAACACCCTAACAGATATAGGGTATGCAAGTATCTTCTCCCACTTGTTAGGTTGTCTTTTACTTTCGTTGATGGTTTCCTTTGCTGTATAGAAGCTTTTCAGTTTGATGTAGTCCCAGTTGTTTATTTTTTCTATTGTTTCCCTTGCCTGGTCAGACATAGTACTTGGAAATACGCTGCTAAGACCGATGTCAGAGAGCGTACTGTTCATGTTTTCTTCCAGAAGTTTCATGGTTTAAGGTCTTGTATTCAAGTCTTTAATCCATTTTGAGTTAATTTCTGTGTTTGGTGTAAGATAGTGGTCTACTTTGGTTCTTTTGTGTCTGTGCACTTTTTCCAACGCCATTTATTGAAGACACTTTCCTTGCTCCATTGCATGTTCTTGGCTCCCTTGTTGAAAATTAGCTGTCTGTACATGTGTGGGTTTATTTTTGGGCTCTCAATTCTGTTCCATTGATCTGTGTGTCTGTGTTTGTGCCAGTACCATGCTGTTTTGGTGACTATAGCTTGGTAGCATATTTTGAAATCAGGGGGTGTGATACCTCCAGCTTTGTTCTTTTTTCCTCAGGATTCCTTTGGCTATTCAGGGTTTTTGTTGTTCTATATAAATTTCAGGATTCCTTGTTCTATTTCTGTGAAAAATGTTGTTGGAACTTTGATACAGATGACTTTGAATCTGTAGATTACTTTAGGATGTATGGACATTTTAACTATGTTAATTCTCCCAATCCAAGAGCATGGAATATCTTTCCATTTCTTTGTGTCTTCAATTTCTGTCAACAATGTTTTATAGTTTTCAGAGTACAAATCTTTCACCTCTTTGGTTAAGTTTATTCCTAGATATTTTATTCTTTTCATTGCAATTGTAAGTGGGATTGTATTCTTTTTTCTTTTTCTTTTTTTTTTTGCTTTAATCTATATTTTGGTTTAACATGGACGGTTTCATTTTATTTTCATTTATTTATTTAAAAAAATTTTTTTCTCATTTATTTGTTTATTTTTGGGTGTGCATCATAATATATTTCGAATTCTGTGTAGATTACATCATGTTCACCACCCGAGAACTAATTATAGTCCATCCCCTCACATGTGAGCTTAATCACCCCTTTTGGCCTTCCTCCTCCCCCCTTCCCCTATGGTAACCACCAATCCAATCTCCGATGGTATGTGTTTGTTTGTCATTGTTTTTATCTTCTATTTATGAGTGAGATCATATGGTATTTGACTTTCTCCCTCGGACTTATTTTACTCAGCATAATACCCTCAAGGTCCATCCATGTTGCCACAAATGACTCGATTTCATCATTTCTTATGGCTGAGTAGTAGTCCATTGTGTATAAATACCACATCTTCTTTATCCGACATGGATGGTTTTAAATAATTCAGACTGACTTGAGTGCAAACATCAGATATACAGTTGGGAAAAAGAAATAATTGAATCAAATTTTAAGATTCCCAGTTACAAGTTCAGGTTATTTGACATATATTTGGGGGAAAAAGTGAAGTTTAGACATATTTGTACTAACAATATCCACTTCTGTGTAAATTTTATTACAAATAATGAAGTCAGAGAATTAGAGATTTATAAAAATAGTGTCCAATAACAATGTTTCTTTGTGCTGCATAGTAAATAGAGCCCCAGCCAGATAGTGGAGGTCACTTTAAAACCAGGACAGTCTTTTCTGATTCTGTTAAATTCAAATCCCCACACATTTTGAGGTAGCACACCTTGCCCAGAAATCATAAGAGATGTGAATTCTTCACCAATAAAATATATAATGGCTAGCTTAGAGCTAATTGACTTGACCAGGATGTTACTTTCTCATTTTTTAAGAAATTTCCCTGCATGTTTTATAAATTATTATGTACAAATTTTAAAAAATAGTGGATGTGGCATGGTTGATAAGCCCTTAAAGGAAGTTTTACTGTCTGCATTCAGCCTTTGAGGCCCATATATAGACCCATAATAGGACAAGAGGTTGAATTCTTCAAAAAGTAATTACAGCTTCTTTCTTTTATTTTCCATTTATGATAAAAGCTCTCAATAAAATGAGTATAGAAGGAAAATACCTCAACATAATAAAGGCCACATGTGACAAACCCACAACAAACATCAGACTCAATGGACAAAAACTGAAAGCCATCTCTCTGAGAACAGGAACAAGACAAGGGTGCCCACTTTCACCACTCCTATTCAACATAGTACTGGAGGTGTTGGCCAAAGCAATTTGGCAGGAAAAAGAAATAAAAGGAATCCAAATAGGCAAATTTATTTCTGGGCTTTTGATTCTGTTCCATTGATCTGTGCACCTGTTTTTGTACGAGTACCATGCTGTTTTGATCACTGTAGCTTTGTAGTATGTTTTGAAGTCAGGGATTGCGATGCCTCCGGCTTTTTGCAGAGGACGTGGTTTTATATATAGAAAACCCCAAAGAATCCATAGGAAAACTATTAGAAACAATCAACAACTATAGCAAAGTTGCAGGATATAAAATCAACATACATAAATCAGTAGCATTTCTATACACTAACAATAAACTAACAGAAAAAGAACTCAAGAACTCAATCCCATTCACAATCGCAACAGAAAGAATAAAATACCTTGGGATAAATTTAACCAAGGAAGTGAAAGATTTATACAATGAAAACTACAAGACTTTCTTGAAAGAAATTGATGACGACATAAAGAGATGGAAAGACATTCCACGCACATGGATTGGAAGAATAAACATAGTTAAAATGTCCATACTACCTAAAGCAGTCTACAGATTCAACGCTGTCCCAATCAGAATCCCAATGACGTTCTTTACAGAAATTGAACAAAGAATCCTAAAATTTATATGGGGCAACAAAAGACCCCGAATTGCTAAAGCAATCCTGAGTAAGAAAAACAAAGCCGGAGGCATCGCAATCCCTGACTTCAAAACATACTGCAAAGCTACAGTGATCAAAACAGCATGGTACTCGTACAAAAACAGGTGCACAGATCAATGGAACAGAATTGAAAGCCCAGAAATAAAACCACACATCTATGGACAGCTAATCTTTGACAAAGGAGCTGAGGGCCTACAATGGAGAAAAGAAAGTCTCTTTAACAAATGGTGCTGGGAAAACTGGACAGACACATGTAAAAGATTGGAAATTGACCATTCTTTTTCACCATTCGCAAAAAGAAACTCAAAATGGATCAAAGACCTAAAGATTAGGCCTGAAACAATAAGTCTTCTAGAAGAGAATATAGGCAGTACACTCTTTGACATCAGTTTCAAAAGAATCTTTTCGGACACCATAACTCCTCAGATGAGTTTTCTTATTAAAAAGTTTTCTTATTAAGTTTATGATAGATTACAACCTTGTGAGATTTCAGTTGTACATTATTGTTTGTCAGTCATATTGTGGGTTCACCCCTTCACCCTTTGTGCCCTCCCCCCCACCTCCTCTTTCCCCTGGTAACCACTAATCTGTTCTCTTTGTCTACATGTTTAACTTCCACATATGAGTGGAGTCGTACAGAGATTGTCTTTCTCTATCTGGCTTATTTGGCTTAACATAACACCCTCAAGGTCCATCCATGTTGTTGTGAATGGGATGATTTTATCCTTTTTTATGCCTGAGTAGTATTCCATTGTGTATATATACCATATCTTCTTTATCCAATCATCAGTTGATGGACAACTTAGGTTGCTTCCACGTCTTGGCTATTGTAAATAATGCTGCGGTGAACATAGGGGTGCATGGGACTTTTGGAATTGTTGATTTCAGGTTCTTTGGGTAGATATCCAGTAATGGGATGGCTGGATCATATGGTATTTCTATTTTTAATTTTTTGAGAAATCTCCATACTGTTTTCCCTAGTGGCTGGACCAGTCTGCATTCCCACCAGTAGTGTATGAGGGTTCCTTTTTCTCCACAATCTCTCCAACATTTGCCACTTTTTGTTTTGGTTATTTTTGCCATTCTAACGGGTGTACAGTGATATCTTAGTGTAGTTTTGATTTGCATTTTCCTGATGATTAGTGATGATGAGCATCTTTTCATGTGTCTATTGGCCATCAGTATATCTTCTTTGGAGAAATGTCTATGCATGTCCCCTGCCTATTTTTTTTTTATCGGGGTGTTTTATTTTTTGTTGTTGAGTTGTGTGAGCTCTTTATATAGTATAGAGATTGACCCTTTGTGGGATATATGACTTGCAAATATTTTTTCCCAATTGGTGGTTTTTTTTTGGTTTCAATCCTGTTTTCCCTTGGCTTGAAGAAGGTCTTTAGTCTGATGAAGTCCCATTTGTTTATTCTTTCTATTGTTTCCCTCATCTGAGGAGTTATGGTGTCTGAAAAGATTCTTTTGAAACTGATGTCAAAGAGTGTACTGCCTATATTCTCTTCTAGAAGACTTATTGTTTCAGGCCTAATCTTTAGGTCTTCGATCCGTTTTGAGTTTCTTTTTGTGAATGGTGAAAAAGAATGGTCAATTTTCAATCTTTTACATGTGGCTGTCTAGTTTTCCCAGCACCATTTGTTAAAGAGACTTTCTTTTCTGCATTATAGGCCCTCAGCTCCTTTGTCAAAGATTAGCTGTCCATAGATGTGTGGTTTTATTTCTGGGCTTTTGATTCTGTTCCATTGATCTGTGCACCTGTTTTTGTACGAGTACCATGCTGTTTTGATCACTGTAGCTTTGTAGTATGTTCTGAAGTCAGGGATTGCGATGCCTCTGGCTTTGTTTTTCTTACTCAGGATTGCTTTAGCAATTCGGGGTCTTTTATTGCCCCATATAAATTTTAGGATTCTTTGTTCAATTTCTGTAAAGAACGCCTTTGGGATTCTGCTTGGGATAGTGTTGAATCTGTAGACTGCTTTAGGTAGTATGGACATTTTAACTATGTTTATTCTTCCAATCCATGTGCGTGGAATGTCTTTCCATCTCTTTATGTGGTCATCAATTTCCTTCAGGAAAGTCTTGTAGTTTTTTTTTGTTGTATAGGTCTTTCACTTCCTTGGTTAAATTTACCCCAAGGTATTTTATTCTTTTTTTGTGATTGTGAATGGTATTGTGTTCTTGAGTTCTTTTTCTGTTAGTCTGTTGTTAGAGTATAGAAATGCGACTGATTTATGTATGTTGATTCTATACCCTGCAACTTTGTTGTAGTTGTTGATTATTTCTAACAGTTTTCCTATGGATTCTTTGGGGTTTTCTGTATATAAGATCATGTCATCTGCAAACAGTGAGAGTTTCACTATTTTGTTGCCTATTTGGATTCCTTTTATTTCTTTTTCCTGCCTAATTGCTGTGGCCGAAACCTCCAGTACTACGTTGAATAGGAGTGATGAGAGTGGGCATCCTTGTCTTGTCCCTGTTCTCAGAGGGATGGCTTTCAGTTTTTGTCCATTGAGTATGATGTTGGCTGTGGCTTTGTTATATATGGCCTTTATTATGTTAAGGTACTTTCCTTCTATATCCATTTTATTGAGAGTTTTCATCATAAATGGATATTGGGTCTTGTCAAAAGCTTTCTCTGCATCTATTGAGATGATCTCATGGTTTTTGTTTCTCATTTTGTTAATGTAGTGCATCACGTTGATTGACTTGTGCATGTTGAACCACCCCTGTGTCCCTGGTATAAATCCCTCTCGATCATGGTGTATGATCTTTTTAATGTATTGCTGTATTCGGTTTGCCAGAATTTTGTGGAGGATTTTTGCATCTATGTTCATCAGTGATATTGGCCTCTAGTTTTCCTTCTTTGTGTTGTCCTTGTCTGGTTTTTGGGATCAGGGTGATGTTGGCTTCATAGAATGTGTTAGGAAGTGACCCATCTTCCTCAATTTTCTGGAATAGTTTGAGAAGGATAGGTATTAAATCATCTTTGAATGTTTGGTAGAATTCTCCAGAGAAGCCATGTGGTCCTGGACTCTTATTTTTGGGGAGGATTTTGATTACTGTTTCAATTTCTTTACTTGTGATTGTTCTATTCATATTCTGTATTTCTTCCTGCTTCAGTTTTGGAAGGTTGTAGGAGTCTAAGAATTTATCCATTTCTTCTAGGTTGTCCAATTTGTTGGCATATAGTTTTTCATAGTATTCTCTTATAATTTTTTGTATTTCTGTGGTATCCGTTGTGATTTCTCCTCTTTCATTTGTAATTTTATTCATTTGAGTCCTCTCTGTTTTTTCTTAGTGAGCCTGGCTAAGGGTTTGTCAATTTTGTTTATTTTTTCAAAGAACCAACTCTTTGTTTCATTGATCCTTTCTCCTGTCTTTTTTGTTTCAATTTCATTTATTTCTGCTCTAATTTTTGTTATTTCCCTCCTTCTACTGACTTTGGGCTTTGTTTGTTCTTCTTTTTCTAATTCTGTTAGGTGTCGTTTGAGATTGCTTATAGAGATTTTTCTTGTTTATGGAGGTGAGCCTGTATTGCAATGAATTTTCCTCTTAGGACCACTTTTGCTGCATCCTAAATGAGTTGGTATGGTGTGTCTTCATTTTCATTTGTCTGAGAAAATATTTGATTTCTTCTTCAATTTCTTCAATGATCCATTGGTTGTTCATTAGCATGTGGTTTAATCTCCACATTTTTGTCCCTTCCCAAGTTTTATTCTTGTAGTTGATTTCTAGTTTCATAGCATTATTGTCAGAAAAGATGCTTGATATTATTTCAACCCTCTTGAATTTGTTGAGGCTTGCTTTATTCCCTAAGATATGGTGTATCCTTGAGAATGTTCCATGCACACTTGAGAAGAATGTGTAATCTGCTGTTTGTGCATGGAGTGTTCTATATGTATCTATTAAGTCTGTCTGCTCTAGTTTTTCATTTAATTCTACAATTTCCTTGTTGACGTTGTGTGTGGATGACCTATCCATTGGTGTTAGTGGGGTGTTGAGGTCACCTACTATTATTGTATTGTTGTTGATATCTCCTTTTAGTTTGGTTAATAGTTGCTTTACATACTTTGGTGCTCCTGTGTTGGGTGCATATATATTGATAAGTGTTATGTCTTCTTGGTGGAGTGTCCCTTTTATCATTATAAACTGCCCCTCTTTGTCTCGCTTTATCTGTTTTGCTTTGAAGTTTACTTTGTCTGATATAAGTATGGCAACAATTGCTTTCTTATGTTCATTATTAGCTTGGAGATTCATCTTCCATCCCTTCACTCTGAGTCTGTGTTTGTCTTTGGGGCTGAGGTGTGTTTCCTGAATGCAGCATATTGTTGGGTCTTTTTCTTTAATCCATCCTGCCACTCTGTGTCTTTTTTATTTTTATTTTTTTTATTAACGTTATGATAGATTACAGCCTTGTGAGATTTCAGTTGTACATTATTGTTAGTCATGTTGTGGGTACACCTCTTCCCCCTTTGTGCCCTCCCCCCACCCCCCCTTTTCCCTGGTAACCACCAATCAGATCTCCTTGTCAATATGTTAACTTCCACCTATGAGTGGAGTCATATAGAGTTCGTCTTTCTCTGACTGGCTTATTTTGCTTAACATAATACCCTCGAGGTCCATCCACGTTGCTGCAAATGGGCCAATTTTGTCCTTTTTTATGGCTGAGTAGTATTCCATTGTGTATATATACCACATCTTCTTTATCCAATCATCAGTTTCTGGGCATGTAGGTTGGTTCCACGTCTTGGCTATTGTAAATAATGCTGCAATGAACATAGGGGTGCAAGAGACTCTTGGGATTTCTGATTTCAGGTTCTTAGGATAGATACCCAGTAATGGGATGGCTGGGTCATAGGGTATTTCTATTTTTAACTTTTTGAGAAATCTCCATACTGTTTTCCATAGTGGCTGTACCAGTTTGCATTCCCACCAACAGTGTATGAGGGTTCCTTTTTCTCCACAACCTCTCCAACATTTGTCGCTCTTGGTTTTGGATGTTTTTGCCAATCTAACGGGTGTAAGGTGATATCTTAGTGTAGTTTTGATTTGCATTTCCCTGATGATTAGCGATGATGAACATCTTTTCATGTGTCTATTGGCCATATTTATATCTTCTTTTGAGAAATCTCTGTTCATGTCCTCTGCCCATTTTTTGATCAGGTTGTTTGTTTTTTTGTTGTTAAGCCGTGTGAGTTCTTTGTATATTAGGGAGATTAACCCTTTGTCGGATAAGTGGCTTGTAAATATTTTTTCCCAATTAGTGAGCTGTTTTTTTGTTTCAATCCTGTTTTCCCTTGCCTTGAAGAAGCTCTTTAGTCTGATGAAGTCCCATTTGTTTATTCTTTCTATTGTTTCCCTTAACTGAGGAGTTATAGTCTCCGAAAAGATTCTTTTGAAACTGATGTCAAAGAGTGTACTGCCTATATTCTCTTCTAGAAGACTTATTGTTTCAGGCCTAATCTTTAGGTCTTTGATCCATTTTGAGTTTATTTTGGTGTGTGCCACTCTGTGTCTTTTGATTGGAGAGTTCAATCCATTTACATTTAGAGTGATTATTGAAATGTGGGGTCCTAATGCTGCCATTTTATTGCTTGTTTTCTGGTTCTCTTGCATTTCCTTTGTTTCTCGTCCCAAGATTTTTGTACTACCAATTCTGGTAAGAAGTTTTCTATATTTTATTGGCAATTTATGTCTTTATTCTTGTTATTTGTTTAGTGGTTACCATGTGGTTTGTAAAAAACATCTCATAGATGAGACAGTCCATTTTCTCATAGCCTCTTATTTCCTTGGATTAAGCCATTCCATCCCTTTCCTCTCCCCTTCTAGGTTATAATTGTCAGATTTTTTTCTTCCTTCTTGTGTTCTGAGTTTGTGGTTAAAATAACAAGATTATATTTATTCTTGGTGTTTCCCTTCCTTTTATCTTTAACGTTATACTTAGCATTTGCTAACCTGTTCTAATGGAGAGCTGCAACTTTCTTACTTTAACTTTCTATTTATCTCCTTTGCTCTGGGTTTTGTAACCCATTTCCTTTTCTTGTTTTTTTCAGGTATTAGGGTCTTCCTGAGCATTTCTTGTAGGGGGGTCTTATGGCAATGAACTCCCTTAACTTTTGTTTACCTGAGTAAGTTTTTATTTCTCCATCATATTTGAAGGATATTTTCACTAGAGTATTCTTGGCTGCAAGTTTTTGTCCTTCAGAGTTTCCAATATATCATTCCATTCTCTTCTAGCCTGTAAGGTATCTGCTGAGAAATCTGCTGACAGCCTTATGGGGGTTTCTTTGTAGGTTATTTTTTTCTGCCTTGCTGCCCTTAATATTTTCTCTTTGTCGTTGACTTTTGCAAACTTCACTACTATATGCCTTGGGGTTGGTCTTTTTACAGTGATAAAGTTTGGAGATCTATTAGCTTCTGTCACATGGAGTCCCATCTCTCTCCCCAGATTTGGGAATTTCTCAGCCATTGTCTCTTTGAAAAGGTGCTCTGCCCCCTTTTCCTTCTCTTCTCCCTCTGGGATACCTATAATCCTTATGTTGCATTTCCTAATTGAGTTGGATATTTCTCAGAGAGTTTCTTCATTTCTTTTTAGTCTTAGTTCTCTCTCCTCCTCTATCTGCAGCATTTCTATATTCCTATCCTCCAAATTGCTAATTCTGTCTTCTATATTATTGACCCTATTGTTCAGACAGTCCAGATTTTTCTTCATCTCCTCCATTGTATTCTTCATCTCCAACATTTCTGATTGGTTCTTCTTTATAGTATCAAGTTCTTTTGCGACATAGCTCCTGAACTTGTTGATTTGTCTATCTGTACTCTCTTTTAACTCATTGAGTTTTTTAATGAAGGCTATTTTGAATTCATTGTCCCTTAGGTTGTAGATTTCAGTCTCTTTGGGATTGTTTTCTGGGTACTTGTCATTTTCCTTCTGTTCTGGAGATTTAGTATATTTTTTCATACTGCTTGATGGCATGGATTTGTGCCTCTGCATAGAGATAGACTTTTCTTACTGCTTCCACTTGCTTCTACTGGTGGGGTGGGGGGAGGGAACACAGCTGTTTAATCTGCACTAACCAGGATCCCTGTCAGCTGTTCCTGACTGAGCCTGGGCCCCTCCTCATTATTGTAGTGGCCCTGTGGGGTCTTTCATCAACTGTGGGGACAATCGCAAGGGGGCCTTGGGTTGCTGGTGCCTACTCTCACAGACCACCTAGACACATTCCCTCCTTTGGGTCTGCAGTGGTGTTATGCTCTTTCTCAGTGGCCGGGAGCAGGTTCACCTAGAATTGCAGCTCTACCACTGTCAGGTCCCGCAAGATCTCACTTGTCCACTATGGACCACAGTAGAGCTATGGGTATCTACTGCAGTCTGTGGTTAGCTCACCCAGCTGTGCCACTTCTGCCCCAGGGCCTTCCAGCCTTGTGAGTGCCAGGCATGGCCTCTCCACTAAGGCTAAGCAGAGGCCTTCCCTGTGGCTGCTTTGGGACTGTGGATTTTCCTCTCAGACAAGGGAGTAGTCAGGCTGGGGCTCCAAATTGTCACCACCCACTCGTGCAGTCCTGCTGGGTCTCCCTTGCCCCCTCCAGGCTGCAGCAGGGCTGTGTGTATTAAATGCAGCCGACAGTTGCTCAGCCAGCAGAGCCCCTTTGTGCCCCAGGGCCTCCAAGCCTTCTGATTGCTGGGCGGGGCCTCTCCACTAATGCTGAGCAGAGGCTTTCCCTGAAGCTGCTGTGGGACTGTGAATTTTCCCCCTGGACCAAGAAGCAGTCTCACTGGGGCTCCAACTTGTCACCATCCACTTGCACCATCCCACTGGGTCTCCCTTGCCTCCTTGGGGCTGCAGCAGGGCTTTGTGTGTTGGATGTCCCTTGTTTCCTCAGGGCTGCAGCAGGGCTTTGTGTGTTAGATGCGGCTGGTGGGTTGCTCAGCTGCCAAGCCTCTTTTGCCCCAGGGCCTCCCAGAGGTCTGATTGCTAAGGCTGAGTAGAGGCTCTCCCTGCGGCTGCTGTGGGACCATGGATTTTACCACTGGGCTAAGGAGCAATTGCAGGGGTCTTGGGGCTATACTCACCTGTTTCCACAGTTGTGCTGCTGATGCACATGCATGCCTGCCCCTAGTGCTGTGGCGATGCTATGAGCTTGTCAGCCAGTAGAGATTTGCTTGCAGGTACAAGGCTGTCTAGGAGTCAGAGAGTTTTCACCTGTCTCCACATCCTCCTGGGGGGAAGTCTGTCCACCTTCTGATGTATAGCAGTGCTGATCTCTCAGGTGTCCTTAGGTGCTGTGTGGATATTCTTTGCTGACTGACAAATGTCCAATTAGTTGTAGATTTGAAGGGGGAGAGACAAAGAAAACTGCTCACTTCGCCATGTTGCTGACATCACTCTGGGATTGTATTCTTAATTTCCCTTCATGCTACTTTGTTGTTAGTGTACAGAAACCCATCTGATTTTTGTATGTTCATTTTGTATCCTGCTTTGACCATATTCATTTATTATTTATAAAAGTTTTTTAGTGGATTCTTTAGGGTTTTCTATAAATAAAATCATGTCATCTGCAAATATTGACAGTTTCGCTTCTTTATTTCCAATTTTACTCCCTTTTATTTATTTTTCTTGCCTGATTGCTCTGGGCTAGGACTTCCAATACTATGTTAAGTAAGAGTGGTGAAAGTGGGCATCCTTGTCTGATTCCCGTTCTTCGAGGGATAGCTTTCAGTTTTTCTCCATGAAGAATGACATTACCTGTGGCTCTGTCATATATGGCCCTTATTATGTTGAGGTACTTTCGTTCTATACTCATTTTATTCAGAATTTTTATCATAAATGGATGCTGTATCTTGTCAAATGCTTTCTCTGCATCTATTGAGATGATCATGTGATTTTTATTCCTCATTTTGTTAATGTGGTGTATCATGATGATTGATTTGTGGATGTTGAACCAACTCTGCATCCCTGGAGTAAATCCCACTTCATCATGGTGTATGATCTTTTAAAAATATTGTTGTATTCGATTTGCTGGTATTTTGGTAAGGAGTTTTGCACCCATGTTCATCAGGGATATTGGCCTGTAATTTTATTTTTTTGTGTTGTCTTTGTCTTGTTTTTGCATCATGGTAATGCTGGCTTCATTGAATGACTTAAGTAGTTTGCCCTCCTCTTCAATATTTTGGAAGAGTTTGAGAAGGACAGGCATTAATTCTTCTTTGAATGTTTGCTAGAATTCACCAGGGAAACCAAGTGGTCCTGAACTTTTATTTTTTGGGAGGTTTTTGATCACTGTTTATCTCCTTACTGCTTATTTTAAAATTCAAATTCTCTATTTCTTCTTGATTCCTTTTGGAAGGTGTATGATTTTAAGAATTTGTGTATTTTTTCTAGATTATACAATATATTGGTGTATAGCTTTTCATAGTATTCTCTTATAATCTTGTAATTCTGAGGTGTCTCTTGTAATTTCTCCTCTTTCATTTCTGATTTTATTTATTTGAGCCTTCTCTCTTTTGTTCTAGGTGAGTCTAGCTAAAGATTTGTCCATTTTGTTTATCTTTCCAAAGAACCAGCTTTCGGTTACACTCATTTTTTCTATTTTTTTTTTGGTCTCTATTTCATTGATTTCTACTCTGATTTTTCTTATTTCCTTCCTTCTGCCAATTTTGGCCTGTGTTTGTTCTTCTTTTTCCAGTTCCTTCAGGTGCACTGTTAAACTGTTTATTTGGGATTTTTCTTGTTTGCTGAGGTAGGCCTGTATTGCTATAAACTTCCCTCTTAGAACTGGTTTTGCTGTATCCAATAGATTTTGGCATGTCATATTTTCATTTTCATTTTTCTCCAGGTACTTTTTGATTTCTCCTTTGATTCGTTCATTGACCCAGTTGTTGTTCAATAGCATTTTCTTTAATCTCCACATATTTGTGGCTTTTCTCATTTTCTTCCTGTAGTTGATTTCTAGTTTCATAGCTTTGTAGTCAGAAAAGATGCTTGGTATTATTTTGATCTTCTTATATTTGTTGAGACTTGTTTAGTCCCCTAATATGTGATCAATTCTAGAGAATGTTCCATGTGCATTTGAAAAGAATATGTATTCTGCGGTTTTTGAATGGAACGTTCTCTATATATCCACTAAGTCCATCTGGTATAATGCGTTCTTTAAGGCCAATGTTTCCTTGGTGACCTTCCGTTTGAATGATCTATCCATTGGTGTAAGTGGAGTGTCATTGTCCTATTATTGTGTTACTGTCTATTTCTCCTTTTATGTCTGTTAATAATTACTTTATGTATTTAGGTGCCCCTTATTGGATGCGTAGATATTTACAAGTGTTATAACGTCTTGTTAGGTTGTTTCCTTTATTGTTATGTAGTGCCCTGCTTTGTCTCTTATTACAGTGTTTGTTTTAAAGTCTATTTTGTCTGATATAAGTATTGCTACCTCAACTTTATTTTTTGCCATTTGCATGGAGTATCTTTTTCCATCCCTTCACTTTCAGTATTTGAGTGTCTTTAAGTCTGAAGTGTGTCTCTTGTATGCATACATATACGTCTTGGTTTTTATCCAATTGGCCACCCTATGCCTTTTGATTGGAGCATTTAGTCCATTGACATTTAAAGTAGCTATTGATAAATGTGTACTTATTGCCATTTTGTTACTTTTTTCTGGGTGTTTTAGCAGTTCTTCTCTGTTCACTACGTTTTCTCGTTTTCTCTTCCCTTGTGGTTTGATGGCTTTCTTTATTATTATGTTCGACTTTCTTTCTTAATGTTTTCCTGTCTTTATTCTAGTTTTCTGGTTTGCGGTTACCAGGAGGTTTCATAGATAACAGTTTACGTATATAGCAATCTATATTGAGTTTGACCTCTTTCTAAAAGTTCTACTCTTTTACTCGTCTCCTCCCACATTTGAAGTTCTTGATATCATGTCTAACCTCCTATTTTGCGTGTGTGTATCCATTACCCTTTTATCATTGATTAGGTAATTTTAATACTTTTGTCTTTTGACCTTCATATTATCTCCATAGGTGATTGATCTGCCACCTTTACTGGATTTTTGCCTTTACCAGTGATTTTGTTGCCTCTTTTAAAAACAATAATTTGGTTATTCCTGTTTGTGGCCTTCTCTCTCCCACTTAAATAAGTCCCTTTAACATTTCTTGTAGAACTGGTTTCTTTGTGATAAACTCCTTCAATTTTTCCTTGTCTGGGAAACTCTTTATCTCTCCTTCCATTCTGAATGATGACCTTGCCAGGTAGAGCATTCTTGGCTGTAGGTTTTTTTCTTTCCAGCACTTTAAATATATCATGCCACTCCCTTCTAGCCTGTAAGGTTTCTGCTGAGAAGTCAGCTGATAGCCTTATGAGGTGTCCTTTGTATGTCACTTGTTGCTTTTCTCTTGCAGCTTTTAGGATTCTCTCCTTATCTCTAATTTTGGACATTTTAATTGTAATGTGTCTTAGTGTAGGCCTCTTTGGGTTTACCTTTTTTGATGCTCTCTGTGCTTCCTCTACTTGGATGTCTCTTTTCCTCCTAAGGTTAGGAAAGTTTTCAGCTATTATTTCTTCAGATCGATTCTCTGCCCCTGTATCTGTCTTCTTCTTCTTGGACACCTATAAAACAAATGTTAGTGTGCTTGGTGTTATCCCAGAGTTTGAAATTGTTTCCTTAATTTCTTTTGCTGAAAGTTTGTTGTTAGCGTATAGGAATGACTTTTTTTGTCTGTGTGATTCATAGTTTTGCTACATTGTGACTATATGTGGATTACTCTTTATGTATTCTCTCATGGTATGTTTTGAATCTAATTTCTATTGTGGAAATTTCTCAGTTGTATCTCATAAAGCAGTGTTTCTTCCTTATTCTTAGAAATTTCTTCTTCTGGAACTCATGTCAGATGTATTATTTATTAAATTTGTTCGTTTTCTTCTCCATGTCTCCTAGCCACCTTTCTTGTGTATTCTATCCATTTGTCTATATGTTTTCCATTTCAGGGAGTTCCTTCGGTTCATTATAGTTTTCATTTCCATTTTTTTTTAATTTTTATTTTTTTCGGATGTACATCCTATTTCTGTATACATTACATCATGCTCACCACCCGAACACTAATTATAGTGCATCCCCTCACATGTGACCCTAATCACCCCTTTTGCCCTCCCCCCTCCCCCCTTCCCCAATGGTAACCACCAGTCCAACCTCCAATTCTATGTGGATTTTTTTTGTCGTTTTTATCTTCTCCCTATGAGTGAGATCATATGGTATTTGACTTTCTCCCTCTGACTCATTTCACTCAGCATAATACCCTCAAGGTCCATCCATGTTGTCACAAATGGCTGGATTTTGTCATTTCTTATGGCTGAGTGGTAGTCCATCGTGTATAAATACCACATCTTCTTTATCCATTCGTCCCTTGATGGGCACCTAGGTTGCCTCCAAGCCTTGGCTATTGTATATAATGCCACAATGAACATAGGGGTGCAAGTATCTTTATGCCTTTGTGTTTTCAAGTTCTTTGGATAAATACCCAGCAGTGGAATAGCTGGATCATATGGTAGATCTATCCTTAATTTTCTTTGGATACTCCAAACTGCTTTCTATAGTGGCTGCACCAGTTTGCACTGCCACCAGCAGTGAACAAGGGTTCCCTTCTCTCCACACCCTCTCCAACATTTGTTGTTTCCTGTCTTGTTAATTATAGCCATTCTGACCGGAGTGAGGTGATACCTCATTGTAGTTTTGATTTGCATTTCCCTGATAGCTAATGATGTTGAGCATCTTTTCATATGCCTGTTGGCCATCTGTATATCTTCTTTGGAGAAATCTCTGTTCAGATCTTTGCCCATTTTCTAATTGGATTGTTGGTTTTTTTGTTGTTGAGCTGTATTAGTTCTTTGTAAATTTTGGATATTAACCCCTTATCTGATATGTGGTTTGCAAATATATTCTCCCAATTGTTAGGTTGTCTTTTCGTTTTGTTGATGGTTTCCTTTGCTGTGCAGAAGCTTTTTAGTTTGATGTAGTCTCATTTGTTCATTTTTTCTTTTGTTTCCCTTGCCTGGTCAGACATGGGACTTGAAAATATGCTGCTCAGACCAATGTCATAGAGCATACTGCCTATGTTTTCTTCTAGAAGTCTCATGGTTCAGGTCTTACATTCAATTCTTTAATCCATTTTGAGTTGATTTTTGTGCATGGTGTAAGGGAATGGTCTACTTTCATTCTTTTGCATGTGGCTGTCCAGTTTTCCCAACACCATTTATTGAAGAGACTCTCCTTTCTTCATTGTATGCTCTTGGCTCCCTTGTCGAATATTAGCTGTCCATAAACATGTGGGTTTACTTCTGGGCTCTCAATTTTGTTCCTTTGATCTATGTGTCTGTTTTGTTCCAGTACCGTGCTGTTTTGGTTACTATGGTTTTGTAGTATAATTTGAAATCGGGGAGTGTGATACCTCCAGCTTTGTTCTTTTTTCTCAGGAATCCTTTGGCTATTCGGGGTCTTTTGTTGTTCCATACAAATTTTAGGATTCTTTGTTCTATTTCTGTAAAAAATGTTGTTGGAACTTTGATAGGGATTGCGTTGAATCTATAGATTGCTTTAGGGAGTATGGACATTTTAACAATGTTAATTCTTCCAATCCAAGAGCACGGAATGTCTTTCCATTTCTTTGTATCTTCTTCGATTTCTTTCAACAATGTCTTATAGTTTTCAGTGTACAGGTCTTTCACCTCTTTTGTTAAGTATATTCCTAGGTATTTTATTCTTTTTGTTGCAATTTTAAATGGGATTGTATTCTTAATTTCTCTTTCTGCTACTTCTTTGTGAGTGTATAGAAACGCAACAGATTTTTGTACATTGATTTTGTATCCCGCAACTTGACTGTAATCCTTTATTATTTCTAAAAGTTTTTTAGTGGACTCTTTAGGGTTTTCTAGATATAAAATCATGTCGTCTGCAAAGACTGACGGTTTCACTTCTTCTTTTCCAATGTAGATCCCTTTTATTTCTTTTTCTTGCCTGATTGCTCTGGCTAGGACTTCCAATACTATGTTAAATAAGAGTGGTGACAGTGGGCATCCTTGTCTGGTTCCTGTTCTTAGAGGGATAGCTTTCAGTTTTTCTCCATTGAGAATGATATTTTCTGGGGGTTTGTCATATATGGCCTTTATTATGTTGAGGTATTTTCCTTCTATACCCATTTTATTTAGAGTTTTTATCATAAATGGATGCTGTATCTTGTCAAATGCTTTCTCTGCATCTATTGAGATGATCATGTGATTTTTATTCTTCATTTTGTTAATGTGGTGTATCACGTTGATAGATTTGCAGATGTTGAACCATCCCTGCATCCCTGGAATGAAACCCACTTGATCATGATGTATGATCTTTTTAATGTATTGTTGTATTCGATTTGCTAGTATTTTGTTGAGGATTTTTGCATCGATGTTCATCAGTGATATTGGCCTGTAATTTAGATGTTCTGTTTTGCTCTTTATATAAATCTCCTTTGTTTCCTTAGTATCCTGCTTCTTGCTCATGTTTTTAAAGTATCTACTTTAATTTTTTTTCTTTTCACTCCTACATTTATATTATATTCTGTATTTGAGTACTCCAGTACTCAAAGTCCTTGAGAGTCTGATTGTGTTTTTGTTGTCTCTTTCGATTTTTCCTAATAATTGCTTGTTTTGGCACAGTTTTTGTCATTGTGAATTATGAATTTATGCACAGCTATTTATGTGGAAAGTTTGGAAAGCTTGGGTTCAGTGTGCATTCCTTCTAAGAGAGCAAATATTTGTTTCTTTTGGGCATAATAGGGCATTACTAACCCTGCATCACTCTTAGTTAATTTTTCTTTTTGGGGCTTCCCATTCCATGTAGGCATTACAAACTTGAACCCCAAACTCATGTCAAAGTTTTGAATTCTTAGAAGTGATTATCTTTATTCCATTCAAAGCCTGGACTGAGGGATAGAAGTTTTACTGCTATCTTCTTTGCTGGTAGGTGGATTTATTTCCAGTTTACCCTCTCACTGATGGAGGTGTATTCAATTCTCTGGTTTCCCGCATTAAATCTACCTTTGGTTCTGAGTCCTTCCCTTCATTTCCTGTGAATTTTGACATGCACTTAAGTTAATATTTGCTATAAGCACTTCTAATGTGAATGCATGTTTAAATCAAGACTTTATTTCATGGATATGTGGCCTTTCATATTGTCTGAAACAGCTCTATCACATGTTCTCCATGGTTATTGATGGTGGATAGGAAACTAAGGATGTATGTAATTTGACTTAGTATGTGACCACCTTTCTGAATTCTTTTATTATTTTCTATAATTTTTCAGTGAAATTTCATTGTATTATTTTGGATATGTACCCTCAATAATGGAGGATAATGGATTTTTTCCTCCAGCTTTCAAAAATTTATATACTTTCTCATTTTTTTCTTGTGTTTTAGTATTTTAAGGGAATTCAAGTTTAAAGATTAATATTAGTGGTGATAATGGCCATCCATGTTTAGTTATAGATGGCAATGGAAATTATTCTAATGTTAATCATTAGGTATAATATTTATGTTGTTCTTGCTTATATATATTGTTTGAAATAATACACTTTTTCTCTAGTTCCTGGTTTCTAAGATGTTTTGTTTTCTAGGAATTTGGATTGACTTGTATAGAGTATTTTCTGCATCATTGAGATAATCCTACTGTTTCTCCTCTTAATCTGTTATTTTACTGAATTGGATTTCTCTTTCAGTTTCTGGAAAACGTTACTTGATCATGATTTTTCATTGTTTTAATTCATTGTTGTGTAATTTACTAATGTTTTGTGAGAACTTACAACTATGTTCAAAGATGTAATTGGTGTGTATACTTATATCAGATATGTAATAGTATTGCATACATTATGGGCTATTATCTAATTCATGGATAGAGTTATGCTGTCCTTATAGAATGAGTTAAGAAGCTTTCAAAATCCATAAGCAAATTGGGAGTTACTGGCTCCTGAAATATTTATTGGAAATCACCCACAAAACAATTCGGACCTGGTGCCTTTTCAAAGAGTCTATTTTTGACAACCTTTTCAATTCATCTACAATTATTGATCTGTTAAGATTTTTTTCCTTTCTTTGAGCCGCTTGGTAATGTATATATTCCATGAAAGCTATATGCTCTATTCCAGTCTGTCAGTTTGTTTGTTTGTTTGTTTTTGCTGAGGAAGATTCACTGTGAACTAATGTCTGTTGCCAATCTTCCACTTTTTGCTTGAGGAAGATTTGCACTGAGCTAACATCTGTGCCCATCTTCTATTTTGTATATGGGCCACTGCCACCGCATAGCTGCAGACAACTGGTGTAGGTCTGTGCTCAGGAAATGAATCTTGACTCCCAAAGTGGAGCAGGCTGAATGAAATCACTAGGGCATGGGAGTGGCTCCCATCCTGTCAATTTTTAAAATTATATTTCAATGGACTGTATTTCTTTCTCTTGATAGGTTGCAAATCCACAGAGTGCATTTGTTTTTATGTTCAACCAGAAAAATGTAACTCTTGAATGTACCTGGATCTTTGGGAAACAAAAGGAGGGTTTCTAGAAGGGAGTATCATATCAGGTTGGCATAAGATGAATATCTCCATGGCTTCCAAAGTGACAAACTGTTGCAGTAGCATCTTTGGTCCCCTAAAGTGAGGAAAACTAGGAGTTTTACACTTTCTTTTAATATCAAGACAATGATGAACTGCATGTAAATAATGTAATGTTATCTACGATTAGAATTTGATTATATAAAGTCTCTTTTCTACTTGTGAGTTGAGGGCAGTCTTCTGTATTCCTAAAACCTGTTGTTGAAAAAATAAAACTTGTTTGCTTTTTATCTGTCTCTCTTTGGAAAAGTGTTTGAGTGTGTGTGTTTTTGTGTGTATAGGTGAGTGTGACAGGGACAGATTATCTCATACAGTCACGCATTGCTTAACCATGGGGAAGTGTTCTGAGAAATGCATTGTTAGGCAATTTTGTCATTGTGTGAACATCATAGAATGTACTTACACAAACCTGGATGATACAGCATGCTATACATCTCGGCTATGTGGTACTAATCTTATGGGGCCACTGTTGTCAATGAGGCCCAAATTGACCAAGATGTTGTTATCCGGTGCATGACTCTATTTTTTTTTATTTGCTTTTTTTTTTTTTATTAATGTTATGATAGATTACAACCTTGTGAGATTTCAGTTGTACATTTTTGTTAGTCATGTTGTGGGTACACCACTTCCCCCTCTGTGCCCTCCCCCCACCCCCCCTTTTCCCTGGTAACCACCGATCAGATCTCCTTGTCAATATACTAACTTCCACCTATGAGTGGAGTCATATAGAGTTCGTCTTTCTCTGACTGGCTTATTTCACTTAACATAATACCCTCGAGGTCCATCCACGTTGTTGTGAATGGGCCAATTTTGTCTTTTTTTATGGCTGAGTAGTATTCCATTGTGTATATATACCACATCTTATTTATCCAATCATCAGTTTCTGGGCATGTAGGCTGGTTCCACGTCTTGGCTATTGTAAATAATGCTGCGATGAACATAGGGGTGCAACGGACTCTTGAGATTTCTGATATCAGGTTCTTAGGATAGATACCCAGTAATGGGATGGCTGGGTCATAGGGTATTTCTATTTTTAACTTTTTGAGAAATCTCCATACTGTTTTCCATAGTGGCTGTACCAGTTTGCATTCCACCAACAGTGTATGAGGGTTCCTTTTTCTCCACAACCTCTCCAACATTTGTCACTCTTGGTTTTGGATGTTTTTGCCAATCTAACGGGTGTAAGGTGATATCTTAGTGTAGTTTTGATTTGCATTTCCCTGATGATTAGCGATGATGAACATCTTTTCATGTGTCTATTGGCCATATTCATGTCTTCTTTTGAGAAATGTCTGTTCATGTCCTCTGCCCATTTTTTGATCGGGTTGTTTGTTTTTTTGTTGTTAAGCAGTGTGAGTTCTTTGTATATTATGGAGATTAACCCTTTGTCGGATAAGTGGCTTGTAAATATTTTTTCCCAATTAGTGAGCTGTTTTTTTGTTTCAATCCTGTTTTCCCTTGCCTTGAAGAAGCTCTTTAGTCTGATGAAGTCCCATTTGTTTATTCTTTCTATTGTTTCCCTCAACTGAGGAGTTACAGTGTCCGAAAAGATTCTTTTGAAACTGATGTCAAAGAGTGTACTGCCTATATTCTCTTCCAAAAGACTTATTGTCTCAGGCCTAATCTTTAGGTCTTTGATCCATTTTGAGTTTATTTTGGTGTGTGGTGAAAAAGACTGGTCAATTTTCAATCTTTTGCATGTGGCTGTCCAGTTTTCCCAGCACCATTTGTTGAAGAGACTTTCTTTTCTCCATTGTAGGCCCTCTGCTCCTTGGTCGAAGATTAGCTGTCCATAGACGTGTGGTTTTATCTCTGGGCTTTCAATTCTGTTCCATTGATCTGTGGACCTGTTTTTGTACCAGTACCATGCTGTTTTGATCACTGTAGCTTTGTAGTATGTTTTGAAATCGGGGATTGTGATTCCGCCGGCTTTGTTTTTCTGGCTCAGGATTGCTTTAGCAATTCGCGGTCTTTTGTTGCCCCATATGAATTTTAGGATTGTTTGTTCAATATCTGTGAAGAATGTTCTTGGGATTCTGATTGGGATAGCATTGAATCTGTAGATTGCTTTAGGTAGTATGGACATTTTAACTATGTTTATCCTTCCAATCCATGTGCAAGGAATGTCTTTCCATCTCTTTATGTCATCGTCAATTTCTTTCAAGAAAGTCTTGTAGTTTTCATTGTATAGATCCTTCACTTCCTTGGTTAAGTTTATCCCAAGGTATTTTATTCTTTTCATTGTGATTGTGAATGGGATTGAGTTCTTGAGTTATTTTTCTGTTAGTTCATTGTTAGTGTATAGAAATGCTACTGATTTATGCACGTTAATTTTATACCCTGCTACTTTGCTGTAGTTGTTGATTATTCCTAATAGTTTTTCTGTGGATTCTTTGGGGTTTCTTTATATAAGATCATGTCGTCTGCAAACAACGAGAGTTTTACTTCTTCGTTACCTATTTGGATTCCTTTTATTTCTTTTTCCTGCCGAATTGCTCTGGCCAGCACCTCCAGTACTATGTTGAATAGGAGTGGTGAAAGTGGGCACCCTTGTCTTGTTCCTGTCCTCAGAGGGATTGCTTTCAGTTTTTGTCCATTGAGTATGATGTTGGCTGTGGGTCTATCATATATGGCCTTTATTATGTTGAGGTACTTTCCTTCTATACCCATTTTACTGAGGGTTTTTATCATAAATGGGTGTTGGATCTTGTCGAATGCTTTCTCTGCATCTATTGAGATGATCATGTGGTTTTTGTTTTTCATTTTGTTGATGTAGTGTATCACGTTGATTGACTTGCGGATGTTGAACCATCCCTTTGTCCCTGGTATAAATCCCACTTGATCATGGTGTATAATCTTTTTGATGTATTGCTGTAATCGGTTTGCCAAAATTTTGTTGAGGATTTTTGCATCTATGTTCATCAGTGATATCGGCCTGTAGTTCTCCTTCTTTGTGTTGTCCTTGTCAGGTTTGGGGATCAGGGTGATGTTGGCTTCATAGAATGTCTTAGGGAGTTCTCCATCTTTCTCAATTTTCTGGAACAGTTTGAGGAGAATAGGTATTAAGTCTTCTTTGAATGTTTGGTAGAATTCTCCAGAGAAGCCGTCTGGTCCTGGACTCTTATTTTTGGGGAGGTTTTTGATTACTGTTTCTATTTCCTTACTTGTGATTGGCCTATTCAGATTCTCCATTTCTTCCTGATTCAGTTTGGGGAGATTGTAGGAGTCTAGGAATTTGTCCATTTCTTCCAGGTTGTTCAATTTGTTGCCATATAGTTTTTCATAGTATTCTCTTATGATCTCTTGTATTTCATTGGTATCTGTTGTGATTTCTCCTCTGTCATTCCTAATTTTATTAATTTGCGATTTCTCTCTTCTTTTCTTGGTGAGTCTGGCTAGGGGTTTGTCAATTTTGTTAATTCTTTCGAAAAACCAACTCTTTGTTTCATTGATCCTTTCTATTGTCTTTTTTGTTTCAATATTGTTTATTTCTCCTCTTATTTTTATTATTTCCCTCCTTCTACTGACTCTGGGCTTTGTTTGTTCTTCTTTTTCTAGTTCTGTTAGGTGTCGTTTGAGGTTGCTTATGTGAGCTTTTTCTTGTTTAGTGAGGTGAGCCTGTATTGCGATGAATTTCTCTCTTAGGACTGCTTTTGCGGCATCCCAAATGATTTGGTATGTCGTGTTCTCATTTTCATTAGTCTCCAGATAAAATTTGATTTCTTCTTTAATTTCTTCAATGATCCATTGTTTGTTGAGAATCGTGTTGTTTAGTCTCCACATTTTTGCACCTTTCTCTGCTTTTTTCTTGTAGTTGATTTCTAGTTTAATAGCATTATGATCAGAAAAGATGCTTGATATTATTTCAACTCTCTTGTATTTATTGATATTTGCTTTGGTTCCCAAAATATGGTCAATCCTTGAGAATGTTCCATGTGCACTTGAGAAGAATGTGTAACCTGCTGTTTTTGGATGAAGTGTTCTATATATATCTATTAAGTCCATCTGGTCTAACTTTTCATTTAATTCTATTATTTCCTTGTTGATTTTCTGTCTGGATGTTCTGTCCATTGGTGTTAATGGTGTGTTGAGGTCCCCTAGTATTATTGTATTGTTGTTGATGTCTTCTTTTAGTTCTATTAAGAGTTGCTTTACAAATTTTGGTGCTCCTGTGTTGGGTGCGTATATATTTATAAGTGTTATGTCTTCTTGGTGGAGAGTCCCTTTTATCATTATATACTGTCCCTCTTTATCTTTCTTTTTCTGTTTTGCTTTGAAATCTACCTTGTCTGATATTAGTATAGCGACACCTGCTTTCTTTTGTTCATTATTAGCTTGGAGTATTGTTCTCCATCCCTTCAGTCTGAGTCTGTGTTTGTCTTTGGGGCTGAGGTGTGTTTCCTGGAGGCAGCATATTGTTGGATCTTGTTCTTTGATCCATCCTGCCACTCTGTGTCTTTTGATTGGGGAGTTCAATCCATTTACATTTAGAGTGATTATTGAGATGTGGGGGCCTACCACTACCATTTTGTGTATTGTTTTCCGGTTTTCTTCAGTTTCCTTTGTTTCTCGTCCCATGGTTTAATCTGTTCTGGTGTAGAGCTGCTACTCTCTGTTGTTGTCCTTCTACTTATCTCCTCTGCTCTTGGTTTTGTAGCCCCTTTCCTTTTTTGGATTTTTCAGGAATGAGGGTTTTCCTGAGGATTACCTGAAGAGGAGATTTTGTGGCAATGAACTCCCTTAATTTTTGTCTATCTGCGAAAGTTTTTATTTCTCCATCGTATTTGAAGGATATTTTCGCTGGGTAGAGAATTCTCGGCTGTAGATTTTTGTCCTTCAGATTTTTGAATATATCATTCCACTCTCTTCTAGCCTGTAAGGTTTCTGCTGAGAAATCTGCTGATAGCCTGATGGGGGTTCCTTTGTAGGTTAGTTTCTTTTGCCTGGCTGTCCTTAGTATTTTCTCCTTGTCGTTGACTTTTGCTAGCTTCACTACTATATGCTGTGGAGTTGGTCTTCTTGCATTGATAAAGTTTGGAGATCTATTGGTTTCTGTCACCTGAAGATCCATCTCCCTCACCAGATTTGGGAAGTTCTCAGCCATTATTTCTTTGAATAGGCTTTCTGCCCCTTTCTCCTTCTCTTCTCCCTCTGGTATACCTATAATCCTTACGTTGCATCTCCTAATTGTGTCTGATAATTCTCGGAGAGTTTCTTCATTTCTTTTTAGTCTTGCTTCTCTCTCCTCCTCTGCCTGCAGCAATTCTATATTGCCATCTTCCAAATTGCTAATTCTTTCCTCCATATTATCGGCCCTACTGTTCAGAGCATCTAGATTTTTCTTAATCTCCTCTATTGTGTTCTTCATTTCCAATATTTCTGTTTGGTTCTTCTTTATCGTATCAAACTCTTTTGTGACATAGCTCCTGAACTCATTGAGTTGTCGGTCAGAATTCTCTCTTAACTCATTGAGAATTTTAATGATGGCTGTTTTGAAGTCATCATCATTTAGGTTATATATCTCATTTTCTTTGGGATTGTTTTCTGTGTATTTGTTACTTTCTTTCTGTTCTGGAGATTTAATGTATTTTTTCATATTGCTTGGTGTTGTTGATTTGTGCCTCCGCATGGAGATAGAGTTTAGTTGCTCCTTTCACTTGTTTCAGCTGCTGCGGTGGGGGAGCAGCTGTTTATACTGCACCAACCAGGAACCCTGTCCACAGTTGCTAGCTGGGCCTTGGCCCCTCCTCGTAGTCCCAGTGGTCCTTTGGATTCCCTCCTCTGCCGTGGGGGCCGTCACAGGGGGGCTTCAGGCTGCTGGTGCCTACTGTTGCAGCCCACCTAGACGTGCTCCCTCCTTGGGGTCTGCAACGGTGTTATGGGCTTTTCCAGCGGCCAGGGGTGGGATCACTTATATTTGTCGCTCCGTCACTGTCGGCACCCACAAAATCTCACTTGTCCACTGTGGGTCGCAGGAGAGCTATTGGCATCTTCTACAGTCTGTGGTTAGTTCACCTAGCTATGCTACTTTTGTCCTGGGGTCTTCCAGCCTTGTGGCTGCCGGATGGGTGCTTTCTACTAGTGCTGTGCAGAGGCTTTCCCTGAGGCTGCTGTGAGCCTGTAGGGTTTCCCCCTAGGCTATGGAGCTGGGTCGCTGGAACTCCCCCCAGCCCCAGTCCTGTTCCCCAGGAACTCGGGGAGCCCTTTGCCCTGTCTTGGGGGATAGCTGGAGATCCTGATTTCAGTGGTAGCTGGTCAGCTGCTGCCCTGCCTGATATTCTCCTCTTGGGGACCCTCCCAGTATTGTGGGTGCTGGGCTTGGCCCCTCTGCTAATAGCAGACAGAGAGTTTTGTCTGCTGCCCGGGCAGAACTCTGGAGCTTCGCCTCTGGGGCGCAGAGCGGGCCTCTGGAGCTTCACCCTGTCCCAGTCCTCTCCAAGATCTCCAGCAATCCCTAGCCCCACGGGGCGGGCAACAGCAGCTGGAGGTCACTTCGCCCTCTGGGATTCTCTCCGGGACTTTCCCAGAGTTGAATGCTGGGCGTGGCCCCTCCGCTAATGGCAGACAGAGAGTTTTGTCTGCTGCCCGGGCAGAACTCTGGAGCTTCCCCTGTGGGGCATGGAGCCGGCCTCTGGAGCTTCACCTTGTCCCAGTCGTCTGCAAGATCTCTGGCAATCCCTAGCCCCACCGTGCAGGCAGTGGCAGCTGGGGGACCTCCGTACCCTCAGCGACTCTCTCTGGGACCCTCCAGGCTCCGTGAACACCAGGCAGGATCTCCCCTCCAATGGCGGGGAGAGACTCTCCCCGCGGGTCCAGGTGTGCAACTCCAAAGTTTCCCTCTGCGTTTAGGAGTAATTGCGGGGGCTTTAGGTAGGGTTCTGGTCACCTGTTTCCACCGTTGCTCCTCTATTGTGTGCTCGTTCCTGCCCTAGATGTGTGTTGATCTTCTGGGGGCGTCCGTTGGAAGAAAGCCGCTTGCGGGTACTAGGCTGTTCGTTTGGGGTGGGAGAGTTTTCACCTATTTCCACATCCTCCCGGAGGAAAGTCCGTCCGCCTTCCGATGTATAGTCGCGTGGGTCTCTCAGACGTCCTGAGATGCTGTCTGGATATCCTTTGTTAAGCGATAAGTGTCCAAATAATTGTAGACTCGAAGAGGGAGAGACAAAGAGGACTACTCACGGCACCATCTTGGATTCAGCCTCAGCATTTTAACTTTTTAAAAAGCATATAGCTGTTGACTTATTTGCAACTTGCTTTATTTTGTTCATTGCATGAATATTTCAAGTCATCCTAAAATATTTTGAAACTACAAAGAGCAAAAGTAAATAAGTGGAGACCTTTTATCTCTGCTTAAAAACTTTATTTAAATATATCCCAGAACATGTTTCTGGTAAAATTGAGTTTGTAAATATTTATCAAATCATTTTGTACTTTAACCAAGTTAAGGTAGCTTCTAATTTCTAAGGGGAAAGAGCTAAATTTGAGAGATGGACGATTTCTGAAGGAGAGGGAGAAAGCTAATCTTCACAGAGTATTTTGTTCTGGACACAGTGGATTCATGGGTGATAGAATAATGGTCTCTTTTTCTCTTTATAGTTAGAAAGGAAGGAAGCAGAAGAGGTTGAAAAAGTCTCAGGGGAGGTTTTCACTTGTCTTCAGGCACAAACTGGGTTAGAGTTCTCAGATTAGGGAAATGAGTGCCTTGATTTCTGGTGAAGATGGGAGTCCACTAAAGCCAGAAATATGGTAACATGGCTTTAATTTTAATTAAGTAATTCTGTGTGAGTTTAAATAAATTATGCCTAGAGATGGCAAAGATGGAAAGAAATTAAGTACTGCTGTATGGAGTGTTTTATTTGTGAGGATTCTCTGGTATCTGTTTTTTTTTAACTGTCTCTAGTTGTGTATTATATTTACAGTAATCAGTACTGCTAATTTATTTGAATCGTTATGATTAGCAGTTTAATTAAAAGCCCTCCTAAAATTTTATAGAAGGATAATAGATGAGAAAAGTGGTCTAATTTTGTTCAGTCTCTCTTTTGTTGAAATATATCTATAAGAAACCTTGTTAGCCATACCACAAGACAATAATGCAATCACTATATGCAGCAAAAGCCAAAGTTACTATAAACAATGAATTGTTCATTTATTAAAGAAATATTTATTATATGTCTACTATGTGCCAAACACTGTGTTAGATGGATGAATGAAAGTGAACAAGGGTCTATCTCTATCCTCAAGGAAGTTATAGTTTGGTGTAAGGTACGTGCAATAGAACAAATGATTACAAACAGTAATGTTAGTGCAACAACTGGGTAAACCATGATGTTCTGGGTTTGGGAAATGAGTGGGAAGATCTTCATGGAGGAAGTGCTCTGAGTAGAGACCTGAAGGATGAACAACCATCAGTCAGTTAAAAAGATTATGGAGGAAAGAGGAAACTCCTTGTACAAAGAGCTTGAGGGGAAGAAAAAGAAATAGATGCCTTGGGACAGCATGCTGTCCCCAAAGTACTAGGGGAGATGTAGTAGGGGGTGAAGAGTTGAAGTAAGCAGAGCTGCAGCATGAAGCAAAGAGGACTTTGTAATGCATGTTAAGGACTTTAACCTGAGGGCAATGGGGAGCTCATGAATGTTCTTGAGAGCTGGCCTCATAAACTCAAATCAGTAAAGTGACATCAAATGTTAAAAGAGCTAAGTAGGGAGAATAGTGGTCCCCAAACGTGACAAAATCTTAATCCTATGAGCCTGTGAATAGATTATCTTTCAGGAAAAAGAGAGTTTTAAGATGTGATTGAATTATAGACTTTGAAATGGGGAGATTATCCTGGATTATCTGAGCAGGCCCAACCTACACTCAAGTGTCACATTCTGAGATATGCATCGTTAGGCGATTTTGTCATGGTGCAAACATCACAGAGTGTATCTACACAAATCTAGATGGTGTATACTACAACACATCTATGCTATATGATACTAATCTTATGAGACCACCGTCATATATGCAGCCTGTTTTTGACTGAACCCTAGTTATGTGGCGCATGACTCTAATCACGAGAGTCTTTAAAAGCAGAGAACCTTTCCCAGTGAGGGTAGATGTGACATTGTGGGCTTTGAAGATGGTGGAAGGGAACCATGAGCCAAGGAATGTGGGTGGTCTCTAAAAGCTGCAAAGGGCAAGGAAATGGATTCTATCATAGAGCCTCCAGAAAGGGACACAGCTCTGCTACTAATTTGATTTCAGCCCAGTGAGACCTCTCTCAAACGTCTAACCTACAGAACTGTGAGATAATAACATTATGCTGTTTTAAGCCACTTACTTTGTGGTAATTAGTTACATTAGTGATAGTAAACCAATACACTCAGATTCCTCAGAGTGAACCGTGTAGAGGCCACATTGTATTTTGCTTATATGTAAAGTTCTCTCAAGAGGCCAGGTGGAGGGTTTATGTTATATGAACTGAGATGAGTTGGAAAATAAAGCAGATGAGGAATGTGTGTGTGTTTTAAAGAAGGAGAAGAAGGTAAAATGATTTGATATTAAATAATTTGTACTTTTCCTTTAAGGTAAACCTTTTCCATATTTTTCATAAATTGAATCACTTCCTTTAGGAAGAAAAAATAATTCTACTTAATCATAGCTATTAATTTGAATGGAAATATATCAGAATTCAAGAATGTCAATTCTAAACTTCAAAGAAATCATCTATTCACATGTATCGAAATCTGCTCCGCTTGGCCTGACTGGCCCCTTCATTAGATCTTACATCTGAAATAATCCTAAAGACTTCCTCACATTGTACTCAGCCTGCTAAGGAAGCAGAAAACTAGAGGTATCCTGGGTATAACATCCATCAATAAAGGTGATTCCCAGAATTTCCAATACAGTGCCATATAAGTCCTAATATTCATAAAGGTAACTGATAAAAAAATTTCAGGAAAAGTTACCCATTGGGTAATATCATTGGATATTATTTGCATGAATCACTTTAAGTTTGCTTGACCTTGAATGGGAATGAATTTAGGAGACTCAAGAATCCAGGAGACCTGGGACAGAGATCTCACCTCCCCTGTGCGTTGTTTATGCTCTTCCAAATATGAAGTAGTTAATCCACTTACATGAACAATGAAATCAAATGAAGACTTTTTGCATATCCAATAGACCTCTATTAATGGAAAAATGAATGTGTTGAGAAGAGGACAGGGCCATAAAGGAATGATGGAGGGAGTTACCAGCAGAAATGGTTGTGCTGGACAACTCCACTGTCCATGTCCTTTAAGAAGGACTAATGACCTGGAGGTGATGGCCTGAGACATACCTTCCAGAGATAGTGGCAAATAGTACTGAATGTGGGCTAATCCATTCAGGTTAAGAAACAAAGATTTTATGGGAGCAATGGGTTTGGATAGAAGAGAGCAAGAGGAACTCAGAGTGTGGTGATCAAAAGGGAGACTAAGCTGTGAAGTGGAGTCAGGTGCTGAACTGGTAAAGGAATGAATGGTTGAAATCAAGGAAATACAGACCTAGTAGGCACTTTAGGTGACAAAGACTGGGAAGAGAAGAGTATGGATGTGATATCATGGGACACAAATTTTCCAGGCCCCTACACAGCTCAGATAGAAATGGCGGAAAAGGGTAATGTACTTCAGTACATTTTGTTTAGAAAATTATTCAGTAGCCATAATGGGAATCCAACAGGGATATCTTGGAGAGAATGTTTAATGGAGTAAAAAGGCATCTTGTTTTGTAATGTACCTCAACTATACATAGTGTATCTTTTTGGATCCTACCATATGCTAGTAATAAGAGTTATACACATGTACAACTTCAGGGCTGTTTGTTGTTGAACACGGAAGGCAGCATTTGGGCAGGGTATGGGCTCTGGAGTCAGGAAGACCTAGGTCTGAATGGGATTCCTGACCCTTACTTTCCGTATAATGCTGGGCAAGTCATTTTTTCTTCCTAGGACCTCATTTCTTCATTTGTAACATAGGGATAGTACTATTTGCATCATAGCACCGCAATGAGTATTTTATTAAATAGCTTTTGTGCCTCATATATGTTAAGTACCCAATAAAATGTGGTTGCTGTAATACTAATTGTGAGAATCCCAGGGAGATTATTTTTGTGCAATAATCATTTCCCCTTTTTGGCTATCCATGGTGGGGTCAGTGGACAGATCACCAGGGGGAACAGTGAGAAAAATTTGGCAGGAGGAGCCTCCATTTCCAAATATGCACACAAAATGTACCTCTTGCCTAAGCCAGAGGTGGAGGTAGATGTCATGTGTCATATAAGTCTCTGTCAGTTTGGAGAAATATGTTTTCAATCATAAACTAGGAAAACACTTTCTTATTCTCCAACAACTTCCACAGGGCATCTTTGATCTCTTTGTTCCTTAAACTGTAGATTAGAGGGTTCAGCATGGGGATCACCAGTGAATAGAACACAGACACCACCTTGTCCCTGCCAAGAGAGTAGCTGGAGCTGGGTCGCAGGTACATGAAAAGGGCTGTCCCAAACAGCAGAGTCACCACCATCAGGTGTGAGGCACATGTGTTGAAGGCTTTCCTTTGGCCTTCCACTGAATGGATCTTCAAGACAGCAGCAACTATGTAACTGTAGGAGATGATGAGGATGAGGAATGATGTTCCCCCAATAGTGACCACTACAAGAAAATTCACCACTTGACTGAGGAACGTGTCAGAGCAAGAAAGTGCTAAAACTGGTGGGAGGTCACAGAAGAAATGGTTGATGATGTTGGGTCCACAGAAGTGGAGCTGAAATATAGAGCAGGCCTGGTTCAGGGAGCTCAGGAAGCCACTGAAATATGCCCCAATCACCATGCGTGTACAGAGACCCTGGGACATGATGGCAGTGTAGAGCAGGGGACTGGAGATGGCTGTGTATCGATCATATGCCATAGCAGTCAGGAGAAAGCACTCAGTTAGACCTATGCCATCAAAAAAAAAAGAACTGAGCAGCACAACCCAGGAATGATATGGTCTTCTGCTCCTGGAAGAAGTCAGTGAGCATCTTGGGAGCCACTGTGGAAGAGTAACAGATGTCAATGAAGGACAACTTGCTGAGGAAGAAATACATGGGTGTTTGCAGACGGGTGTCACTTCTGATTAGAAAGATGAGGGCCAGGTTCCAGGAGAGGGTCACAAGATAGATACCCAGGAAGGTCACAAAGAGCAGGACCTGGAGTTCTGGATGGTCTGCAAATCCCACGAAGATGAATGTGGTCACTGATGAGCTGTTCCAGGCCTTAGTTGTGGACGTGTTTCCCATGGACCACAATGACAAGATGCAGATCTGGGATAATAATGACAATCTGCACTACAGTGGTATCAACAAATAATTAAAAAATATGTGAGAGGGAGAGCAAAGTATTACAGAGGATTACAACTTTATGCAAAGATTCTCTCTCTTTCTCTCAGAAGGCAATTATAGTCATTGTCTTAAATATTTGCTTTTTAATATAGCATGGTTGATATGAGCTTAAACTTTGGATTCAGACTTCCTGTGATCAAGTCCTGCCTCTACCAATTAGCAGCTGTGTTACTTTGGGTGATATGTATATCATCTCTAGGCTTCAATTTCTTTTTCTTTAAGACAGATGACAGGATCAATGTCATACATTTATTTTAAGAATTAAAATAAGGCAAAGTTTTTAAAGTGCCTGATACATAGTAAATCCCCGATGAAAGTTATTATTTGGACAGTTTTTTGTATGTCCCAGATGAGTTACCTCATGCCCTGAAAATAACTATTCATCTAACTTATTTAAGTTTCAGTATTAGAATGGAGAAACCAAGGGAGAGACCAGATTCAGCTATGTAATTGTGAAACAACCAATCAGACATTTAGAATATTTTTTTTAAACTTAAAGTCTCAGCTATGTTCCATTTTGACATTTTATGTAGACTCTAAGTAAAATGAAATTTTTTTTACTTTTATTAAGATTATGATAGTTTACAACCTTGTGAAATTTCAGTTGTACATTATTGTCAGTCTTGTTGTAGGTGCCCCACTTCACCCTCTGTGCCCACTCCCCCATCCCGCTTTTCCCCTGGTAACCACCAATCAGTTCTCTTTGTCTACATGTTTAACTTCCACCTATGAGTGGAGTCATACAGAGTTCATCTTTCTCTATCTGGCTTATTTCATCAAAAAGATTAGGCCAGATGTGTATAGAAATGCTCTTAACTGTCAAATATTAGATCTGAATATACTAACATAGTTCCACTTTCAAATTTGTCTTCAGTCTGAGCTCTCTAAGCTATTTAATTGTTAAGAATGTGGATTCTGGCTATAGCCTGCCTGGATTTAATTCCCAGCTTTACCATGTAATATATGTGTGATCTTGGGCAGGTTAGTTGAACTCTCTATGACTCTGTAAAATTAGGGATAATAATAGTACTTTGTTATTAGAATTCCTTCTCTCTCTCTCTTTCTTTCTTTCCTTCCTTCTCTTCTTAAATCTCTTTTAAGACATGCATGGCCCATAGTAAGTGCTCTACAAGAGTTTTTTATTGCTATTGTTATTTAAAAATCTAAATTATAATGTAACCTCAATCAAATTCTTATAACTTTCAGTATATGAAGTATCTTTCAAGATCAGGGACTTGATTCCACCCAATCCACATCTATAAGAATTTCCATCACCCCCTCTGCATCCACACTAAGTCTCAATCCACATAAATCAGAAAAGAACACTTACCATCAGCGGGTCTTTGAACCTGAGGTCCTAACTCAGCAGAAGGCACTAGGAAAAGTGTGGTCAGAGGGCCTGGTGGCTCATGGTGAATGACCCGTATAGGTGTGGGATATATCTTGATCCTTCTTCAGGTTTTAACCCAAACAATTTAGAAATCATCAAAATTACCTATCTTTTAAACAATATTTTCATTCTGTTCTACCTATCTCTTTAAATATGATGAATCTCACAAATTTCCTTTTGTTTTTCAAAATGGAAATGTTATTTTATGAATTTTAAAGCAATATGTGAGAACTGGAAGATAATTAGATCAATAAACAACGGTGAAATAATAAACCTAAAAATCATGGGTACTTCCCGATCAATGCAAAAAAATTCCTCTTAAAACTGGAAATTATGACAATCTATCTCCTGAAATTAGAGCTCTTAACATTTAGGTGTATGCCTTTCATGTTCAAGTATATGTATATGCATATGGCTGTTTGTATCAAAGACCCTCTACAATTTACATATATTATAGAAATTATTCCAAGTCAATAACTTCACAATTTGGGAAGTAATGCTTTCTCTATTTGCTATAAATTTTTCTGGCTCAGTTTAGGAAAGCCACGCCATTTTATTATCTCCAATTTTTCATAAGTCAATCTACATCTACCTATTGCCAGTCAGTCAAGCTATCATTGATCTTTACTTTCCTCTTGGAAATTGCACAGAGATATGCCCTTGGTATAGACTCCCTCTCTTCTTGCACTCAATAGCTCCTGTTACAGATTTTCCAGTTCTAAACCTTAAAATTTGGGTAATGAGAGAATGTGAAGCTCCTTTTAGCCATCACCATGCCATCATTTGTGCAGAGTTTCAGAGATCTCTTACACTAATCTCAATCTTGTCAAATATGGCTTTAAGATTTGTATTATGTTTAGAGGCTCTGCAACTGTTTGTGAAAGGTGTGTAGAATTTCCAGGATCAGGAGGGGATTCTTTCCTTTTGAAGAAAATAAAAGGGCCTCCAGCAAAGTTTGACATAACCCAGTGCAGATGTAGTGCCACACAGAGAAATTGGGAGCTAAACGAAAACAGCTCTACCGGAACCCTCACCCATTCTGTGTAGGGTCTGCCATTTAGCAAGGTAGAGACCTGAGGTCTGTGATGTTATTAAAGGTCATTTGGGCACCTACTCAGGTTAGCACAAAGGGAAGGGGGATGAGTTGGTGGTGATGATTCTGGGTAGGCTTCAGGATAAGCCTGGTTCTAATCCTGTTTCTACCACTTGCCAGCCGTGGGATGTTGGGCAACTCATTTAGTCTTTCTGATCTTCTATTTCTCCATTTGTAAAATGGGGATAACAGTGGCTACTTAAGAGTTGTTTGAGGGTTGTTTAAGATAATATGTGAAAGCCTCATGGGTCTTGAGATAGGACGTTTGCTTAATAAATTGGGAATGCTATTGCTATCAGCAGTGAATATTCCATAAAGAATTATTTATGGAAATTAGCCTTATTTTGGAAATGCTTCCTTCTCATGTGGCAGGTTGAAGTGTGCTTATCTTATAGACATAATGAGTTCACTGATAGACCATGTAGCTTTGTAAAAAGTGTTTAGGAGTGAGATTGAAGAATTTAATCATCTGGACTTGATGGGTCAACTGAAAGTCTGTTTAGAGTGTTGCCATTAGGGCAGAGAACTTCCACATTTGGAAGGAACAGAAAGTGAAGCTGGACAAATTGAAACAAAAAGAAAAGAATATCCCGGGTTTTATTCCCACATATAGATTCTCTGAATCTTACTCTAAAACATTAAGTGAAAGGTATATTAAGAGTTGTATGGAGCACTTTATGTCACCAAACTCTACTCATGAAGTAGTGCTTCTTCCCTTGAGAAAGGAAATCTCCTTCACTCTTACTGCAAACTCAGGGAGGCTCAGTTTGGTCTGAGTCTGGACTCCCTTTGATCCTATAATACAGGTATAATCAACACCAGGCCTCTTTTACAGAGCTGAAGAAGGAGAGTTTGAGAGGCTCAGGACCTCATTGGATTCATAGACGCTGGAGGCGAATGTTTGTGAATAACACTAGCCTTCAAGACCATAGTGAAGATAAAAATAATACAGTAAAATTAAGCACCTAGCACAGTACCTTGCACATAGAAGACACTTAGAGATTGATGAGAACTGGTAGGGTGGATTTACAACTCAGGTCATCTTTTGACAAAAATGGCAAGAAAGTGTTAAGTTTTATAGCCAAATCTTCCTAATCGGAGCTTAACAGGTGCAGCTGGTGATGGAAGAGAAAAATGGAACAATGACGCAGAGAACCTGAGCTAAACTGTGGAGGTGATGTGGGTTTTCTATGGTTTCTCCATCATTCATGATCTGAGCTGTGTCCTTCACTTCATGATGCCTCCTCCTCTCACTCCTCCAGGAACCTGGTGTCCACAAGGTCTTGCTCTTCTAGCTCTGTCTATCATCTAAATGCACAAATGGTTGATGTAACTGAAAGAGACTCTCTCAATGTGAGGTGAGAATTCAAAAGGCACCAAGAGATTAATTCAAGAATTAAGATTCAGATGGTAAAATTCAAGCCATCAGTCAGAAAAGAGAAACCGGGTTTTAGAGATTAGAGATCTCTTCAGTGTTTGGAAAATCTGCTATGTCAAGTCTGTCCCAATCACACCCCTTCCAAATTACTTTTCAGACTACTTACTAATAATTGGGGCTGTGTTAAAGGACATAGCAATCCCTTCCAAAACTTCATTCCCTCTTAAATCTCTTTCTAGCTGCAAGTGCTCAAACATGGTCCAGGAGGACCATCAAAGGAGCAGAAAGGTAAGATTTGGGCTGAATTTGAGGAAAGACAGATAGAATTGAAAGGTATATGGAGGTAAACGAAAATCCAAAGAACTTCTTAGCCATCTATATGGCCTTGTAGATCTAGGGTGCTTTATAAGTGAGATTAATATGAGCATGAAGACAAAAAGTAAAATATGAATGGCTGCACCCACCTTCTCCCTCTTGTTCTGTCTGACCCTTAGCTGATACTTGTCTTGAGTTCTGCTTTGGAAGGAGTCTAATCAGGCTTTGGTAACTGCTTCCAATCCCCAAAGTGCTAATGAGTTGGAGAGCAAGCTTGAGGCTGATTTATTTATCAAAGGTCAAAATATCCACTTGGTGAATAGAATGTGTGGGCAGAAAAGTGGAGGGAAAAGATACACAGAAGAGGAAAGATGTAATCTTAAGAAATTCTCCTGCTGTCTGCTAATATCTGCATTTGGGGTCATTTTTGAAGTGTTTCAAAGCTGGGGCTGCAGGGGAATTTGAGAGAGGTTTTTTTTTTGCCTCTCTCCTTGGAGGTGTTTCATTACATTTTCCCTTGAGAGTCTTTTTGAAAAAGAAAGAAATGTATTATCCAAACTTCACAGATTTGTAGTTAATTGATCTCTGGGGTGGTATGCTCATATAAGTGCTCTGAAGAAGATGCTTATTAAACTCCATCCCAATGGCTTTCTCATCCTCCAAGGCTACTCAAGATCTCTTCTGGTAGTACATAAAGAACAAGCTCAAGATAACATTGGGACACATAGGGCAAGATAGACGCCTATTCTGCAGAAGAAAGAAAGATTGTAAACAAACAAACAAACACACAAACAAACTCTTTTCCACTCCTTCATAGAACCTTTTTGGCCTGAAGTATTTTAAGCGGATGGGAATTCAAACTTATTGAGCTTCTACTATGTGCTAAACACTGTACTAGGTGTCTTATGTGTGATAACTCACTAAATCCTCCAAACCCTCCCTTGCAAGGAGGAAACTGAAATTCTGAGAAAGAGTAAGCTGTTCAAAATTTTATAGCTAATAAGGGATTGAGCCACTATTTGAACCAAGGACTATGTGACAAGAAATCCTGCATTTGCATGTATGGTACATGCATTTATTTTGGAACTCAATTGCACATAAATGTGTATATATGGTCAATCGTATCTCTCAACTCATAATCCTTTCTCTTTTCACAGAAACCTACTACCTTCCTCCAGGAGAAAGACATTAGATACAGAAGTTTTCCTCTAAAATTTTTAGAAACTTACTCTGACTTAGCATGATAGAGTATAAAGATGTAGGATTTTTATTCTATGGAGGGCTACATACAACAAAAAATAATTTGGGTCCAGGCATTCCATAAAAATCAAGGCTTTAATTCATGTATTTGAAGATGAGGGGAGAAAAATAAAAGGTTTGATTCACTTGTTTCTTAATCTGAGAATATTGAACTGTCATCTTTTAAAAATAACTAGAATAAATAGTGGAAAATTGATTCCAGCTCATGGCCAACTAAGAGAGAGAAAGTTTTTCTAACCAGACAAAGAAAGAAATAGAGGGGGAGACATCCAGGAGAGGCTAAGGAATAGAATTCCAGTGAAAACATGGATAAGGGAGATATTATTTATTCGTCCATTTTATAAGTCTTTATTAATGCCTCTTCTGTGCCAGACCCTGTGTAACTCATCAGAGACACACAGAATGGAAGATGAGATAAGAATTTTGCCTGTCTGGTGCTTACATAATAATGGAGCTACTTACGATGAAGTTGTCACTGAAGGCAAGCTTTGGAAAACCAAGCTACTGCTGCCTTGACCATTATGTTTTTCATAACGACTAATATGATGGCTAGATGGGATGATGTTTCTGACTCCACTGAAGAGCTTTCATAAATAAAGTGACAAGCTTGGGGTTTTAAACTCTCAGCTCACCTCCAAGACAACCAGAAAGCCTCTATAAAGGCTCTAAAATAAATATTTTATTTCTTGTAGATTCAAGGTCGATAAGACAAAATCAGATGCAAACTTAATTGTGCAGATCGCAAAGCCTCTTAAATTAAAGTTATGACATGTTTGAAAAAGAGGAAGACCCTGAAATTTGGATTGGGGATACTTCAGTAGGCTCTAAGGAAGTTGATAATCTTGAACTCCTAAATTATCCTGAGCCTTTCTAGCCATGAGAATAGTCCCTTTTAATCTGTCTGAAGAGACTAGCCTTCCTTTTTGCAATAAGTATTTATTAGCCTCGTGTGAAGCATTGCCTTGCAAGGGGATGCCTGTCCACATTAAGCCCCACCAAACCAGCCTTCATTGCTGCCAGATCATAATTAGATTCAAATATCAGCATGCTCCAGAAGGACAAGTAAAAAGTATGACTTTTGAGAAGAGATTATTTTTCCCAAGCTTGAAAGATATTGAGTTATTTTGGAAAAATCCTGGGGGAACATATGTAGAATGGATTCTAAATATGTTAGCAACAAAGACAGACTACAGCATTAGGTTGGGTAAAATGTATTCACATACTCTGGACTGTGGCTCAGTACAAAGGAAAGAATCCAATGTTTTAGGGAGATAGAAATTTTAAAGTAGGTTTATCATGTGTGATCTACATGCTAATCCCTCCCCAACCACGTCTATCTAGAGGGTTGAGAGGGAAGTCCCGTCATTCAGGCATGGAGGAACAACAGAAAGGGGAGAACCAGCATCTGTGAAAATTAGCATGTAGAATGACAGTGAAAGATGCTGTCATTGAGAAGATGTCTTGATTTTTTTGTACAGGCAAATGGTGGTGCTGAACCTCCAGAGACAGGGTGGACAAAGTTAATATATTGGGCAGCAGGACTTATACAGTCTGAGTCTGGCTTTTTTCATCTAGCATCTTGCATTCGTGATTCACTCGTATTGTTGTGTGTATCAGTATCCCATTCCTTTTTATTGCTAAGTAGCATTCCATTGTGCGAATGTAAGACAATTTGTTTAATTATTCTGCAGTTGAAGGACATTTGGATGGTTTTCACTTATGGGCCATGGTGAATAAAGCTGCTATTAACATTTTGATACAGATTTTCTTGGGAACACAGGTTTTCATTTCACTTGGGTATATATCTAGAAGTGAAATTGCTGGGTCATATAGTAACTTCATGCTTAATTTGATGAGAAACTACCAAAATGTTTTCCAAAGTGGATGCCTCATTTTTCATTTTTATTAGAAATGCATGAGAGAATCAGTTGTTCTGTATCCTTTCCACCTTTCAGCATTGTCAGAATTATTTATTTATTTATTTATTTATTATTTATCTTTGAGGAAGATTAGCCTTGAGCTAACATCTACTGGCAATCCTCCTCTTATGTGAGGAAGACTGGACCTGAGCTATCATGCATGCCCATCTTCCTCTACTTTATATGTGGGACGCCTACCACAGCATGACTTGCCAAGTGGTGCCGTGTCCACACCCGGGATCCGAACCGGCGAACCCCCGGCTGCCGAAGCGGAATGGGCGCACTTAACTGCTGTGCCACTGGGCCAGACCCAGAATTTTTTGTTTTTTATTTTGCTGTTCTACTAGGTCTATGTGGGATTTCATTTCAGTTTTAACTTGCATTTTCCTGACAAATCGTGATGTTGAGTATCATATGTTCATTACACATGTGTTTTGCTGAACTACATGTTCAAATGTTTTGTCCATTTTTTATTTGGTTATTTTTTAAAAGAAATATTGAGTTTTGAGGATTCTTTTTTCTGGACAAGTACTTTACCAAATATATGATTTACAAATATTTTCTTACAGTCCATAGCTTGTCTTTCTTTCTTTTAATAATGCCGTTCAAGAGCAGAAGAAATTACTTTTGATAGCTGATTTGTCACTTTTTTCTTTGATGGGATTGTGCTTTTGGTATTGTATCTTGGAAATTTTTGCCTAACCCAAAGTCATAAAGACTTTCTCCTGTGTTTCTTCTGGAAATTTGTAGTTTAGATTTTACATTTAGTTGTAAGATCCGTTTTGAGTTATGGTGTGAGAAATGGATTGTGTTTCACATTTTGACACATGGATATCCAAATGTCCAGCATTGTGGAAAAGAATATCTTTTCTATATTGAATTGTTTTTTGCATCTTTGATGGAAACCAATTGATCATAAACATGTGAGTCTATTTCTGTACTCTCTATTCTGTCCCATTGATCTATACTATATTTATCCTTTCTCCAATACAATACTTTCTCGATTGCCTTTGCTTTAGAATAAATCTTAAAAACAGCTAATGTGAGTCATCCAACTTTGCTCTTCTGTATAAAAATTATTTTGGCTCTTCTAGTTCCTTTGTCTTTCCATGTAAATTTTGGAATCAGCTTGAAAATGTCTACAGAAAATGCTGCTGAGATTTTGGTTTGAAATGCATTGAGTCTAGAGATCAATTTGCGGGAATTAATATCTTCCTACATTGAGTATTCTAATAAATAAACATGATATATGCCTCAATATACTTAGATATTTGATTTCTTTCATGAGTGTTTTGTAGTCTTTTTCGTACAGACTTTGTTAGATTTATACCTAAGTATTTCATGTCGTTTTTTGGTGAGAATGTAAATGATACATTTAAAAGTTTCAATTACCAATTGCTCGTTATGAGTATGCAGAAATACATTTACTTTTTAGATATTAATCTTTTGTTTTGTGGCATTGCTTAACTTATTCTTTTTTCAACTTTATTGAGGTATAATGGACAAACAGAAATTTTACATATTTAAGGTATACAATGCAATATTTTGATATACATTGTGAAATGATCACAATCAAGCTAATTAACATATCCATTACCTCACATAGTTTCTGTTTCCTTCCTTCTTTCCTTCCTTTCCTCCTTCCTCTCTTCCTTTCTTCTTTGTTATAAGAATGCTTAAGGGCTACCCTCCTACCAAATGTGAAGTATACAATACAGTATTGTTAACTGTAGTCACTATGTTGTGCATTAGATCTTTAGAACTTATTCATCTTGTGTGACTGAAACTTTCTACCCTTTGACTGGTATCTCCCCATTTTCACTCCACCTCGCATCTAGTAACCACCATTCTACTCTCAACTTCCATGAATCTGACTATCTTGGATTCCACATTTGAATGAGGCCATGGAATATTTGTCTTTCTGTGTCTGACTTATTTCACTTAGCATAACGTCCTCCAGGTTCATCTATGTTCTTGCAAATGAAAAGATTTTTTTCTTTTTAAGACTGAATAATATGTCTTTATATCTCTATATACCATATTTTCTTATCTGCCCATCTGCCAATGGATGTTTAGGTTGTTTTCACATCTTGGCTATTGTGAACAATGCTGAAATGAACTTGGAAGTGCAGATACCTCTTGAACACACTGATTTCATTTTCCTTGGATATATAACAAGAAGTGAGATTGCTAGATCATATGGAAGTTCTATTTTTAATTTTTGAGAAACCTCCATAATGTTTTCCATGTTGGCTGCACTAATTTACATTCACAGCAACAGTACACAGGGGTCTCTTTTTTCTACATTCTCGCCAACGCTTTTCATCTTTTGTCTTTTTACTAATAGCCATCCTTACAGATGTGAAGTGATATCTTAGTGTGGTTTTGATTTGCCCATGCACACTCGTGTGTGTGTGTGTGTGTTTGTGTGTTTGTGTGTGTTGGGGGAACAGAATGAACGCAAAGAATGACAAGGTAATTGTTTTCTTCAAGGATTTTTCCTTCCCCACACTCTCACTGGTCCTCTGTTTTTCACCCTCTACACATTTTGTTTATGCCATTTCCACTTCTCTCAGAGTTTAAATCAACAATGCTATACAAAACCAGTGCTCCTGCTAAAATCAGCTGGGGGATTAAAACATGATCAGAAAACAATGAACAAACAAATTTTCCAGAGTTTCTTCTCATCTAGATTCATTCACATTCCTATGCCTGTGACTCTTCAGCAGAGAGTCTCACATGCGTTTGTACAACAATCTATCATTGTGCTACCTACTATTTTCTTTCCTTCCTGGTCTGGATCATGGTGGTGTTTCCTGCGGATACCTGCCACACCACTAACTATGATGTAAACCAACATTAGTGCCAAAGCTGAAATGCTGGCGTTGAAGACACAGATATCTGCTCTGAGAGGATCATCACCTGATGCCACCCAAACTACTTTCACTTTCAATGCCCCATTAAGTATTAGTCAACACTCTTTTTCCATTTCCTTTTCTTTCCACTATTCTTTTTCGAGGCGTCTTGTGCCAGAACTCAGGAATGAATTTTGGGCTGGGCTGAAGGATGATTTGAGTGATAGAAAAATGGCTCTTTCCAGAATCACCTCTCTCTTCTGAGACGGCATCATTGTTCTGAAACCAGACGAGTACAATCTGATTCTTTTCCTTTGAGATTCTCCCTTTGAGAGTTCCCAAGAGACATTCAGATGAATGGACATTTAGTCAGAGCAACATTCAAAGGCTTCTTGGAAAATTCATACTCAAGATGGTGTTGATTCATATGTATCTTCAAATACCTTGATAAGCAGGGAAAATTTTGTGCTTTTTTTGCATAAACAATTATTTGAAAAATTTCCTGCAATTTTCACTATATCAATGGTTAAGGATATTTTCATTTTATTTAGGAATCAGTACTTATAATTTCCTAATTATTCTTTTTTAACAGTTTTGCTTGTATTTCGAAACTCTGCTATTGAGTGCATACAAATTTGAGATTATAGCTTCCTGTTTGAGATAACCTTTTTATTTCTAGTAATGTTTCTTATCTTAAAGTTTGCTCTGTAACATTGGGAAAGCTACAGCAGATTTTTTGGGTTAATTGTGTGATACCTCTGTCCTTTTGTTTTCAATCTTTCTGTGTTCTTATATTTAAATCATGTTCCATTAGTAACGTATAGTTGGGTTTGTTGTTTTTAACTAGTCTGACGATCTTATCTTTCACTTTGAGTACTTGGAGTAATTATTGAAAAACTACGTATTTCAATTTAATCAGCCGGAATTGACTCTTTGAAATAAAAAATGAATTAGTACTTTCTCCCACTTCTCCTCTTAACTGCTTCCCAGTTATTACTGTTATTTTTCATTTATTTATTTTTTCATTCTGTTGACGTCATACTGGTTTATTACATTGTATAATTTCAGAAATACATTATTTTATATATATTTCTGTATAGACTGCATCATGCTCACCACCAATAGTCTAGTTTTTATGTCACCATACATATGTGCCCCTCTACCCCTTTCACTCACCTCCGACCCCCTTCCCCTCTGTGTAACCACTAACCTGTTCTCTTCGTCCATGTGTTTGTTTATCTTCCATATATGAGTGAAATCATACAGTATTTGTCTCACTCTGTCTGGTTTATTTTGCTTAACATAATAGCCTCAAGATCCATACTTGTTCTTGAAAATGGGACAATTTTATCTTTTTTATGGCTGAGTAGTATTCAATGTGATGTATACATCACATGTTCTTTATTCATTCATAAGTCAATGGGCACTTGGGTTGCTTCCAAATCTTGGCTATTGTGAATAATGCTGCAATGAACATAGGGGTGCATAAATCTCTTTGGACTGTTTATTTCATATTATTTGGATAAATACCCAGTAGTGGGACAACTTGATCACATGGTATTTCTATTTTTAATTTTTTGAGAAATCTCCTTACTGTTTTCCATAGTGCCTGCAGGAGTTTGCATTCCCAATAGCAGTATATGAGGGTTCCCTTTTCCCTACATCCTCTCCAAACTTTGTTATTTTTTGTCTTGGTAATTATAGCCATTGTGATTGGTATAAGGTGATATCTCACTGTAATTTTTATTTGTATTTCCCTATTAACTAGTGATGTTGAATATATTATCATGTGCCTGCTGCCCATCTGTATATCTTCTTTGGAAAAATATCTGTTCATATCTTCTGCCCATTTCTTGGGCCGGCCCAGTGGCGCAGCGGTTAGGTTCGCACCTTCCACTTCTCGGTGGCCCGGGGTTCCCTGGTTTGGATCCCGGGTGCAGACATGGCACTGCTTGGCACCCCATGCTGTGGTAGGTGTCCCACATATAAAGTAGAGGAAGATGGGCACGATGTTAGCTCAGGGCCAGGCTTCCTCAGCAAAAAAGAGGAGGACTGGTAGTAGTTAACTCAGGGCTAATCTGCCTCAAAAAAAAAATCTTCTGCCCATTTCTTGATCAGGTTGTTTGTGTTTTTGTTGTTGAGTTGTATCAGTTCTTTATATATTTTGGGAATTAACCCCTTGTCAGATATATGATTTGCAAATATTTTCTTCCAGTTGGTGGGTTGTCTTTTCATTTCATTAATGGTTTCCTTTGCCTTGCAGAAGCTTTGTAGTCTGATATAATGACGTTTGTTTATTTTTCCTTTTGTTTCCCTTGCCTGAGTAGACATGATATTTGAAAACATGCTGCTAAGACCAATGTCGAAGAGTGTACTACCTACATTTTCTTCTAGGAGTTTTATGGTTTCGAGAGTTACATTCGAATTTTTAGTCCATGTAAAGTTAATTTTTGTGGATGGTGTAAGATAATGGTTTAGTTTCATACTTTTGAAAGTGGCTGTCCAGTTTCCCCAACACCATTTTTTGAAGATACATTCCTTTCTCCATTGTATGTTCTTGCTTCCTTTGCTGAAGATTTGCTGTCTGTTGATGTGTGGTTTTATTTCTGTGCTCTCAATTCAGTTCCATTCATCTGTGTGTGTGTGTGTGTTTCTGTATCAGTACCATGCTGTTTTGAGTACTATAGCTCTGTAGTATATTTTGAAGTCAGGGATTGTGATGCCTTCAGTTTGATTCTTTTTTCTCAGAATTGCTATGGTTGTTTGTGGTCTTTTGTTGTTCCATATAAATTTTAGGATTCTTTGTTCTACTTTCATGAAGTGTGTCATTGAGATTCTGATTGGGATTTCATTGAATGTGTAGATTGCTTTAGGTAATATGGACATTTTAACTATGTTTATTCTTCCAATCCATGAGCATGGAATATCTTTCCATTTCTTTATCTCTCTCCAGTTTCTTTCACTAATGTCTTATAGTTTTCAGCTTATAGGTCTTTCATCTCCTTGAGTAAATTTATTCTTAGAGGTTTTATTCTTCTGTTGCAATTGTAAATGTGATTGTATTCTTGAGTTCTATTTCTGCTAGTTCACTATTAGTGTATAGACATGCAACTGATTTTTTTTTTTTTAAGATTTTATTTTTTACTTTTTCTCCCCAAAGCCCCCCGGTACATAGTTGTATATTCTTCGTTGTGGGTCCTTCTAGTTGTGGCATGTGGGACGCTGCCTCAGCGTGGTTTGATGAGCAGTGCCATGTCTGCGCCCAGGATTCGAACCAACGAAACACTGGGCCGCCTGCAGTGGAGCGCGCGAACTTAACCACTCGGCCATGGGGCCAGCCCCCATGCAACTGATTTTTATAAGTTGATTTTGTACCTGCAACTTTGCTGTAGCTTTGGATTATGTCTAATACCTTTCTGGTAGATTTTTTAGGGTTTTCTATATATAGAATCACATTGATCACAAACACCTAGAATTTGGCTTCTTCCTTTTTAATTTTACTCCGTTTTATTTATTTTTCTTGCCTAATTGCTCTGGCAAAAACCTCCAGTACTATGTTGAATAGGAGTGGTGAGAGTGGGCACCCTTGTCTTGTTCCTGTTCTCAGAGGAATGGCTTTCAGTTTTTCACCATTAAGTTTGATGTTGGCTGTGGGTTTGTCCTATATGGCCTTTATTATGTTGAGGGAGTTTCTTTCTAAACCCATTTTATTGAGTTTTTATGGTAAATGGATGTTGGATCTTATCAAATGCTTTCTCAGCATCTATGTAGATGATCATGTGATTTTTCTTCCTCATTTTATTAATGTGGTGTATCACATTGATTGATTTGCAGATGTTGAACCATCCTTGCATCCCTGGTATAAATCCCACTTGATCATGGTGTATGATCCTTTTAATATATTGCTCTATTTTATTTCCAATATTTTGTTGAGGAATGTTACATGTGCGTTCATCGGTGATATTGGCCTGTAATTTTCCTTCTTTGTGTTGTCCTTATCTGGTTTTGGTATCAGGGTAATGTTAGCCTCATAGAATGAATCAGAAAGTGCTGCATCTTCTTCAGTTTTTTGGAATAGTTTGAGAAGGATATGTATTAAATCTTTGAATGTTTGGTAGAATTCTTCAGAGATGCCATCTGATCATGGCCTTAGTTTTTTAAGAAGTGTTTGATTCCTATTTTGATGTTTTTCCTTGTGATTGGTCTATTCAGATTCTCTATTTATTTTTGATTCAGTTTTGGGAGGTTGTATGAGTCTAAGTATGCATCCATTACTTCTAGGTTTTCCAATCTTTTGGCATATAGTTTTTTTATAGTGTTCTTTTATAGTCCTTTGTATTTCTGTGGTTTTCACTAAAATATCTCCTCATTCAATTTTAATTTTATTTATTTGAGACTTCTCTCTTTTTCTTAGTGAGTCTGGCTAAGAGTTTGTCAATTTTATTTATCTACTCAAAGATCCACTCTTAGTTTCGTTGATCTTTTTTCTTTTAGTCTTTATTTCATTTATTTCTAGTCTAATTTTTATTATTGCCATCATTCTGCTGACTTTTGGCTTTGTATGTTCTTGTTTTCCAAGTTCTGTTAGATGTAGTTTAAGATTACTTGTTTGAGATTTTTCTCATTTGTTGGGGTAGGCCTGTATTGCTATCTCCTAGGATGCTCTTAGGACCCCTTTTACTGCATCTCATAAGAGCTTGTATGTTGTGTTTCATTTTCCAGGTACTTTTTAAAAAATTTCTCCTTCGATTTCTTCGTTGATGCAATGGTTGTTCGGTAGCATGTTGCTTAGACTTCACATAATGTGAATTTCCCAGTCTGTTTCTTGTACTTGATTTCTCATTTCATAGCATTGTGATCAGCATGATATGATTTCAATATTCTTAAATTTATTGAAGTTTCCCCTGTTTCCCAACATATGGTCTGTCCTTGAGAATATTCCACGTGCACTTGAGAAGAATATGTATTCTGCTGTTTTTCAATGTCATTTTCTTTATATATCTATTAAGGCCATCTGGTCTAGTGTCTCATTTAAGGCCACTGTTTCATTGTTGACTTTCTGCCTTGATGATTTATCCATTCATGTAAGTGAGGTTTGAGGTCCCCTACTATTATTGTGTTATAGCCCATTTCTCCCTTTATGTCTATTAATAGTAGCTTTATTTACTTTGGTGCTCCTGTGTTAGGTGCATACATATTCATAAGTGTTATGTCCTCTTGATGGAATGTTTCTTTTATCATTATATACTGCTCCTCTTTGTCTCTCACTGTCTTTTTTATCTTGAAGTTTGATTTGTCTGATATAAGTATGGCAACATCTACTTTCTTTTGTTTGCCATTTGCTTGGAGTATCATATTCCATCCCTTCTCTCTGAGGCTGTGTTTGTCTTTAGAGCTGAGATGTGTTTCCTGGAGGCAGTGTAATGTTGGGTCTTCTATTTTAATCCATCCAGCCACTTTGTGTCTTTTGAGTGGTGAACTCAATCCATTTACTCTTAGAGTGATTATTGATATATGAGGGCTTAATTTTGCCGTTTTGATGCTTGTTTTCTGGTTGTTCTATATTTCCATTGTTTCTTTTTCCTTGTATTTCTGACTGCCATTTCAGTTTTGTGGTTTCCTGTGAAGGTTTTCACTTTATTTATAATGTGGGTCTGCTCTGATTTTTGTTTAGGGCTTACCATGAGGATTAAAGATCTCATAGATGTGATAGTCTATTTTCTGATAGCCTTTTGTTTCCATTAGCCTAAATAGGTTACATCCCTTTCCTCTTCCCCTCTGGTCATTGTTGTCACAAATTATTCTTTTTTGTGCTGTGGATTTGTGACTAAATTGAAGTGTTTATAGATATTTTTGATGCTTTCCTTACCTTTATCTTTTATGTTTTAATTAAGTTTTTACTAACCTATCTTGATATTGAGCTGCAGTTTTCTGATTCTACTTGTCTATTTTTCTCCTTGCTCAACATTTTGTAAACCTTTGCTTTTTAGTTTTAGATGAGAGGTCTCCTTTCAACATTTCTTGTAAGGAAGGCCTAGTGGCAATGAACTCCCTTAGCTTTTGTTTATTTAGGAAAGCTTTTATTTCTCCATTGTATCTGAGGGATAGTTTCACTGGATAGAGTATTCTTGCCTGAAAATTTTTGTCTTTCAGTGTTTTGAATATATCATTCTATTCTCTCCTAGCCTGCAATGTTTCTGTTGAGAAATCTGCTGAAAGCCTGATAGGGATTCCTTTGTAGGTTATTTTCCTCTGCCTTGCTGCTCTTAATATTTTTTCTTTGTTATTGACTTTTTCCAGTTTTAATATTATATGCCTTGGAAAAGGTCTTTTTGAATTGATGAAATTAGAGGTTCTATAGGATTCATTTATTTGTAATTCCAGTTTCTTACCCAGATTTGGGAAGTTCTCAGATATTATTTCTTTGAACAAGCTCTCTGCTCAGTTTTTCAGGTGAAGAAATTGACATTTGAGAGATTTTAAAACTTCATACATGTTTATGTAGATAAAAGGACAAAGCTAGAATTTGAACTCAACCCTTTCAGTTGGAAATGTGTGTTTTTAAACACTATACGTCAGTACAAGGCTTGATCTATTTGTGTGCAGTTTACTTCCAATGAAGGGTAAGCTGTCCATCAAAGCAAAAGGAAATCTTCCTGGACCCAGATCAGGGAAAGCTCCGAAGAGAATAAGACAGGGGACTGTAAATAAGACTCTGGTGATGGGTGGTTGGCCTCTTTCCTTGTCACCTCAGAGAACAATTATCAACCAGAAATGTTTAGCTCTAATGATCACTGGGCTTTTACTTTGGATGCAGGAGTGAGTGACAGGCAGCCACACGGTGAAAGAGTGTGGCTACACCTGCCCATTAAAATAATGAGCTCCCAAAGGCCATGTTGAAGACTTCATAATAAAGGAGCAGGAATTCAAGAAACAGATATTACTACTTGAATGAAGTCAAAGTATAAAAAAATGACTGAATCAGAAACCACGCATAGAGCAGTGGAAATGCAGATGAACTGAAGTTTGCAAAAGATGTTATTGGATCAAAGCAATCAATAATTCTTCTCTTGTAGCATGAGATCTCAGGACACTTCTTCCTAAAGTAATTCAGTAAGTCCAACTCCTTCCCTCCTATCTCATTCATCCAACACATGACAGTTATAAATTTACAGCCTATTCCACATTTTATCTGTAAAAGGGCAGAGTAACTCTACCCACCTTCAGAAATGAATAAATGAGTTAATATAAATCAAGTCCCTAGAACAGTACTTGGTACTCAATAAGCCCTCAATAAGTACTTGGTACTCAATAAGCCTTATATATATAATATAATTATATTATATTATTATAATTGAGTACTCACTATAAGCCACTCTGCTAAGCTCTCAGGATAAGCAGTGAAAAAAATTCATTTTTTTATATAAATATTTTCTGTACCTGGGTCCTATACACTGTTCTAGGGACTCAGGATAGATACAACAGAGAAAATTCTCTGCCTGTCTTTGAGTAGCTTACATTCTGGTAGGGAAGATTTTATTAAGATAAGAAACACCAAACTCATCATTTCCTCTTCCGTAGGATTACCAGATTGATGTCATAGTGAAGAGTGGTCTTGGTTTTGGGTGCTCAATCAGCGACTGATTATGAGAAGATTTAAAATTTTAGAAAACACAAAGCTAGAAGCACTATTTATTTATTTTAACAGTTTTATTGAGATCCCTTTAACATATAGAAATTGTCTATATTTAAGGTGTATAACTTGATGATTTTGTATATATGCACACATTGTGAAAAGATCACTGCAGTCAAGCTAAATGACTTACCCATCACCTCTAGATAGTTACCCTTGTGTGTGTGGTTATAAAATTTAATTTAAGATCTGTCCTCTTAGGAAACTTCAAGTATACAATACAGTAATGTTAACTATTGTCACCATGCTGTTCATTAGATCCCCAGAACTTAATTATCTTGAATAACTGGAACTTTGTACTCTTTGACCAATATCTCCTCATTGTCTTCTCCCCACACCTGCCCCTACTGATCTCTTCCCCTGGAAACTACCATTCTACTCTCTACTTTTATGAATTTTGATTTTTTAGATCATGGAGAATTTGTCTTTCTGTGTCTGGCACATTTTACTAGAATAATATCCTCCAGGTTTATCTACATTGTTGTAAATGACAAGACAGTCTTATTTTTTAGGGTGGAACAATATTTCATTATCTATCTATCTACCTATCATGTATCATCATCTATCTATCTCATATTTTGTTTATCTATTTACCCATTGATGGACATTTAGGTTGTTTCCATATCTTGGCTATTGTGAATAATGTTGCAATGAACATGGAAGTGCAGATAGCTCTTTGAGATACTGATTTCATTTCCTTTGGATATATACCCAGGAGTGGAGTTGCTGGATGATATGGTAGTTCTATTTTTAATTTTCTGAAGAACCTCCATACTGTTTTCCATAGCGCCTGTACCAATTTGCAATCCCACCAACATGCAAGCGCTCCATTTTCTCTACATCCTTGCCAACACTTGCTATCTTTTGTCTTTTTAACAGCCATTCTAAAGGATGTGAGGTGGTATCTCATTGTGGTTTTGATTAGCATTCCCCTGATGATTAGTGATGTTGAACACCTCTTCATGTAGAACAGTGTTTAATATGATGAATGAATAACACAATCAGATAATTGCAATTTGATGTAAATGTGCTGTGTAATCAAATTCTATAAAATGATAAAATATCAACAACTTTGATTTTACCATCGGGTCTTCTCTAGGGCACTTCTACCTTTTTACACCCATTTATATTTCCTCATTTGATCTTACACTAGTGAGGTCTTTATTAATGCAATGACCTGTCTTTCTTAATGCAAAATGTTCATGGGCTTACCTCATGTCTTCAGAATGATAATCTGGTTGGCCTGATGACATCAAAGTTGTCCTTTGCTTATACTGAAATTATTATCCTTAAATATCTAATGAACCATGTTCAGCTTTTCTTCTTCAGGAGATACTGGTTTTTGCTTGTTCTTGACCACATGGCTCACCCAATTTCAGTCAACTTTGGTGTTGCTTCCCCTCTCCCCCCATGGAGATACGTCCATAGCACTTCTATCTCATAATGGTACTGATGAGTTAGTCCAACTTTTGATCTTTTCATGCATTTTATTGAGTGACTTGTATAAAAAAATTATATAATTAGAAAAAAATTCTAGTTCTAAACATGCATGTATATGTGTGTATATATATATATATATATATATATATATACACACACACATTTCTCTTAGTTTTACTTTAAAAGAATAGAATGTTTTGTTATGGGTTGAATTGCTTCCCTCAAAATGGAATATGTGAAATCTTATAGCATGTTGTGTTTAGTGCCTTTTGGGACTCTTATACTAAAGATTTATAAAATATAAGAAATTCCTAACTTTATTGTTAATTTGGGTTTATATTTTGAAGTCAGAATTCTAAAAAGCCATATGAAACCCAAGTCCAGAGGAACATTGAGACTCATTAGATTCAATCTTCCCATTTTCAATTGAGACAATGAGGATCTGCAGAGATGAAGTGAATTTTCCACAGTTTCCAAGGAGTTAGGAATGGAGCTTCAGACAAAACTCAAATTACTGACTCCCAGTTGCTCTCTGCTCTATTAGATGGATTCTTTTCTGGTCAACGAAGTATATAACATACAGATTTTAAATAGTGCCAAGAGATTACCATAGGCCGACTTCCTCCGAGAAGACTTTGCCCAGCAGGTGGCTAGGACGTTATTGGTATTAACTGTTTATATGACCTTCTAGAAAACATCCATTCAAATAATGACAAACAAAATCTAACTGATCACAAGATTGCTTCTTTCCTTTATGAAGGATGCAGTTCTATGGCTGTAGGAAGGAACAACACAATTGTGACAAAATTCATCCTCCTGGGATTTTCAGACCATCCTCAAATGAAAATTTTCTATTTTGTGTTGTTCCTGGGGATTTACCTCCTGACCCTAGCCTGGAACATGAGCCTCATCATCCTTATCAGGATGGACTCCCACCTACACACACCCATGTACTTCTTTCTCAGTAACCTGTCCTTCTTAGATATCTGCTATGTATCCTCCACAACTCCCAAGATGCTCTCTGGCATCATCACAGAGAAGAAAACCATTTCCTTCATTGGGTGTGCCACGCAGTACTTTGTCTTCTGTGGAATGGGGCTGACTGAATGCTTTCTTTTGGCAGCTATGGCATATGATCGGTATGCTGCAATCTGCAACCCGTTGCTCTACACAGCTGTCATATCCCATACACTTTGTTTAAAGATGGTGGCTGGGGCCTATGTGGGTGGATTCCTTAGTTCTTTGATTGAAACATACTCTGTCTATCAGCATGACTTCTGTGGGCCCAACCTAATCAACCACTTCTTTTGTGACCTTCCTCCTGGTTCTGTCATGCTCTGATACCTTCACCAGCCAAGTGGTGAACTTCATTGTGGGTGTTGTTGTTGGAATGGTATCTGTCCTTGTGATCCTCATCTCTTATGGTTACATCGTTACTGCTGTCGTGAAGATCAGTTCAGCAAGAGGTAGGACCAAGGCCTTCAGCACCTGTGGCTCTCACCTGACTGCTGTGACCCTCTTCTATGGTTCTGGTCTCTTCATGTACATGAGACCTAGTTCCAGCTACTCCTTAAACCGGGACAAGGTGGTGTCAGTGTTCTATGCTCTGGTGATCCCTATGGTGAATCCCATCATCTACAGTCTTAGAAATAAGGAGATTAAAAGTGCTGTAAGGAAAGCTATGGAAAGGAAACATGTTCTTTCTCATGAGCACTCATTTTTCTGACCCCGAGGTAATGTTTACAATAAAGCTGTGAGTTGGGTCAATTATGCTGACTTTCATGTAGTTCTGGACTAGTTGATTGACACAATGATTTTTGTTTACCAGGATTTGTGTAGATTCAGCTTATAAACGCTCAATTTAGGAAAAAGCTTCACCATGACAAAGACTGAGCAATCTGAAACATCAAAATAGAGTTGTTGTCTGTAGGAGGAAAACTAAAAAAATGTTAGTCCAGCATTCAGGGTGACGATTCTAAAGGTAGGATAGGAATATATAGCATAATAACCTGAGGACAGGGACATTTTTTCTAAAAACAATTGCCTTTCCATCTTACGAGGTTCTAACATGTTTCCTTTAGGGCAGATGAGCACTGCAAGTCAGACACCCTTCCCTATTGAGAATCATGACTATCGTGAGCCACTGTGACTGGTGGGGGTATAGTCCTGACTCTTTGGATGTATTAAGGCAGGAAAGAGATTGAAAACTTTTGTTTAGGGCCTCAATGACTGAACAAATGGGCTGACCTCATGGCTAATTCAATCAATGATACAAAAATTGGTCACTGAAATGATTTGAAGAAAACCAGGGAATTGTCACTTCAGTCTAAAGTAACACCTTTCTAAGCAACACTCAAAGTTTCTTAGGAATCAACAGAAGAGGAGCACACTTTCATTTGGTGAGAAAGGTTCTCTGTTTTCATCAATTTTGTGATAAATTTGTGAAGAATTTAGCCAAGGAATTGAAGAGAGTGATTTTTCTCCTCCACATTTTCTAAGAACTTGTTAAGTGTCCTTTAACCAGCCGTAAAAACTAGAATAAATTTATTCAGCTGTGGCCTCTCTTGGTCAGGCCATAAATAAGTGAGTAAATGAGTATCTACCTGTATATCCTTGGATAAGATACTTGGGCCGTGTGTGCCTTATCTCATAGGCTTATTGTGAGGAATTAGATGGATCAGTATATGTAAACACTTAGAATAGTGCCTGGTGTATAGAAAATGCTCATGAGGTGATATTGTTATTACAATTATACTATAATGATTTATCACCATCTGAGCTAAAGAAGTAGAAGATGTTTCCTTAGTTTGGTAGGAAATGTGATCTTTGTAATGGCTTTGATGTGTTAGAAAGTGGGTCTACAGAGACTATAGTGAGGAGTAGTTAAGGGTGTTTGTTAAGTATTCTTAAATCATCAAACCTGTGATTATTAATCTCATCTCTGCCATTTTGCAGATATGTGGCCTTATGCAAGTTACTTACAAACCCTATCTTCTTCATCTGTAAAATGAGAAGAATAATTGTATCTACCACATAGAGCAGATATAACAATTAAATGAGAATATGCATGAAAGGGCTTAGCCTATTGTTTGATATATGGCAATACTTCATAACTGTTAGCTCATAGTACTAGTTAATTAGTCAATTTTATATAAATCAGGAGAAATCCAGGTTAATGTGCTAAAAAGAGACAAATTAAGTAGCTTTGAAATGTCTACTCAAATTGGGACATAATTGTCTCAGTAAAAGGCAAGCCCATACCTCTCACCTCTGGTACCTCTTTTGCATATAGGAAGCAGTCCTTAGGGAAGTAGAAAGAACTCAAGTTCATATAGGTGATGACATATGGAAATGTTACCATTGTACCGACTCTCTCAGCTTCCTGGGCACCCTGCTCTTATCCTTATGACCAGTTTTTCATCTACGTTTATCTGTATTCCACTTCACTGAGCTCCTATCCCTCAATTTGCCTTTGGTAGCTAAGCTTAAATTCTCCTAATACCAAATTCAGTGGAACAATAAATAAGTAAATAAATAAACAAAGGAAAAAATACCTCATGCTTTGGATTTACATGGAGCTGTCACTGATCTGTTGTGTCTAATTTTCTTTTGCTGAACAAAGACTCTGGATATTAAGGTATTACAAAAATCTTTCTTGTTTGGCCACATATATGTTCGCCAGTAATGGAAACTTTTTATTTGCATTGAGAAGATACAAAGTACTTTTGCAGTTTGTCCAACTACCAAGGAGAAAGTAATGCTCATTCATTAATAATTATTAAATCCAGTGCATAAGATGGGGATTGGTCACAAGGCTTGAATAAACCAAAAATTATCTGCATTTTACAATAAGCTGCATGTTAAATAATACTTCCCAAATAAGAGCATTTATTATGTGACTACAAACAGACGTACATTAAACAGAATATATTTGGCACTGAAAGAATCCAGCATTTTATAACTATTTGAAGCAGGACAAGGTACATCTGTCTCCAAGGGAGCTAGCCAGCTGCAGATTGAATCAGTTTAGTAAAATTACCACAATCCAGGGTGTGGCACTCATCTTTGCAACCTCCAAAAATCTTTTCCAGGTGGATTGAAGTTAATCAAGCTCACAATTCTGCATAAGCCCCAATACTATTTTTAGTTTTCAGTGAAGAAAAAAGCAGCCATGCTTGTACTTGTGCCCATAGCACAAATCTCTGTGCTTTTGAGGAAACCACATGGAAGAACAAATTACAATCAAAAGTCTATTTGGAGAGAAAGGAATCAAAGCAAAGTGGATAATGTGTATCAGTGCCTGATGTGTCCAGCTATAGGGTCCTGACTGGCTGAGGTGCTACCAATGTTTCTCCCCAACCATTCATTTTTTTCTCTTCTAAGTGACTATCTTCATTTCTAATCAATATATTATTTACAGATTGATTAATTAACAGGTCTCACTTCTTTTGGTCTAAGAAATATTTTGTCCCTGAAATGCCTTTTTTACATATTTGTTTATTATGATCTGATTTTGTTGTTTAATTTTTAGAGTTTTCAGAAACCTGGTTATTGGCCATATCTAATACATACATTCCCCTAATTTTTTTGCTAGATATGTATGATTAGAAACACACACACTCACTCATTCACTCAAATACTCATAAATTAGTGACTGATGTATTAAGTGGGCTCTGATGAGATTTTAAACTTTTTTCTAAAGATTAATCATCTCATGTTTCTAGTCTTAAACCCAGACAAACCTAGAGATTGCCTATTCTGTGAACATCCACACAAATAAGGAAACACTTGCATTTCACTTCCCTGTGTCCAGACAACTGACCTGGATCTTGCTGACCTACAATTGAGTGGGGAGAGCCTGACTGACTTGCAAATAAGCAGATACACCATGTATACCAGCATTCTCCCATAAGCTTGATCCATGACTACCTTCCCTGAATTCTTGTGTGTCTCATTGTCTATAACATCTCTTAAACAACTGGGGAACGTAAACCAACTGCTTATATCTTGCCTTTGTGGCTTTTATTCCATCCTCACTCTTCTCGTGTTTTCCTTTCCTCTTCTAATGCTGGTCAAGCCCTCCTAGGTGCAATGCTGACCATGGATCTGGTCAGGGATAAGGTTCCTCTCCCTCCTACAAGTAAAGAGATGGCCATAGCAGGCTGTTGCAGTCATGGCTTGGAACTGTTATAAACTGGATATGGTAGCAACTCCCTTTAGTGTTGCCAGACTAGATGGCTGGCACCATATAGTTGCAAGACTGACAATCACACACTTTGGTGGGACAAGACTATAAATAAATAGGCAACTGGGACCCAAGTAGATCTCATAGAAGAAGAGCAATTTCATGTCTTTCTCAAAACAAAGTTCTTCTGAAACAGAACTATGATATCAAATTGGACTTAAATGTCAACATAAATAGAAAAGCTAGCATGAGTAAAGTATCATGTTGATTTTGTATGTTATATTCTTGTTGTTCTAATAAAACCTCTTGCTTATGCAAAGAGAGACGGGGTTGTTTTCATCTTAAGAAATCCTTAAGGAGCAAAATTGATCCACCTGGATCAGATGGAGGAAGTCCCTATATAAGACATACACTGAAGCTCACAGTTCATTTTCTAACAGCTATAAGCTAAGGAAGTATCCTAGCATGGATTGTCTCACCCCTCAACTTGAGCCTCAGTCTAGGACACAATTGGAAATAAGACTCTATCTGGGGCTGAGATACAGAGGGGAGGTGTCCTTGAGCCTAAAGAGGAAGCAGTGGGTTCTGAGAAGTCCTGCATCTCAACACACCTACCAGTCCAGTATCCTGACTATCCAGATGCTATTTACAATTTGCTGTATTGTCTGTATTAGTTTCTAGATGTCCCTTTTTCTCTTGAGGTCCCTATTTTTACCAAAAGGCAAGCAGGTATACCTTCTCTAACAATTTTGGTATCTGTGGCTTTCAGATCTCTGAAGGCTCTGGAATTACTTTTCATCACACATGTCATCCCTGGGGGTAGTTTTTCAATGGAAGACCATGCATGAGATGTTCCTGTTTTAACAAGTTAAACACCTTTAATGAAGGCTCTAGCCTCCTTTATTAATTTGATTTACTTTTACTTTAAAATTATAATTAGGTGTAATTCATCATTAATTTCTCATTGTTTTTTTTCCTTTTGGTGTTCAGCATGTGTCCTTTAAAAAAATTTGAAAATATTTTTAAGTGAAATATGTTTGATGTATAACATTGTGTTAATGTGTACAACATATTGATTTGATACCTTTATATATTGTGACATGATTGCCTTTGTAGCAATAGTTAACACCTCTATCACATCACATAATTATCATTTCTTATTTGTGGTGGGAATAATTAAGATCTATCTTTCAGCAAGTTTGAATATTATAATACAATATCGTTGTCTACAGTCATTATAATTTACTTTAGATCTCTAGGACTTATTTACTTCTAGTTGCAAGTTTGTACCCTTAAACATCTCCCTTATTCCTCCACCCTCATGCTGTGGCAATCATCATTTTACTCTCTGTTTTTATGAGTTTGGGTTTTTCAGATTCCACATATAATTGATATTATACAGTATTTGCCTTTCTCTACCTGTCTTATCTCACTTATCAGAATGCCCTCAAGATTCACTCATGTTGTCTCAAATAGCATGACTTCCCTCTTTCTCATGGCAGAATAATATTCCATCGTATACATACATATGTATATACATATATATATCCATTGTGTATATATATATACCACATCTTCTTTATTCATTCATGCATTGATGAACACTTAGATTGTTTCTATATCTTGGCTATTGTGAATAATGCTGCAATGAACATGGGTATGCAGATATCTCTTTGATGTCCTGCTTGAATTTCCTTTTAGTGTATACCCAGAATTGGGATTGATGGATCATATTGTAGATCTATTTTTAATTTTTGAGGAACCTCCATATTGTTTTCCTTAGTGGCTGAACCAATTTACAATCCCATCAACAGTATATAAGGATACCTTTTTCTCCACATCCATGCCAACACTTGTTATCTCTTCTTGTCTTGATGATAGCCATTCTAATAGGTGTGGTGATATCTCATTGTGGTTTTGATTTGCATTTCTCTGATGATTAGTGATGTTTAACATCTCTTCATGTACCTGTTGACCATTTGGATGTCTTCAGCCTGTTTCCATAAAGCTGAGTTTGATAGTATCTTTCCTCCACCCTCAGAGGGTAACCTGCCTCTTATAAGAGTTTTAGCAGGATTCAGAGTAGGATGGGGAGGAGTCTCAATTCAGTAAATCTTTCTGTGACATTATCTGCCTGTCTATTTTGGGTTCCACAGAGAGAGGGGAAGATTGTTTTACAGCATACTCTTAGTTATCTTGATTTCTATCACTTATGTTAACAGGACCTTCAATGTTCTACTATCTGAATAATGCCTGGCACATTGTATGTGCTTAATCAATATTTGTGGAATGAATTAACTTTTGTATTTTAGTAAAAATCTTCATATTTGGTTCTTACTAAGTCAAAATTATTATTCATGGGGCCAGCCAAGTGGTGCAGCAGTTAAGTGTGCACGTTCTACTTCGGCAGCCTGGGGTTCACTGGTTTGGATCCCGGGTGTGGACATGGCACCACTTGTCAAGCCATGCTGTGGTTGGTGTCGCACATATAAAGCAGAGGAAGATGGGCACGGATGTTAGCTCAAGGCCAGCCTTCCTCAGCAAAAAGAGGAGGATTGACAGCAGTTAGCTCAGGGCTAATCTTCCTCAAAAAAAAAAACCACTAAAAAAATTATTATTCAGCACTGTAATTCAGGAACTTAGCTTCAGGAAAGTTCCTGAAAGTGTTTAACAAAAAATTATATAATTCGTGGGACAGGTAAGTTCTCAGTAGAGTTCTTCTGAGGTAAATACGGTCATCATGAATATTTAACTTCTCGGCTCTATTACATTGTAATAATATACATTACTTTTTTTGTTTTAAAAAGAATTGGCCTTTTAGGGTAAAATTAATCAAATTGTGTTTCAACAAAATTGTTTTTCAGATCAATTAAAATGTATAATTAAAATTATTTTGGATTTTGTTCATGGGATACAGAATTTCTCAGCTTTTCAGTCAACTCTGATATACTGCAATTTAATTTTTTAAACTATAGGCTAATTATAGTTTTGGAACAAAAGAAAAATGTGGTTTTATTCTGTCTTAACTATATGTCCATTTATGTATGTGTATGTATTTGTTACTCAGATATAAGACTTTGGGAACATTAAAAAATGTGGTTGTGAGTAATCAGTAGGTTATAGATACTAGTAAGATAACAGTGTAAGCTAATTACATTTTTATGAGTAGAGGTGAAACATTAGGATGAAATTGATTAAAAATATATAAACATACAAACAAAACATTTCATTTCAAAGGTAATAAAGGAAAATTCAAACAATTTCTCTACCTAAGGAAATATCAGTAAAAAAAGAAGTGATGGGCCAGCCGGGTAGTGTAATGATTAAGTCTGTGTGCTGTGCTTCAGTGGCCGAGGGTTTGTGGGTTTGGATCCCTGGAACAGACCCACACACCACTTATTAAGCCATGCTGTGGCAGCATCCTACATACAAAAAGTAGAGGAAGATTGGCACAGATATTAGCTCAGGGCAATCTTCCTTACCAAAAACTTAAAAAGTTAGAATAATTAAAAAATTATGTTTTCATGGGCCGGCCTGGTGATGCAGCAGTTAAGTTCGCACGTTCCACTTCTTGGCGGCCGGGGGTTCGCCAGTTCAGATCCCAGGTGCGGACATGGCACCTCTTGGCACCCCACGCTGTGGTAGGCGTCCCACATATAAAGTAGAGGAAGATGGGCATGATGTTAGCTCAGGGCCAGGCTTCCTCAACAAAAAGAGGAGGACTGGTAGTAGTTAGCTCAGGGCTAATCTTCCTCAAAAAAAATTATATTTTCTCAATGTTGGGGAAAATACAATGAACAATGTTATATAATTGCTTATTTCTGGTGAAGATATAAAACGGTTTAAGGAATTTGAAAATATAGTTATGATATTTTGTTAGACATCGTGGGCTGAATCCACACGTTTGTCTTTATTCCTTGCTGAAGCCCAACTAAAATGACAATAACAATTTAAAAAAAACAAGCAAATTATAAAATCACCAAGATATGGATAACAAAAGAAATGACAACAATAGTTGCACCCTGGACAGCAGAGGTTTGAAGAATAATCAACAGACTCAAGAAATCAGGAAGTTATGGGTCCTCCGTCAAGTGATGATGAAAAACCAAGAAAAAGCAAGTTGATTCCCATTGCAAGACCCTAAAAAGGATCAGAACTGAAGGCACTAGGCACTTGTATAGTGGGTGGGCTTAAAACTTTAGATTTTGTTGAAAAATATATCAAGAACAACTGGACTCCTAGACCAGCCCCTCCCCTCCTCTAGCATCGTGGAAACTCCTCCTCTTCCCCATTATCCCTTCCTCACTCTACTAGAAGACTGGAGGTTTATTCTCTGGAGAACTGGCCCAAGAAGTATCGGCTCAGTCTCATCAGACATATCTAAGGGGAAATGCTAAACATAGAGGAATTAAGATAATATCAACATAGTGAAAAGGGAGATTCTCCCTCCACCACACACCTACTCCATTCATTCATTCAACTCTCAGAACACTCCCAGCTGGGTTGGCATCTCCTGGGCAGGAGACTGGAGAATTCCTGTGTGGAGAAAAACCTGCTCAAGAGAAAACACCTTGCAGGTAGGGTTCATCAGAACAACTGTGAAGTCCTCCCCAGATGACCTAGCAGAAAGCCCACAAGGAGACAATATCTGGCCATAAACACCAAGCTTCAAATCTTGCTTTTCAGTGCCTCACTTTGCAAAAGGAAAAGACAGCCAAAAATCACCAGACAGAGGCTCTAAAATAAACAAAGAGGAAAAAGAAAAGAAAACAATAAGGTGATAAAAAGATAAGGCAGGAAGCATTAGAATATGTAAAAAAAAATAAAAACCCAAACCTCCAAAATTAATACCCTCAGTTAAAGAAGACATTGTGGAAGAAACTAGACATTTATAACATTATTTGAGCCACTGGATCAAATTTTCTCTGACTACTTCAGTTTTATGAGCTAGTAAATTCACTTGATTGTTTCAGCCAGTTTCAGTTCTTTTCTTCTGTCATTAAAGATGAAAGATCCCTAATTCTGAAAATAATTTTGTAATATATACCAAGAATCACAAAAATTTGACTCTTCTTGAGTAAGTGGTATCTATTCATAGTATATTAATTAGCTATTGTTGAGCAACAAATTACGACAAAACTTTGTGGCTTCAAACAAAAGTAGACATTTATTACCTTGTACAGTTTCTGTGGGTCAGTTATTCAGGAGTAACTTGGCTGTGTGGTTCTGGCTCAGGGGGTTCTCATGAGGTTGCACTCAAGTAGTTGGTCAATGCTTGAGTCCTCTGAAGCTAGACCAAGACTAAAGGGTCCACTTCCAAAATAGATCTCTCATGTAGCTGTCATGTTGGTGCTGGCTGAGAGCAGGAGGCCAATATCCTTGGTTACACGGGTTAGCCATATTAAACATAGGAGAGTTCTACACAAGCCCATGGATACCAGGAAGCCAGGGTCATTAGAGACCATCTTGGAGGCTGCCTATCACACTCAAATGTAAAAAATGCTTCAGAGTAAATATATTCAAAACATTCATCAAAAATTTGGAAACAACCTATATGCTACATGGAGAAAATGGTTAAACACATTAAGATGTAGCCAATTGGTCTATTATAATACACTTGAAGGAAAATAGTACTTATAATGCACACATGAGGTTTTGACAATCAATCTACAAATTGAGGTATTCAAGAAACACAATTTTAACTATCTTTCCATAATGCTGTTTCTACTTTGTACTCTCCTTATTTCTCCACTGAGGAAAATACTTAGTCAATTCAAGAGTCCTTTCCTCTTTTACCTAGGTTTGTGTCTAAGTTCTAGAGGGCTGAATAATGCCATGACAATGGGGGCATCTGGTGCTTGTCCTCTCTCTATAGCAGCATCTCCTGAAATATCTATTGCCTCAACAGATCCCCATCTGTCAGATGGCAAATGAATTGCTGCTGAATTTCATTTATCCCCATCCTCAAGACCTGCTAGGTCTGATGACTCTGCTATTGACAGTCATTCTTGGTTAAATGGGAATTGGTCTGTTGCTCTCAAACTCGACTATGGCACAGGAAATTCTCTAGAGCTCAAGCTTTCAGTGCCCAGTGGCTGTCTCCCTGGACCCCTATGACCACGTTTTCTTAAGTTTCTGCCTACCAATCCAGGCCCTAACTATCTTTTGGTTAGGGCCCCTCTGTTCTTGGTGTCTCTAAACTTATTTGATAGTTGTGCCGTCTCTGAGACATTCTGAAGACTCACTTATGTTTTTGGCCACATCACCTCTGTTTCAACTTCTTTTAGCTGTTATATCCCTTCTTTGAGGCTTGAGAACCTAACAACTTACCTGCTTGAAAGAAGAGAATGGTCAGAGATGAGAGGAAGGAAATATTATGTAAAAGGCTGGATAACATTTTGAAATATTTTCTATTAGCTGTTACATACAGCTAAGTGAAAAATTTAAAAGGAGGGTTGGATGGGGATAAAAGAAGACATTAAAGACATGTTAGAAGAATGAGCAGACTTTATTTTCTAATATATGGTAACTGTCTGTTCGGCCTTCTGCATAACCTGGCCTCTTCTTTTCCGTCTAAGATGTCCTTCTCATGTAGTGTCTAGAGAAAGAAAAGTCAGACCTTGAGGACCAAACACAAGGACTTAGTGTCTGGGACTGCAAAACAAGAATTGCTTCTATCAACATATGAATGGATAAAGAAGAAGTGATACACACACACACACATATATATATAATACAATACTACTCAACCATAAAAAAGACAAAATTGTGCCATATGCAACAACATGGATGGACCTTGAGGGAATTACGCTCAGCAAAATGGAGAAAGACAATTACTGATTGACTTCACTCATATGTGGAAGATGAACAAACAAACACACACACAGATTTGGAGGATAGATTGGTGGTTACCAGAGGGGAAGATCGAAAGTGGAAAAAAGGCACATATGTCTGGTGAGCTAGACTTCTGGTGGTGAATGTGATGCAGTCTATACAGAAGTTGAAATGCAGTGATGTATACTTGAAATTTATATAATGTTATAAACCAAAGTGACCTCAACAAAATAAATTTAAAAACAAAGAATTGCTTCTCTTTTTGTACACTTGGAGAGAGAGGATAGCAAACTGGAGTGGAGGGAGGGGAAAGGGTTCCATCTTGGTGTATGTTTTGGGAAGACTGAACATTATTTATCTTTTCAAAGTTTCTTACACTTTGCCCAGTTGTCCCTCTTTTCCTCACTGTCTCTGCCCTTCTTCAAACAGTTATTCTCTCCTACTCTCATTCTTTCTCTTCTACCTATTTTTTCCTTTAATCCAAGAAGCTGGACCATGGGGCACAAGCAGAGAGCTATTTATGTTTCTTCTTCTCGACTTCAAATCCCTAGAAGGTCTTTATGAACATGACCCATCCATTCAGTCCGATATAAAAGCAAAAAAAAAAAAAAAAAAAAAAACTAGACCAAAATAAGAAGATAGAGAGTTGAGATTCCCTATACCACAGAGAACCTGACTCAGCATTGCTGGAGGTTCACTATTTCCTGGTGTGTTTCCCAGATGGAGATCTCTGATGATTGTTGCTATGCTTTTGTGCCATAATGTATTTTTTGGATAATAAGGATGGAAGTGATCTCTAAATCAGCCCCATGATTCTTCCAGGGTGAATGAAAGGACCTTCATATAAAAATATCTCAAAAGATGAACACCCTGAAGGGAGATCCGGGAGTCTAAACAAAGGACCAATTAACAGAGTTGGTCTCCCTTCTATGACCCAGGAGGGAGGTTATTTACATTTTGCAGTGTTTTAACTGCTCCTTCTTTGTTGGGAGTTGTGCTCCCAAGTTCTCTCTAGATGTGAGAGAAGGCTCATAAGCTTTCAAGGTCCTTTTCTCCCACAGGTGGATCATTTCTGAGGGAGGCTGAGTGAACCAAACATTACTAACAAAAGACCATGAGCTCATCTCAGAGTGCTGATGGAGTAGGATACTCTCAGAAGCTGGAAGTTGAAATATCTGTTGGCTATCATTGAATACCTGGGTACACCATGAAGAAAAAAAAGAGTTAGAGCATAGCAGAGTAAAGCTTTACAAAACTCTTGGGTGAATCGTTAGGAGCTCTGCTCTAAGCAATATGAGGGCCTAGGACCCAGGAAGAATTTTAAAGATTTGAAAATAGCTCAATATCATTGTACTTGAGGTCTAAGTTTTATATAGGGTCATCTTCCATGGCAGCTCATTTAGTGTGAAAAACAAATCTGTAGAGGGATGATCTAAATATATAGGCTGTGTCAATACACTTTGGCATAAAATGGGGATCTGGAAAACCTCTGAGACCTTTGATTAGTGTTTAAAAGGAGAAAACACAGGCCCAGAGGAAAAGTTGTGAGTAAATTTTGAGGAGCCTATACTACTTGATTTGTTGTGTTTAAAAAGTCAAATGCCAGCATTCTATGGAAGACTCCAAAATGGAGTGGATATAATGCAACTTTGATGAACATGACAGTTCTCGAGGAAGTGAGGGACCACTAGTTGAGAATAAAGGTAACACCTGATCTTCTGAGAGTGATCCTGTCCACATTGTTTCTGATAAACAAAGCTCTTCAGATTTTGTTTCCTGCCCTACAAATATGCTGAACTTTTCCAAGGTCAACTAAGTAAACATTAGGAAGGATAATTGATAAAATATCTTTTAAAAAAGAGGTGTGTCCAAGGGGCCACTTTTTCATGTTCTCTTTCCATTTCCTTCTTTTTTTCATTTGCTAAGCAGGGTCAAATGGAGGTAAGTATGGGGAGGGGGAATATCTGATGCCAAGAATGGTGTGAGAGAAACTGAAGGAAGGGAGCCCATATAAACCTTATTTCAAGATAAACTTTATCCAAAAGAAAAAAATAAAGCTTAGGAGTCCTTGATAAATAAGAGTCAAGTAAAAATAAAGTTGAATTAGAAATGATAGAATTTGGCGGGGGAGAAAAATAACGTGGGAATTAGACAGTGCTCTGGGATTAAGCATAACATCAGTGGCCTAACAGTTCTCTGTGTACAGTAGGGTTTGCTGTGCATTAGGGTTAATTTTGTCTTTTAGGCATCTATGGGCAAAAGCTTTGCAGTGGTTCCCATCTATAGGCTGAGATTTCCCTTTCCCTGAGTTACATCAGCATGTATTGCAAAACATTTTAATATCTCCTTGTTTCTTACTCCTGAAAGAAGATAAATTCTCCGCGAGTTAGTCTCACTTACTTAGCAAGCAGTCAGCATTACAGCTTTTCTGTTCATTTCCTGAAAGAGCATCTATGTGAAAAGATGTGGTGATCATGTTATTGACAGCATCTTCAATTATGCTGTCATTGCCCTTTTCAGTTGTACAGTAATGCATTGAGATGATCTCTGCCATTCTAGAGATCTTCTGTGAGAAATTCTTGCAAAGAATATGCAGAGGCCTTCCCCAATCTCTAACTTCTTGCCCACATCCAGCTGGTGATCACTCACTAGAATTTATCTCTCTTTCCCATGCCACACATCATCTCTTGCTTTGTATTATGTCTCTATGGGCACATTATTCATCTCCCTTTCTGAGCTATAGGCCCTTATTGGATCATTTACATCATCCAAACACCAAGTATAATGCTTTGCACTCTATAGTGTTCAGAAACAAGATTAATGCAGAAATTAACATATTTTAGTGAACGATTCAATTCAGATATTTAAGATGTGACTCTGGAGCTAGACTACCTGGATTCAAATATCAGTAGGTCCTTCTTGACCTACTTGTGCAACCTTGAGCTATTTACTGCTCTGACACACGGTCTCCTCATTTGTAAAATGGGCATAATAAGAGTACATATCTCATAAAACTGCTGAAAATGAAAATAAGGTAAAACAAAAGTACTCAGAATAGCACCTGGAACATAGCACACACTCAATAAATATTAGCTACTTAATACCATGCCTTGAGTTTTCAGGAAAATTTAGTCATATTAGAAGCAAAAATAAATAAATAAGCAGATCCAGTAGCTAGGCATTTTAGAGAAAAAATGGCCAGCGATAAGCTGGAGTAACCAAGACCTTCATGGAAATATTATTTATAAAGGTGTTTATAGTACTATGGTGGCTGTTATATACCAAGAAACCAAGAATGCTAGATAAAACCTAAAACACATTTTTTTTCATGGCTGAGCCAGTGAGAAAGCAAATAAGTTTATCAAGGTTCAGAAATGACAAGAAAAAGCACAAAACTCAGAGGGTAGTGGGCTGTGGCCAGCATTTTCCCAGGAGGATCTACTAATCTCTGGTAGCCTCACCCTGGGTTTTAGTGGGCAAATGTATGAGGGGCAGGAGAAAAAGACAATGTGTGAGATTGCCTTACAGATAACACCCCTTCTGCCCACTGCCGCTGAAAATGGTGACTCTCAAGGAGTGACATTCTTAGAAGGCAAACTAGAACAAAACCTTCTTCACAAAATGAGACAGTGATATGCACACCTCTCTGAGCTTTAGTTTGAGAGAAAGAGAAAAAGCAAAAATGCCTTCCCTGATAACACTTTTTCAGAAGTTTAATTTTATTGAGGTAAAATTAACATATAACACTGTGTAAGTTTAAGGTGTTTGATGTGTTGATTTGATACATTTACATATTGCAATACGCTTACTGTTCTAGTATTAGCTAACACCTCTATCATGTCACATAAGTAGATTTCTTTTTTTTCTGGTGGGAAAGATTGAGATCTAGCTTATATAGAATTTGAAATATAATGGTGTACATCTGAAATTTATATAATGTTATAAACCAATGTTACCTCAATAAAAAAAATTAAAAGATCTAGTCTCTTAGGAACTTTGAAGTTTATAATGCAGCATTGTTGTCTATAATCACTATGCTGCACATTAGATGTCTAGGATTTATCTGGTAGTTACAAGTTTGTACCTTTTAACAACATGTTTTCAATTCCCCCACCCTGCAGCATCTGGTAACTACCATTCTGTTTGCTGTTTTTACGTTTGGCTTCTTTAGAATCCACATATAAGTGATGTAACACAGTTTTGTCTTACTGTCTGATTTATCTCACGTAGTGTAATTCCCTCAACGTGCATCCATGTTGCTGCAAATGGCAGGATTTCCTTCTTTCTCTTGACTAATACTCTGCTGTGTGTGTGTGTGCGCGTGTGTGTGTGTATAAATATGTATACCACCTTCTTTATCCATTCATGCATTGATGGACACTTAGGTTATTTCCATATCTTGGTTATTATGAATAATGCTGCAATAAACATGGGAGTACAGATTTCTTTTTGATATCCTTTTTTCATTTCATTTGGATATATACCCAGAGATGGAATTGCTAGATCATATGGTAGTTCTATTCCTAATTTTTTTCAGGAAACTCCATACTTTTTTCCACAGTAGCTAAACCAGTTTACATTCCCATGACAATGTATGAGGATTCCCTTATCTCTACATCCTCTCCAACCACTTGTTGTCTTACGTCTTCTTGATGATGGCGATTCTAACAGGTGTGAGATGATATCTCACTGTGGTTTTGATTTTCATTCCCCTGATGATTAGTGCTATTGAGCATCTTTTTATGTACCTGTTGGCCATTGAATGTCTTCTTTGGAAAATGTCTATTTAGTTCCATTGCCCATTTTTAAAGATTGTATTTTTTTCCTTTTTCTCCCCAAAGCCCCCCGTACATAGTTGTATATTCTTCGTTGTGTTTTCTTCTAGTTGTGGTATGTGGGACGCTGCCTCAGCGTGGTTTGATGAGCAGTGCCATGTCCGTGCCCAAGATTCGAACCAACAAAACACTGGGCCGCCTGCAGCAGAGCACTCGAACTTAACCACTCGGCCACGGGGCCAGCCCCCCATTGCTCATTTTTAAATCAGATAGTTTTATATTCATCATTGTATGACTTGTAAGAGTTCTTTAACTATATTGGATAATATCTCCTCATCCGATATACAGATGACAAATATTTTTTTCATTCTGCAGGTTGCTTTTCATTCTTTTGATCATTTCTTTTGCTGTGTAGAGGCTTTTTAGTTTGATGTAGTCTTACTTGTTGAGTTTTGCTCATCCTGCTTGTGCTTTTGGTGTCATGCCCAAAAAAATCATTCCCAAGATCAATGTCAAGGAGCTTTTCCTAGAATTTTCTTCTAAGAGTTCCACAGTTTTAGGTCTGATGTTTAAATCTTTAAGTCATTTCAAGTTAAGTTTTGTGAGTAGTGTAAGTAAGGGATCTGGAGTTTTCTTTGCTTTTGTGGGTACACCTGCTCCACTTTTTTTTGGTGCTTTTTTAAAAAAAATTTTATTGAGATTATGATAGTTTACAACCTTGTGAAATTTCAGTTGTACATTATTGTTTGTCAGTCATGTTGTAGGTGACCACTTCACCCTTTGTGCCCACCCCCACCCCCCCTTTCCCCTGATAGCCGCTAATCTGTTCTCTTTGTCTACATGTTTAACTTCCACATGTAAGTGGAGTCATACAGAGATTCTCTTTGTCTATCTGGCTTATTTCACTTAACATAATTCCCTGAAGATCCAGACATTTCTCCAAAGAAGATATACAGATGGCCAATAGGCACACAAAACGATGCTCATCATCACCGATCATCAGGGAAGTGCAAATCAAAACTACACTGAGATATCACCTTACATCCATTAGAATGGCAAAAATAACCAAAACAAACTAAAATATGTTGGAGAGGTTGTGGAGAAAAAGAAACCCTCATACACTGCTGGTGGGAATGCAAACTGGTGCATCCACTATGGAAAACAGTATGGAGATTTCTCAAAAACTTAAAAATAGAGATACCATATGACCCAGACATCCCACTGTTGGGAATCTATCCAAAGAATTTGAAGTCAGCAATTCCAAAAGTCCCATGCACCCCTATGTTCATTGCAGCATTATTTACAATAGCCAAGACATGGAAGCAACCTAAGTGCCCATCAACTGGTAATTGCATAAAGAAGATAGGGTATATATATATATATATATATATATATATACGTATGCAATGGAATACTACTCAGCCACCTGCTCCCCTCTTATTACTCCCTCTTGTGGCTGAATTCTTAAGCTACTGTTTCTTCTCTAGTTGATACCTCTCACCAGGCTGGCTACTGGAAATCTCTTTTTTGTTTTCCAGAAGGTGACATTCCAGTGTGGTTTGTGGTTTCTCCCGTGTCCACAGACTGGTCCTGTTTTTCTGAGAGCAGTCCATTTACTAGAGTTGCTCTCACTGCTACACTCAGGAATGTGCACAAAGAGCCAATTGCAGAGTGAGGAGAAGTGTGGGTTGAGCACTGGGAGGTTGAGATTTCCTGTGGATCTTGAGGGGAGATCCTCTGATGAGGTACTCCTAGAGCCTCACAGGTGGACTTCCTGTGAAATCCCGAGCCCCTGTCCTCCTTTAACTCCCCTTGATATTCCTGTCTGCCTTTTACTTGATTTCCCTTCACCCTCCACTTGCGATCTATTCACCTCAGTAGTCTACATACCTCTTTAGAGAAAGGAGTTCCCCAACTGAGTCCAGCACTGCTGTGGTAGCTGGGAGCTTGCTCACTGCTCTTTTTCCTTCACAGGAGGGTTTGCCACTACTGAGTGGTTCCACCTGTGCAGTGTTGTCTTCAAATGGGTGGTAATGGGGAAGCTCCTTTCACTGTTTCCACTGCAACCAAATCACACCTGTTTTTCTGCTTCAATTGTGCACTGGAATCAACTCTCAGGAAACTGGGCTTCCACAAAGTCTGTCTCATTCACTATTTTCTGCTCTAGTTAGCACTCTCCAGGCTTTACCTGACTATGGCCGAGATAGATTGAGGCAAGTACTTAGCTCCTGTTGGTCCTGCAGCCCATACCAAAGTCTGTCTGCCTATTACTGGATGCACAGGTGGGTGAGATTCCTCCTGGGTCCCTTGGAAGTTAGTGGTGTATACTGCAACTCCCACAAAGGCTCTTATGTTCATAGATGTCCACTTCATTGTTACGAAAGTGGAAGAAAAAGGAGAACGCCTTTTCGCATTATGATGCTGATGTCACTCCTTCCTCCTATAAGTTTTAGTCTCATCCATCTACTTATGTGGATATGCAGCCTAAATATTACCACTATTGTGACACCAAAACACAGCAAGTCATATTTTTTTTTAAAGAGATTCTGGTTTGGTGTTATCCACAAGATATCTGACAGAATACCTTGAAGAAACAAATTTTAAATACAGCATCAATGATTTCCACAAATTTTAAAGAAACATGAACTTAAGATTAAAAAAAACTAAGCACATAAATAAAGAGGGCACTTTGAATAAGAGTCAGCCATATCATTAAACTATGAAATCAGACTTACAAACCGTGTATTGAAATTATTAGATAGCAGTAATTTCAGTAAGTATGTTTAATACGTTAAATAAGGATACTATTGAAAGTATGATGAAACAATAAGAGACTGTCAAAGCTGACCATTTGATCAAAAAACCAAGTGAAACTTAAAGAGAGAAAACAAAATATTATGATTGAAATTTGAAATTAATGGATGAGTTAAACAGCGAATTAGCACAACATGGTAGAATGAATTTACTGGGAGAGAGATCTGTAAAAGTTAAACAGAACACAGTAGAGAGAAAGAAATAATTAATGCTTCAGTGGTGTAGAAGGTAAAACAAGAAGATTCAACATATGCCTAATTCTAATTGGGGTTCCAGAGGCATATAATAGAAATACAGAGGCAATTTTCAGAGGAGTATCTCTATTTGTGGTCATCGCTTTCCCACTTAAATAAGCCGCTTTCAGCATTTCTTCTAGAACTGGTTTCTTGGTGATAAACTCTTTTAATTTTTGCTTTTCTGGGAAGCTCTTCATCTCTCCTTTCATTCTGAATGAAAACCTTGATGGATAGAGTATTCTTGGCTATAGGTTTTTTCCTTCTAGCACGTTATAAATACGTTGTGCCATTCTCTTCTTGCCTGCAGGGTCTTGGCTGAGAAGTCTGCTGACAGCCTTATGGGCTTTCCTTTGTATGTCACTTGTGGCCTTTCTCTTGCTGCTTTTAGGATCTTCTCTTTAATTTTGGACATTTTAATTATAATATGTCTTGGTGTGGACCTCTTTGGGCTTCTCTTGTTTGGATCTCTCTGTGCTTCCTGTACTTGGATGTCTGTTTCCTTCCTTAGGTTAGGAAAATTTTCCTCTATTATTTCTTCAAATAAAATTTCTGCCCCTTTGTCTCTCTCTTCTCCTTCTGGGACACCTATAATCCGAATGTTGGCATGCTTGATATTGTCCCAGAGTTCCCTTAGACTGTTCTCATTCTGTCTAATTCTTTTTTCTTTTTTCTGTTTAGCTTGGGTGATTTCCTCTAGTCTTCCATCTAGCTCTCTGATCCATTCTTCTGCATCCTCTATTCTGCTACTGAGTCCCTCTAGTGAATTTTTCATTTCCAGTATTGTATTCTTCATCTCTGATTGGTTCTTTTTTTATAGTTTCCAGTTCTTTGCTGATGAGCTCACTGTGTTCATCCAGTCTTCTCCCAACATCTGTGAGCATCATTATGAGATTTTGTTTGAACTCTTTGTTGAGTAGGTCACTTGTTTCTGTTTCATTTAGTCCTTTTTCTGGGGTTTTGTCCTGTTCCCTTGCTTGGAAAGCGTTCCTTTGTCTCCTCATTATGCCTCTTTCTCTGTGCTTATTTCCATGTATTAGGCCTTCCCCACTCTGAAACTTCTTGCCGACATCCAGCTGGTGATCACCCACAAGAATTTATCTCTGTCTTTCTCACGCCATACATCATATCTTGTTTTGTATTATGTCTCTATGGGCTTTCTCACCTCTCTTTCTGGTCATAGGCTCCTTATTGGGTCATTTACATCATCCAAACACCAACTATATTGCTCTGTACTCTATAGCTGTTTAGAAATAAGATTAATGTAACAATTAACACATTTTAGTGAGCAGTTCAGTGGAGATATTTAAGATGTGGCTCTGGAGCTATACTGCCTGAATTTGAATCCCAGTTCTGCCCGTCATGGGTTGTGTGACCTTGAGCTATTTAATGCTCTGACCCATGGTGTCCTCAACTGTAAAATTGGAATAATAAATGTCTTATAAATTTGTTGAAAATTAAAATAAGGTAAAACGTAAAAGTATATTCAGAATAGCACCTGGAACACAGAACACACTCAATAAATATATCATGCCTTGATTTTCAGGAAAATTCAATCATATTAGAAGCAAAGAAAAAGTTAATCAAATCTAGTAGTTTGGGGTTTTAGAAAAAAAGTGATAATTTGGATTAACCAATTCTTTCATAGAAATATTATTTGTAAAGGTGTTTCTGGTAATATGGTGGATGATATGTTCAAGGAAACCAATAATGCTAGATACAATCTAAAACACTTTATTTCATGGCTAAGCCAGTACTTTATCAGTACCTTGATAAAATAAATTTATCAAGGTACAGAAAAGAAAAGAAAAGCACACACCTCACAGGGTGGTGGGCTGAGACCAGTATTTTCCCAGGAGGGATCTTCTAATCGCTGGCATCCCCGGGCCTGAGTTTTAATGAGAAAAGTATGAAGGGTAGGAGAAAAAGACAATGTGTGAGAATGGCCCAGAGACAACATTCCTCCCCCATAATGCCACTTAAAGTAGGGACTCTCAAAGGGTGATATTCTCAAGGGAAAACTAGAAAAAAACTACACAAAATGAGAGTGATATGCTCACCTTTCTCAGCTTTAGTTTGAGAGAGAGAGAAAATGTAAAAAAGTCTTCCCTGGTTCTTTTTTTTAAAATTTATTTGAGATAAAATTGACTTATAACATTGTGAAGGTTTAAATTGTTGAACAGATTGATTTCATACATTTGATATTGCAATATGCTTACCATCCTAGCATTAGCTAACACCTCTACCACATTACACAAGTATGTTTCTTCTTTTGAGGTGGGAACAATCAAAGTCTAGCTTATACAGATTTTGAGATGTAATGATGTACATTTGAAAATTATATGTTAGAAGCCAATGTTACCTCAGTGAACAAAGATGTAGTCTCTTAGGAACTGTGAAGTTTATAACAGAGTATTGTTGTCTATAATCACTAGGCCGTGCATTGTATCTCTAGGATGTATTTGGTAGTTACAAGTTTGTACCCTTACAGAATGTATCTCCAATTCCCCCACCCCTAGTATCTGGTAACCACCATTCTATTTGCTTTTACAAGTTCAGCTCTTTTAAAATCCGCACATAAGTGATATCATACAGTTTTCTCTGACTGATCTCACTTAGGATAATGCCTTTATGTTCCTTCCATGTTCCTGCAAATGGCAGGGTTGCCTTCTTTCTCATGAATCAGTAATATTACATTGTGTGTGTGTGTGTGTGTGTGTGTGTGTGTGTAACATCTTCTTTATCCATTCATGCATTGACGGACACTTAGGGTGTTTGCATATCTTGGCTTTTCTGAATAATGCTGCAATAAACATGGGATATCTGTTGTTTATTTCATTTATATATACCCAGCAGTGCAATTGCTGGATCATAAGGTAGTTCTATTGCTATTTTTTTGAGGAAACTCCATATTTTATTCCACAGTGGCTGAACCAGTTTACATTCCCACAACAATGTGTGATGGTTCCCTTATCTCCACATCCTTGCCTACACTTGTTCTCTCTTGTCTTCTTGATGATAGCCATTCTAACAGGTGTGAGTTGATATCTCATCATGGTTTTGATTTGTATTTCCATGATGATTAATGATATTGAGCATCTTTATATGTTCCTTTTGGCTATTGAACGTCTTCTTTAGAAAAGATGTCAATTTAGTTCCACTGCTTATTTTTTTTTTAAAGATTTTATTTTTCCTTTTTCTCCCCAAAGCCCCCCGGTACATAGTTGTGTATTCTTCGTTGTGGGTTCCTCTAGCCGTGGCATGTGGGATTCCGCCTCAGCGTGGTCCGACGAGCAGCGCCATGTCCGCGCCCAGGATTCGAACCGACGAAACACTGGGCCGCCTGCAGCGGAGCGCTCGAACTTAACCACTCGGCCACGGGGCCAGCCCCACTGCTTATTTTTTAATCAGGTTGCTTGATATTTGTTACTGAGCTGAAAAATTTCTCTAAATGTATTAAATAATAACCTCATATCTGATATATGGATTGCAACTGTTTTCTCCCATTCTGTAGGTTGCCTTTCAGTTTTTCAGTTGTTTCTTTTGCTTTGTAGAAACTTTTCACTTTGATGTAGTCCCACTTGGTGATTTTTGCTTGTGTTGCTTGTCCTTTTGGTGTCAAATCCAAAAAATCATTGCAAGATCGATGTCAAGGAGCTTTTCCTATATTTCTTCTTCTAAGTGTTTTATGGTTTTAGGTCTGATGTTTAAATCTTTAATTCATTTCAAGTTAAGTTTTCTGAGTAGTGTAAGTAAGGGGTCTCCAGTCTTCTCTGCCTTTGTATGGGGTCATCTGCTCCACTCTTCTTCCTCCCTCTTGTGGCCAAATTCTTAAGATACTGTGTTTTTAGTTGTTACCATTTACCAGGTGGTACTGGAAACTTTTTTTTTGTTTTCCAGAAGGTGGCACTCCAGCTCATGTTTGTGATTTCTCCCTTGTCCACAAAACAGATCTGTTTTTTTGAGATGACTCAATTTACCAGATTTGCTGTCACAGGAATGTGCACAAAGAGCTAGTTGCAGAGTGTAGGGGGATATGGGTGTAACACTGGGTGGTTGGGGGTTCCAGTGGATCTGGAGGGGAGATCCTTTGCTGAGGTACCCCTTGAGGCTCATGGGTAGACTTCCTGCTGAAATTCTGAGCCCCTGTGCCCCTCTAATTCCCTTTGATATTAGTATCTTCTCTCTTACCTAATGTCAGTTCTCCCTCCACTCATGATCTATCCACCCCTGTAGTCGACATACCTCTAGAGAGAACCGGGTTCTCCAGCTGTGTCCAGCCCTGCTGGAGTAGCCTGGGCACTAACTCACTGCTGTTTTTCTCTGGCAGGACAGTTTGCCACTGCTGAGTAGTTCATCTTCTGCAGTGTTGCCTTGAAGCTGGTGGTGCCAGGAAATCTCCTTTGCCTATCTTTACTGTGACCAAACTCACACCTTTTTTCTGCTCCAGTAATGTGCTGGAATCACATCTCCAGAAGACTTGCCTTACACAAAATCTCTCTCATTCACAGTTGTCTGCCCAAGTGTGCACTCTCCAGGCTTACCTGACCATGGCCAAGGTTTGGGGCAGGTTTGTGGGCTCCTGCTGGCTCTCTAGCCCATACCAAAGTCTGTCTGCTTATTACTGGATGCACAGGTGGGTGAGATTCCTCCTGGATCCCTTTGCATTTGGTGCTGGTTACTACAACTTCCACACAGGCTCTTTTGTTCATGGTTGGATGTCCAATTCTTTATTACTAAAGCAGGACAATAATGGGGGACGTCTTTAGTCACTGTAATGCTGCTATCAGCCTTTGTCTTTATAATTTTTACTCTCATCCATCTAATTATGTAGATTGCAGCCTAAATATTATCACTATTGTGTTGTCAAAAAAACACCAAGTCAGGGGCTGGCCCTGTGGCCGAGTGGTTAAGTTCGCGCGCTCCGCTGCAGGCGGCCCAGTGTTTTGTTGGTTCGAATCCTGGGCGCAGACATGGCACTGCTCATCAAACCACGCTGAGGTGGTATCCCACATGCCACGGCTGGAAGGACCCACAACTAAGAATATACAACTATGTACTGGGGGGCTTTGGGGAGATAAAAGGAAAAAAAAAATCTTTCAAAAAAAAAAACAACACCAAGTCAAAATTTTTGTTTCAAGGGATTCTGGATTGATATTTTACCCCTGGAATCTGACAGAAGTGATATAAACCATTTCTGAAGAAACAAATTTTAAACACAAGCATCAATGATTCCTACAGATAAATTTTAAAGAAATATGAACTTAAGATAAAAAATTCACTAAGACTACTAATAAACAGGGCGCCTTTAGTAAGAGTCAGAAATATCCTTAAACCATGGAATCAGATTTGCAAATATATGTATTTAAATTATTAGATAATAACTTCAATAAGTATGTTGAATACATTTAAATAAAGGATGCTATGGAAAGTATGAAGGAACAACAAGAGACTATCAAAACTGACCATTTGGGAAGAACAAAATGGAAAATCTCAAGAGAAAAAAAATGCGATTGAAATTTGAAATTAATGAGTGAGTTAAATAGCCAATCAGCACAACTTACGATAGAATGAATTTATTGGAAGAAAGATTTGTAAAAATTAAACAGAACAGAGTAGAGCAATACAAATAATGAATGTTTCAGTGATGTAGCAGGTAGAGCAAGTAGATCCAATGGTGTACATCTAATTGGGGTTCCAGAGACATATAATAGAAATGTAGAGGCAATTTTCAGAGGAGTATCTGTGTTTAGTAGACAGCATATGAAGGTTATGGTTACCATGTTGAACGGATGGACATCAGAGGAAGCTGTGAATACATCTGTGAGTAGAAAGAGAAGAACAGTACATGCTGTAGCTGCTCAATAAATCATTTTGTTTTCATGATTATTGGTTAGGTTGATGATGAAGAATGCAATTTTCTGCTCTGTTCTCACAAAATTCTCCTTCCATTCAGTTTCCATGTGCACAGAATCACACCTAAGTCTGAGATGGTAAATGCATAGTTTGTCTGCTACCATTTCTCCTTCTGTACTGATGGCAGACATCTTGACTTTCTTTTCTAATTAATGTCTTCATTCCTTCAGATTTCTTCTCGAAACGGTGCCCCCAGAAGCAATGATTGATCTGATTTTGGGAAATGAACACTTTTACATTGTTTCTCAGGCTATACCTCATGCTTCCATGGTGATTTTCTCTTTCCATTCACTTTTGCAACTAGGAGGCTGGTAAATGGCTGGGAGGGAGGAAGACATTCTGGACGGCTAATGCTGTATTTATTTGTAGTTCATACACATAGCTTATTCCATTAATATCATAGCCTTTCTCCAGGGAAGTCTCCAAGACTTCTACCTTTACCCGTATATGGAAAATCTGGGCTACATTTAACATCTATTTTCTACCTTTCATGGCTCCCATGATTTTATTTCTAGTGTGGTTCATCTGAATAAAAAATGTGTTTGCATTGGGACATGTCCTAACGACCATCTAGAGAGAAGACAGCTATTTCATCTTGAAGAGGGCATACAGAGCCTAGTGCAAAAATATTGTTTTGCTTATTTACCATTTGGCCTGAAGACTTAGTTCTTGCCTTCCTTGAACTGGCTCCAAAGAGAAAAAGAGAAAGAACTTCCAGAAATCCTGCCTCTGTTTCTTAGTCCCCATGCCCATTGCCTAAGCGTTCTAACCCTTATATGAGTTCAAGTTACTCTACTTCATAGGAGAAGACTCGAACCTAGGAGTCAGTAATAAAATCGAGGATGATTGAGAATCCAACAAAACCATATGCAAGGTGTTAAGTGGTGGTAATTTGCTGTGTAAAGGTTCCAGAGTTTCCAACAGATTTTTAAAGTATCACTGACTCAAAGATGATCCAGAATCATTGCTCTAGACAGTTTAACTCATAAGTATCTCTGATTTGAGGTAATAAAAATCTGCACCGGCAAGGATGGGCATATAATGACCAGGCTTTTACAACCTGGTCTTGTCTAACTTCTCAGGAGACTTCATAGAGCCATTAAGTTTAAGTCACGTTGAGCTCCAAGCTATTTCTTGGTGCATGACTCTTCCTACCATCCCATTGCATTATTCTTATTTCTCTCCAGGCTCTGTGAAACCAGAAATGCAGTTATAGAATTGTCTACCCTCTCTGACTGCAGATTAATTGAATATTAGTTCCCAAAGGGATTTTAAAGAGTATCTATTTTACTAGCCTCAATTGACTATGAGGTCCAGCATGATTCAGGGGTTTTTTCAAGCACTGAATTAATTTCACAGGCGTGGCTGAACAGAATCATTCTGTTTTACCATATAGAGGGAGGACAGTATTTTCCTAATTTAATCTATTTCCACTTCTCATATATTTGTAAAACCTGAAATGGTAAAACATGAAATTAAGACATTTTAGGAGATAATGTACCAATGATGTTCATTACTGTCTTTTGCCCCAAAGAGAATGACTGTACTTATGAAAGAAAATTTTTCAGTTAAGTTTGGTGATTATACATGGAACAAAGAGATTAACCCAACATTGATGATTTAAGATGTATATCTAGTCAGCTGCATGACTGGAAAGAAATGAAGAGTATTTCTTTGTGTTTTTTGAGAATAAAACCATTTCCTTCTCTCATCGTTTTCTCAGCAGCTGTCACCAAGCAGGTCCATGGAAGGGGATAGAAATCGTACCTCTGTCAACATGTTTGCTCTCCTGGGACTCTCAGATGAAAAAGGTGTGCAGCCTATCCTCTTTCCAATCTTCCTAGGGATCTACCTTGTGACTCTCATCTGGAACATGGGTCTTATCATCCTAATCAGGATGGACTCCCACCTGCGCACACCTATGTACTTTTTTCTCAGTTTCCTGTCATTTATAGACATCTGCTATTCTTCTTCCACCAGCCCAAGGATGCTTTCAGACTTCTTAAAAGAAGAAAAAACGATTTCATTCATTGCTTGTGCCACCCAGTATTTTGTTGGGTGCTGGATGTGTCTGATGGAGTGCTGTCTCTTGGCTGCCATGGCCTATGACAGATATGTTGCTATTGGTAGGCCTCTGCAGTACTCAGCGGTCATGGCTCCTGGCCTCTGTCAGAAGATGATTGCTGGGGCCTATGGGAGTGGTTTCCTTAGTAGCTTAGCTGAAATAATCCCTTGCTTTCATCTCTACTACTGTGGGCCCAATATCATTCCAAATTTCTTCTGTGACATAACCCACATCATATCCTTGTCTTGCTCCAATCCCTTCATCAGTCAAATGATTCTTTTTCTCATAACTTTTTTTGTTGGATTTGGTTCTTTCCTTGTTATACTCTTATCCTATGGTTTCATTGCAGCTTCCATCCTGAAAATATCCTCTATCAAAGGTAGTGCCAAGGCCTTCAATACCTGTGCCTCTCACCTGTTAGTAGAAGCAATCTTCTATGGCACAGGCCTCTCGGTGTACATGCATCCTAGTTCTACCCACTCCAAGAAGCAGAACAAGGTGCTGTCAGTGTTCTATGTTACCCTCATCCCCATGTTAAACCCTCTTATCTATAGTCTGAGGAACAAGGAGATCAAAGAGGCCTTCCAGAGGGTGATAAAGAGGACCACACATTTACTTCAGTAAGAACAATATTTGTGCAGGTGTTATTTTCCCTATAAGGAAAAGAGGGATAAGAATATGTAAATAACATTTTGTATGTCGCAAGAATAGCTAAGTAGAGAGAAGATGTGACAACCTGGCTTCTGGGTTCCTGGTGCCATTATGTTTAGCTGCCACCACCAAGTGATCTGTCTGAGGCAGTGTCATCTGCATTGAACTGCATTTAAAAGGCTTATTTACATAACTAGGCTCAGGTAGATAAAATCTGATGTTTGGACAACAGAGGTTCTGATAGATATTATATGTAGATAAATGACAAGACCTAGGAAGTCATGCATGGTTCTTTCCTCTACAATTTTTAAAATGTCCTTTATTTATTTTTGGTTGTTAAGCACTTTTTATATTTAAATAGAAATAAAATTACTTATAAAATCACATATGTATAAGTTAACAATAATTTAAAAAAGAATACCTTATCATCTGAGTTCCAAACACAGAGCGAGAAAGTCAGTGTGAGAAAGAGGAACACAGAAAGAGATAGGTAGAAAGAGAAATAGAGAGAGAGACACACACACAGAGGGAAAAGAAAGAGAGAGTGAAAAAGTGAACAGAGAGAAGGGAAGGGGAAGGGAGGAGAGGAGACAAAAGAAGAGGAGAGGGGAAAAGATTGATCTGTCTTTATTCCACAATAACTTTGTTCCCTCCATCTTACTCCTTGAAACTCCTTATGAAGTGAGTTGTGAAAAACAGATGGGAGAAAGGAATAGTAGAAAGGAGGGGCACTTTTCAGGTTAAGAGTTGGGGAGATTCTCAGAGGCTAGAAAGAAGTCAAAGTCATCAATTTCTGGGCACAGGTGGCCTGAAGCATGCTCCATGGTAGCTTCCCAGGGACAGCGAAAGACTCAGAAACGAAGGCTGTCATGTTATGTCTAGGGACTCACAGTCTGAGTCCCAGAGATGTGAGCCCCCTAGGAATTCCAAGTCCTTAAGTATGATCAGCGAGCAGTAGAGACAGCCTGTATGAGGGTACCATGGAGACTCAAAGTCTAACCAAGAGAATTTAAAGAAAATTTTAAAAAGAGATATTTTTCAGACAAGAGTTTATAGACTAAGCTTCATACATACTACAGTAGTGTATACACAACATATTACACTTCACTAGTTACATTGCATAGATGTGATTTTTGTTCTATTATTATGTGCACTTGGCAAGTGGGAAATTATCCCCATTTTACAGATAGAACTTTTGGGTATATTGTGGTCTGCCTTGTTCTTCCCAGGGTAGCAAGAATCCGTCTTGAAGCTCACTAAGTATCAGATGTGGAACATAAATTGTTTTTACTGATCAGAAACATGTCATTTATTGCTTTGCCATGGTGCCCAATTTCTATACCTTAGGTGTTATATATTTAAAACTATCTTACGAATCTGTTCGTTGAAAATATTCACAACACAGTTTTTATCAGAGTGAATACATAACTATTAACCAATTGGTAAGAGTTAAATCAAATAATTAACTCATTATCCCATCCATCCCTTTCTCCTTAGAAGTAAGATTAGCTGAAGTAGATCCAACATGAATGGGGACCTTTCTAAAACATCTCTGTATCCCTAGTAATGGCAGGGTAGATGAGCTCCATTAAAAAACCAAAAACCAAAACACTAAAACCAAAAGATCGTGGGAATGATCTTAAGTAGATATTTTTTTCTTTTGTGAGGAAGATTAGCCCTGAGCTAACATCTGCTGCCTATCCTCCTCTTTTTTGCCGAGGAAGACTGGCCCTGAACTAAATTCATGCCCATCTTCCCCTACTTTATACGTGGGATGCCTGCCACAGCATGGCTTGCCAAGTGGTGCATATGTCCACACCCGGGATCCGAACTGGCGAACCCCAGGCTGCCGAAGTGGAATGTGCGAACTTAACCGCTGCAAAACAGGGCCAGCCCCAGTAGATATTTTTAATGAAGAATTAGTAATGCAGCATAATATATTGGAAAGAACTCCAATTCAGAACACATAAATTTCACCTACTTTTTTTTTTTTTTTTGGTGAAGATTAGCCCTGAGCTAACATCCTCCTCTAATCTTCCTCTTTTTCCCTGAGGAGGATTGGCCCTGAGCTAACATCTGTGTCCATCTTCCTCTACTTTATATGTGGGATGCCTGCCACAGCATGGCTTGATAAACTGTGTGTGTGTCTGCACCCAGGTTCTGGGTCTGCAAACCCCAGGCTGCCAAAGAGGAGCACATGAACTTAACCACTGCAGCACCATGCCAGCCCCTAAATTGCACCTACTTAAAGGGAAGGCATGCTGTTTACTTCACGCTCTGATAAGTGCTTCATAAGCATTGTATAATTTGATTTTATGAAGAACTGCTCCATCAAGTAGCTCATACTATAAGCCCCATTTTTAAGGTGATAATAGTGAGGTTTGAAGAGGTTAATTTGCTCAGGAACACACAGCAAGGATGTGGAAAGCTGGAATTCAACCCAATTAGCTGATACCAGTGCCCATGGTATTAACCTCAATGATCTGTGACTCTGTCATGAATTAGTTTCATTGTATTCCTTGTTGCTCCTATATCCTCACTTATGCATAGGAAATCATGCTGTGTCAGCCACCCAGGGCTGCTGTGATAATTGATTCAGGTCAGGGAGTTGAGAAAGTGTGCATATTTAAAATGGAATCAATTTGTGAACAGGGAAGTGTCCAAATATCTAATTTATTGTTTTTAAGCTGTATTGTTAGCCAGTTGTGTCATCTTTGGTAAATGTCTTAGCACCTCTGGCTTCAATCCTCACCTTGAAAATGATGGTATTAAACTAGGTGCTCTCTCGGTCCCTTCCAGCTCAAAGAAATCTAAGTTCATTAAAAGAAAAGCTATAATTACGAGGTCATAATAGGACCATGGGGAAGTGGGGAATTGAGTCAGAAGGGACATGGCAAAGTGGGATGTGAAATTAGCAGGGAAATCATCTTGATGACAACCATGACACCAGAAGGCAGGTACCTGGAGAGTTTTCTCCCTATAATTGTCTTTTCTCCTCTCACTTCTGCCTTAATAATACATTTAAGAGGATCTCCAGTTGTGGGCATCTCTTTGGCTGTGAGTGGACAACCAATGTCATGGCCAAAAGCGCCCATCCTGGAGTGCAATAGGGCACACCTGAATAATTCTTTTGAAAAGAATAAGGAATTTCAACTTTGGCAAGAACTCTTGTTATCCTGAGGGATCTAGGTCAAGGTGAGAGGGCAAGATTTATAGAAAACAGTGGATTCTGTGTTATCCCAATATCCATGTGATTCTTCCAGTAAGACCAACATGGAGTAAGATTTATGGTCCTCATAAGTTTTATGAGGTTTATGTTATCTCTCATTCTTAACCTCTTCTCATATTTCTTTATCTAGCCTTTTTGTTCTGGTTAAGACTGTCAGTACTATGTTGAATGAGAGTGGTGAGAGTGAGCACCCTTGTCTTGTTCCTGATGTTAGAGGAAAAAGTTTGTTTTTCACATTGAGTATAACATTAGCTGTGGGTTTGTTTTTGATGGCATTTGTTATGTTAAGGTATTGTCTTTCTATTTCCAGTTTTTTGGGGTTTTAATCATGAAAGGATGTTGTATTTTATCCTATGCTTTTTCTGCATCTATGAGATGACCATGTGATTTTTATCTTTCATTCTAGTAATGTGGTGTGTCACATTTATTGATTTGTGCATGTTGAACTATCCTTCCATCCCATGGATAAATCCCAGTTGGTCATAGTATATAATCCTTTTCCTGTGTGGTTGAATTTGATTTGCTAATATTTCCTGACTATATTTGCATCTATATTTAGGATGGATATTGGCCTATAGTTTTTTTTTTTTTTTTTCCTGTGGTGTCCTTATCTGGCTTTGGTGTCAGGGTGATATTGACCTCCTAAAATTCCATTAGAAGTATTCCTTCCTGTTTTTGAAAGTGTTTGAGAAGGATTGGCACTAATTATTCTGTAAATATTTGGTATAATTTGCCAGGGAAGATATCTGCTTCTGTGGGTTTCTGTGTTAGGAGGTTTTTGTTTACTGATTCAATCTCCTTATTTGTCTTTGTTCTATTCAAATTTTCTGTGTCTTCCTGATTCATTCTTGATAGCTTGTATATTTCTAGGAAGTTCTCCATTTCTTCTAGATTATTCAATTTGTTGGCATATGATTGTTCATAGTAGTTCCTTATAATCTTACGTATTTCTGCAGTATTGCTTGTAATGTCTCCTATTTCGTTTCTGATTTTGAGACTTTTGACTTTATTTCTTAGTCTAAGGATTTGTCAATTCTTTTTGTCATATGGAAAACTAGCTCTTAACTTCATTGATTGATTCTATTGTTTTTTTGGTATGTAACTTATTTACTTCCACTCTGACCTTTGTTATTTCCTTCCTTCTACTCACTTTGGGCTTAGTTTGTTCTTTTTTAGTCCCTGAGACATAACGTTAGGTTGTTATTAGAGATTCTTCTATATGCTTAATATATGCATTTATCACTATAAAATTCCCTCTCAGAAATGCTTTTGTAGCATCCCATTGGTTGTGGTGTATGATGTTTCCATTTCAGTTAGTTTCAAGATGTTTTTTGATTTCCTGTTTGATTTCTCATTTGACTCAATGGTTGTTCAGGAGTGTGTTGTTTAGTTTACACGTATGTATACATTTTGCAGCTTTCTTCTTCTTTATTTCTAGTTTCATATCAATGTTGTCAGAAGAGATACTTGGTATGATTTCAATCTTAAACTTTGTAAGACATGTTTTGTGTTCTATCATATGATGTATTCTGGAAATATTCTGTGTGAACTTGAGGAGTGCATGTATTCTGCTGCTATTGGATGGAATGTTCTATAAATGTCTTAGGTCCATTTCATCTAATGTGTGTTTTAAGTCCAACATTTCCTTTGTTGATTTTCTGTCTGGATGAACTACCCATTGCTAAAAGATGGGTATTAAAATCCCTATAATTATTGTATGGTGTCTAAATCTCTTTTCAGGTCTGTTCATATTTGATTAATATACTTTATTGCTCTGATTTTGAATGCATATATATTTACATTTATCATCTTGATGACTTGACCTCTGTATTGTTATATAGTGATCTTTTTTGTCCTTGTTTCTGTGTTTGGCTTAAAGTGTTTTTGTCTGATATGAATGTAGCTATTTCTGCTTCATTTTGCTTTCTCCTTGCATAAAGTGTCTTTTCCATCCCTTCACTGTGAGCCTATGTGTGTCTTAAAGCTGTAGTGAGTCTCTTGTAGGCAGCATATAGTTGGGTCTTGCTTTTTAATCCATCCAGCACTCTGCCTGTTGATTGGTGAATTCAAACCATTTACATTTGGAGTGATTATTGATATTTGAGGACTTACTAATGCAATCTTATTCATAGTTTTCTGGTTGGTTTTTATTTTAGTTGTTTCTTTTCCCCTCTGTTTCTGTGTACCATAGTACATTGGTGATTTTCTTGGGTCGTATGCTCTATTTTCTCTTTCTTTGTGTTTTGTGAATCTAATCCAAGTTTTTGCTTTGTGCTTATCATAAGTCTTATATTTAAACATCTCATAGGGAGGGCAGTCCATTTTTAGCTTATAGTAACTTAACTTAGTCTACAAAAGCCGTACCTGTCTATTCTCCCCTTTTATGTTGTGTATGCCATTATTTCTTTTCACATGTATTGTTTAACAAATCATAGTAGCTACAATTATTTTAACACTCTTCACTTTTAACATTTTAAAGTATAGTTAAGTGGTTTACACACCACCCAAGTACAGAATAAGAATCTTTTTAAGCCTGATAGTGTATTTCCCTTTATTGCTGTGTTGTATACTTTCAGATGTTTTAATGTCACTGACTAATGTCTTTTCGTTTCAGCTGAAAAAACTTCTTACAGCATTTTTTCCAAGGCAGGTCTAGTGGTGATGAACAGCCTCAGCTTTTGTGTTTCTAGGAAAGTCTTTAGTCATACTCGTATCTGAAGTGTAACTTTGTGGGATAGAGTATTCTTGGCTTTCAGTTTTTCTTTCAGTACTGACTGTGTCATTCTACTCTCTCCTGACCTGTAGGATGTGTGCTTGAAAACTGCTGATAGCTTAGTGAAGATTCATATTTAGGTTATAATCTCTCTCTCCTTTTTTTTTTAAGGATTCTCTCTTTATCTTTGATTTTTGATAGCATTATTATAATGTGTCTGGGAGAAGCTCTTTTTTCATGAGATAATGGAGTTATCTGTTAGCTTTCTGAACTTAGATGTTTAAATCTCTCCCAGGTTTTGGAAGTTCTCAGGATTATTTATTTAAATAAAATTTTTGCCACCTTCTCTGTCTTTTCTAATTTTTAACGTCTATTATTCTAATTTGGTTTTGATGGAATCCCATAGATTACGTAGGCTTTCTTTGTTATTTCTCATTCTTTTTTCTTTGCTCAGCACTGACTGGGTTATTTCAAACTCCCTGTCCTGTAGCTCACTTTTTCATTTTTCATCTGCTCTACTCTACTGCAGATGCTCTCTATTGCATTTTTCATTTCATTCATTGAACGCCTCAGATCCTGAATTCCTGTTTGGTTCCTTTTTATAATTTTTATCTCTTTGGTGAATATCTCATTTTGCTCATTTTTCCTCCCTTATGTCATTCAATTGTTTTTCCGAGTTTTCTTGTGGTTGTTTTAAACAGCTGTTTTAAAAATCTTTATCAGCCAGGTTGCAAAATTCTGTGCCTTTCAGCTTTGTACTTTGAGAATTATTGTTCTCTTTAGGTGATGACATATTTTCTTGATAATTCATGTTTCTTGTAGGTTTGTATTGCTGCTTTAGTATTTGAAGTAGCAGACATCTCCTTAAATCTTTACTAATTGCCTCAGATGGGGTATGCCATCTTTTGTGATTTTATAGGTGAGTTTTCCTCTGCCTTTGTATGGGTACACATGTTCCACTCTTCTCGTTCCCTCTTGTTGTAGAATTCTTAAGCTATTGTATTTTCTCTGGTTCTTACCACCTAACCAGTCTCACTATTGGAAACCTCTATTTAGTTTTCCAGAATGTGGCTCTAGAGCTCCTGTTTGTGGTTTCTCCCTTGCCCAGAGACCCTGATCTCTCTTTCTGAGAGAACTCAGTTTACGAGATTTGCTCTCACTGCTGCTCTCAAGAATATGCACAAGAAGCTAGTGGCAGGGTGGGGAGAGGTGTGGGTTTAAGACTGGGAGGCTGGGGTTTCTCGTGCATCTGGTCAGGAGATCTTCTGTTGTGGTACTCTTAGTGGCTCCTTGGTGGACTTCCTGCTGAAATAGGGAACTATACTTCATTAATACCTTTGATATATGTTTTTTTGATCCCTTTCCTGATCTCCTCTCTCTCTCCAGTCATGGATTACTTGTTCAGTAGTCGAGGTACTTCTAGGGATAAAGAGGTTTCTGAATGCATCTAGCACAACTGTGGTATCCTGGGTACTCAGTGACTGTTCTTTTTCCCCTGCAGGAGAGTTTGCCACGACGAATTGTTTAACTTCTGCAGTGTTGCCTTGGGAAAGGTGGTGCTGAGAAATCTCCTTTCATTGTCTTCACTGTAAACAAATTCGTATTTTTCTTCAGCTCCAATTGTGTGCTGGAATCCTCTCTCAGGAAGTGCGACCTTCTGCAAAGTCTCTCTCATTCATGGGTGGCGCTCAAATCATCTCTAGCCTTTGCTCAACCCTGACCAAGATGGGTTGGGGCAGGCTCACACTGATCCTGCTGGCTTTGTAGCCCATACTGAAGTCTGTTTGCCTGTTACTGGTTCACAGGTGGGCAGATTCCTCCTGGTCTCTTGGCATTTGGTGCTGGATACTACAACTCCCACAAAGGTACTTTTGTTTGTGGATGACTTCTAATTCATTGTTACTAAAGCAGGAGAAAAAGGAGGAATGTCTTTTCAGTGCTAAGATGCTGATATCACTCCTTTCCCTGATAATTTTTAATCTTATCTATCTACTTATGTAGATATGCAGTCTATTTGATGTGAATATTATAACATCAAAAAACATCAAGTCAAAATTTTTGTTTAAAGGAATTCTGGCTTGGTGTTGTCCCTAAGGTATCTGACAGAAGTAATGTAAATCATTTCTGAGGGAACACATTTTAAACTGAAGCATCAATGTTTCCCACAGATAAATTTTAAGGGAACATTGTTTAAGATAAAAAAAATTACTCATCACGCAATTAAACAAGGCACTTGAGCAAGAGTAAGAAACAATATCAAACTATGGAGTGCAATTTGGAAAACTATGTATTTATATTATTAGCTAATAATTATTTCAATAAGTACATTTTAAAAGTTTAAATAAAGGATATTATTGAAAGTAAGATAAAACAATATGAGACTTTCCAAGCTGACCATGTGGATAAAGAACAATGTGAAACCTTTAGAGAGAAAACAAAATGTTATGATTGAAATCTGAAATTCAATGGAGGAGTTAAACAGCCCACAAGCACAATTTATGAGAGAACTAATTTACTGGAATAGAGATCTTTAAAAATTAAACAGAGCACAGTAGAGGAATCCAAACAATGGATGTTTCAGTGATGTGGAAAGTAGAGCAAGAAGATTCAAGATACAGCTAACTGGGGTTCCAGAGGCATATAATAGAAATATTAATAGAAATCTAGAGACAATGTTAAGAGTATTAGCTTTGTTTAGTAGGAGCACACCAGACTTAGGCTACCATATTGATTGAATGAACGTTAGAGGAAGCTGTGAATGTCTCCGTGATTGCAAGAAGAACAGTATATATTGCAGTTGCTCAATAAATCTTTTTGTTGTCATGATTATTGGTCATGATGATGATGGTAACGATAATGAAGAATGTGATTGTCTCCTCTGTTCTCGCAAAATTCTCTCCCCATTCAGTCTTACTGTGGACATAACCACATCTAAGTCTGGGATGAATTACACATATCTGTCTGTTACCATTTCTCCTCCGGTATTGACTACTAATCTTAAATTCTTCTCTAATTAATAACTTCATTCCTTCAGAATTATTTTCAAAACAGTGCATAAATCAACTGTTTTCAAAACATGTTCAAGGGACTATGAAGCAATGATTGTTCTGATTTGGGGGAATGAAACTGTCCACCTTACTTCTCAGGCTATAGTCTTATGCTTCTATGGGTATTTTCTCTTTTCATTCATTTTTGGAATTAGGAGGCTGAGAAATAGTTGGGGAAAAGAAAGACACTCTGGGTAGCTAATGCTGACAAATATCTGTAGTTCACAAACGCAGTTTATTCCATTAATGTCACAGCCTACTTCCAGGGAAATCTCCAAGACTTCTACTTTTAACCATATACAACTCTTAGGCTGTATTTGGCATCTATTTTCTACCTTTCACAGCTTTCTATTATTTTCTTTCTAGTTTGAGTTCATCTAAATAAAAATGTGTTTGTGTTGGTAGTTGTTCTATGACCATCTGGAGAGATGACAACTACAGCATCTTGAAGAGGGCATTCAGTACCTAAGGCAAAAACATTATTTTGGTTATTTACCATTTGGCCTGAGGACTTAGTGCTTACTTTCCCTGGACTGGCTCCAAAGAGAAAAGGAGGAAGAACTTCCAGAAATCCTGCCTCAGTTTCCTAATCCCCATATCCACTGCCTAAGCATCCTAACCTTTACATGAGTTAAAGTCAGTTTATTTTGTAGGAGAAGTCTTTAACCTAGGAACCATGAATAGAATGGAGGGTGACTGAGAATCTAACAAAACCATGTGCAAAGGCGGTAAGTAGCTGCAGTTTGCTTGGTAGATGGTCCAGAATTTCCAAAAGAGTTTCAAAAATATCTCTGACTCAAAGAAGATCAGAAATCACTGTCCTAGATAATTTAACTCATAAGTATTTCTATACTGAGGAAAGAAAAATACACCTCTGAGGAAAAGAGCATAATGGCTCTTTCAATCTTTCTTACCTAATTTCTCAGTATCTTTCTTAGCATCGTTAATAAGAGTAAGTCACATCCATTTCCAAGCTGCTTCTTGGTGTGTGACTTGTCCCACCATCCCATTGCATTATTCTTATATCTTTCAAGGCTGTATGAATGCAGAAAGACAGCTATAGAAATGTCCACACTCCCTGATTACAGATTAATCGAACATTAGTTCTCAAGGAGATTTTAAAGAGCATGTATTTCATCATCCTTATTTGACGTATGAGGCTCACAGGATTCAGTGGCTTCTTCAATCACCGAATAAATGTCAGAGCCATGCCTTGGCAGAATCGTTCTGTTTCACCATATAGAGAGATGACAGTGTTTTTCTGGTTTACTATATGTCTAAGTCTCCTATTTTTTTTGAGGAAGATTAGCCCTGAGCTAACTACTGCCAATCCTCCTTTTTTTTGCTGAGGAAGACTGGCCCTGAGCTAACATCCATGCCTATCTTCCTCCGCTTTATACGTGGGACGCCTACCACAGCATGGCTTTTGCCAAACGCTGCCGTGTCCACACCTGGGATCTGAACTGGCGAACCCTGGGCCACTGAAGCTTAATGTGCAAACTTAACCGCTGCACCACCGGGCTGACCCCTCCTATATTTTTAAAATCTGGAACAGAAAAACATGAAATCAAGACATTTTAGTAGATAATGTACTAATGGTGCCTGTTTACTGTCTTTTGTCCCCAAAGAGAATGACAATATTTAACTAAGAGAAGTTTTTAGTGAAGTTTCTTGATTATACATGAAACACAGATTAACTTGACATTCATGATTGAAGATGTATACACACTCAGTAGCATCACTGGAGAAAAATAGTGTCTTCTTTTGCTTTTTGAGGATGAAAACATTTCCTTCTCTCATCTTTTTCTCAGCAGATAGTACTGAGCAGGTCCATGAAAGAGGATAGAAATCATACTTCTGTGGCCATGTTTGTTCTCCTGGGACTGTCAGATGAAAAAGAGCTGCAACTTATCCTCTTTCCAATCTTCCTAGGGATCTACCTTCTGACCATAATCTGGAACCTTGGTCTCATCCTCCTTATCAGGATGGACTCCCACCTGCACACACCTATGTACTTTTTTCTCAGTTTCCTGTCATTTATAGACATCTGCTATTCTTCTTCCATCAGCCCAAGGATGCTTTCAGACTTCTTAAAAGATGAAAAAACAATTTCGTTCATTGCTTGTGCCACCCAGTATTTTGTTGGGTCCTGGATGGCGCAGGCTGAGTGCTGCCTGTTGGCCGTAATGGCCTATGACAGATATGTTGCTATTGGTAGGCCTCTGCAGTACTCAGCCATCATGGATCCTGACCTCTGTCAGAAGATGGTTGCTGGAGCCTATGGGAGTGGTTTCCTTGGTAGCTTAATTCAAACAGTTTCTTGTTTTCATCTCTACTTTTGTGGGCACAATATCATTCCAAATTTCTTCTGTGACATAACCCAGATTATTTCCTTGTCTTGCTCCAATCCCTTTATGAGCCAAATGATTCTTTTTCTGGAATCTATTTTTGTTGGATTCACTTCCTTCCTTTCATCCTCTTATCCTATGGTTTTATTGCAACTTCCATCCTGAAAATATCCTCCATAAAAGGTAGTGCCAAGGCCTTCAATACCTGTGCCTCCCACCAGGCTGTTGTGACAATCTTCTATGGCATGGGCTTCTCTGTGTACCTGCATCCTAGCTCTAGCTACTCCACAAAGCAGAACAAGGTTCTGTCAGTGTTCTATGTTATCCTCATCCCAATGTTAAACCCTTTTATCTATAGTCTGAGGAACAAGGAGATCAAAGAGGCCTTGATGAGGGTAGTAAAGAAGGCAACATATTTATCTCAGTAAGAATAATATTTGAGCAAGTATTATTTCCTCCATAAGGAAGACAAGGGTAAAAATATGCAAGTGACCTTTTATAGGTTACAAGAAAGCTAGGTAGAGAGAAGAAGTGAAAACTTGGCTTCTCATGTCTTAATGCCATTATGTTTAGCTGCCACCACCAAGTGATCTGCCTAATGCAGTGTCAGCAACATTGAATTCAGTTTAAAAGGTCTTTTTCCATGATTAGACCTAGGCAGGTAAAACAGTGTTTCGAGATTAGAAGTTCTGATTGATATTATATGTAGATAAATGAGAAGACCTAGGAAGCCACTCAAATAGGTCTTTCCTCTACAATTCTTAAAATGTCTTTTATTTATTTTTAATTAGGTATTTATTTATGTTTTGATTACAATAAAACAAAATCACGTATAAAATTAAAGATGTGAAAATTAAGAGTAATTTTAAAATGAATACTTTTATAATTTCATCCCAAAGGCAGAGGGTGTGAGAGGGAGGGACACAGAAAAAAGAGAAATGGAAAGAGAGAAAAAGTCAGAGAGAGAAAGAGAGAGAGGAGATGAGAGGAGAGAAGAAGGAGAAAGATAATCTAGCTTTATTCTCAAATAATCTTATTCCCTCTATCCTACTCCTTGAGTGTCCTTGTGAAGTGAATTATGAAAAAAAATTGGAGAAAGGAATGGTAGATAGAAGGGGCACTTTTCACGTCAAGAGTTGGGGAGATTCTCAGAGACTAGAAAGAAGTCAAAGTCATCAACTTCTGGGCATAGGTGGCCTGGAGCATACTCCAAGGTAGCTTCCCAGAGACCATATAAGACCTCAGAAATGAAGGCTTTCATCGTGAGTGTGGGCGACAGGGTCTAAGTCCCAGTGCTCTGAGCCTCTCAGAGATTCCCAGGCCTTAAGTTTGACCAGGGAGCAGCAGAGACACCAGACTTGAGGGTACCATGGAAACTCAGAGTCCAACCAAAAGAACTTAAAGAAAATTTAAGAAGAAATATTTTTTTCAGGAAAGAGTTTAAGTACTAATCTTCATACGTATTATATTAGTATTTATACAATACTTTCAACTTCATACGGTTACATTGCATAGAAGTGATTCTTTTCTATTAACACGTGCAGTTGGTTGATGAGGAATTATTCCCCTTTTACAGATAGAACCTTTGGGCATATTGTGGTCTGCCACATTCTTCTCAGTGTAGCAACAATCCATCTTGAATCTCATGAAGTGTCATGTGTGGAGCACAAATGGTTCTTAGTGACATAAAGATGTCCTCCATTGCTTATCCATGGCACCCAAATTCTACACTTTGATGTTGTATTTTTAAAACCATCTTAAGGGCCTGTTCAATTTAAAAGATTAAATTATTACAGTTCTTACCAGGGGGATATATGACTACTAACCTATTAGCAAGAGTTAAATAATTAACTCATTGCCCCACCCACTCCTCTCTCTAGAATTAATGATAGCTGAAGTAGATGAAACAAAGAATGAGACATTCCAAAAACATCTCTGTATCCCTAGTAACAGCAAGGTAGATGAGTTCCATCTAAACAAAAAAAGACAAACAAGTTTGTGGGAATGATCTTAAATAGATATTCTTAATGAATGCTTAATAATGCAGCATAATATGTTGAAAGGAATTCCAATTCAGAACACATAAATTAAGCCTATTCTTAATAGAAGACATGCTGTGTACTTCACATTCTGATAAGTGATTTATAAGCATTATCTAATTTGATTCTATAAAAAGCTACTCTGTGAAGTAGCAACTATGATCAGCCCCATTTAATAGGTGATAATGCTGCGGCTTCGAGAGGTTAATATGCTCAACCAGTAAGTGGAAACCTGGAATTCCACCCAGATTGGCTGATAACAGTGCCCAAGGCATTAATCACAATAAGTCATGACTCTGATACGAATTAGTTTTATCATATTCCTTATTGCCTTGATTTCCTCACCTATGCATAGGAAATCATGCCATATCTGCCTCATGGACCTGCTAAGATGATTGATTCAGGTCAAATATTTGAGAATATGTATGTATGTATCTATCTGAAATCAAAGAGTTTTGTAAACAAGGAAGTGTCCACATACCTAACTTATTATTAGGCTCTATTGCCAGCCAGTTGTGTCACCTTGGACAAATCCTTTAGATAAATTGGCTTCAAATCCTCACCTGGAAATTGATGATATTAGACTATGTTATCACTATGTCCTTTCCTACTCAAATGACTCCTAGGTTGTTAAAAAAAAAAAAAAGCTACGTCAATCTTGAGACCATAAGAGGACCATGGGGAAGTGCTGAATTGAATCTGAAGGGACATGGCAAAGTGGGGCATGAAATTAGCACAGAAAAAACTCCGTGATCACCATAACTCCAGAGAGCAGGTATCTGGAGGGTTTTCTCCCTATAATTGTCTTCTCCTTTCATCTCTCACCTAACAACACATTAAGAGGAACCCCAGTGGTGGGCATCTCTTTGGCTCTGAGTGGACAGCCAATTTCATGGCCCAAATCACTCATCTTTGAATGCAATCTGGTCCGCCTGGAAAATTCCTATGGATAATAAATAAGTGACTTTACCCTTTGGCAAGAACTCTGTCTTCCTGGGGGATCTATGTCAAGATGAGAGGACAAGATTTACAGAAAACGGTGAATTCTGTGCTATTTCAATAGCCGTGTAATAATTCCAGTAGGACATTTGTGGAGCAAGGGTTATGGTCCTCAGTCTCTTTCATTCTCCAATTCTTCCCTCTCCTTCATTTATGCACCCTCCACTTCGGGCCCTTTCTCAGGTTCTCTTTTTCCTTACCCAATTTCCCTGACCCTCAATCAAAATAATAACTTCAAAACAAAAATATTAGGTATTACTCTGGTGAGGAGTGGATGTTCAGTTCTAGTTCTCAAATTCTTAAGTATATGATCTTGAAATCTGTTAATTTCTGTTTGTTACTTATAAATTGGGGACAATAGAATCATCTAGAATCCAATGAGATAATGTCTATAAAGCCTACACACTACAGAAGTTAATAATTGAGCACTCAATCAAAATATTAAATTGTGAATTACAGGGGACTTAACTAAGGTAAAACATATTTGTCTGTTTCCCAACTTTATCTATTCCATGAATCTTTTTAATTTAATTTTCCCTTGGGGATTGTGCTTTTGCATAATTATTAATTTGGTTTCTATTTCAGTATATAACTTTGATTCATAATTTCTGAGTAGCAGCAAAAGCCAAGCTGGTCATTTCATGATGATATGACAAAGTTTTCACGTACAATTCTATTCGTCTTTTGAAATACTCCAAATAACCATCCATTGTCATCTTTGAAGACCCTATGGGTCTGGAGACACTAGCACTGGTGACCCAGGTATTAGAGATGACCCACCAGATGAACAGGTAGTGTTGGTGGGACTGTTTCTTTTATCCTTCTTTACTATGTTGTTCGTCATTCAGCAACATTCCTGGCTTTCTTAACCTGATTTTATATCCTGCACAAAATTGCAAATTGTCATGTCCTTAGTAGATCATATTTAGAAGGAGTTTTGGTTAGCTGTATCCCCACAGTAATATCTCCAACCAAAATTTACATCAATCATTTTTTCTTCTACAAACTGCCTTGGCAGATGGTGAACACACGCAAAAAATTAACCAGAGAGAGTGAGTATATTCAGAATGTTTTTTTTCTTTTCCTCTAGCTTACCAAATTATAAAATCATACACTTTTAGGATCAATTTTCTCATGAACAAGTGAAACAATCCACAACTCCTCACAGTTTTCTGTGAATGATGAGCTACATAGAATACATTTAGTCATGGCTGCCTTTGTTACCAGAATGTTAGTAAGAAAGTGAAGAATTTTAGTACAATTATTTGATCAAAAGTTTGACTTATTTTCACCAAATTGATCAATTATGTTGTTGTTTCAGGGATGTTGTGCATGAGAGTTTATACTTTCAAAATGTTTTCATTGAATGTAATGCATCTGGGATAAATAGCTGATAAATTATATTAGCAACAGTCTATTTAAGAGTAAACAGAAAAATTTTGACACTCATAAAACCATAGCGCAAATGAAACAAAAATCTTTCTCGACATCAAAGCTCATCATAGCTTGATGGTAGTTGTCAACTGACCCAAGTGTACATGAATCAAAGCAAACTAAATAGAAATCATTTATGTGGTTTGTGTCTGCATGGCTCTAGGTGGTTTAGCTTGCCTGCGCACTAGGTCTGAATCTATACCTGACCAGAGGTAATGATGTCCGATTGTCTACAGAGCTGATGATGTCTCAGAAATTTCCCCAAATTAACCCGTACAACTCTATCGCACCTGGCATTCCTATTCACGGATATAGCCATCATTCATGGTTATCTGTAAGCAGTCAATGATAATAACAGCCAACATCTATTGAAAAATTAATGTGTACCAGATTATGTGCTGAACATTGGCACGAATTTCCTAATAAAAGCCTCCCATTAACCTTATAGTTTAGAGGCTCTTGTCGTCCTCACTTTGTTAAAAGTAAATCATACCTAGTGTGTTTAAGTGACTAGGACCAGTTCATAGAGTGAGAGAGTATCAGAACTAAATTTTTTTTCCAGTTTTAGTGAGATGTAATTGATATATAACGTTGCATAAGTTTAAGGTGTACAACACAATGATTTGATATATGTAAATATCGTAAAATGATTACCACAATAAGATTAAACACCCATCACCCCACATAGTCACAGTATTCTTCCCTGTGATGAGAACTTTTGTCATCTATTCTCTTAGCACTTTCAAATATACAATACAATATTGTTAACCAAGTCATCTTGCTGTATGTTATATTGCCAGAAATTATTTGTCTTATAACTGGAGATATGTACCTTTAGGCCACATTCACTCAATTCCCCCACTTTCTACCCTCTGCATCTGGCAACCACAAATCTTATCTTTGCTTCTATGAGGTTATTTTTTTTTATACTCCACATTCAAATAGATCATATGGTACTTGTCTTTCTCTGTCTGATTAATCTCAGCACAATTCCTTCAATGTCTATCCAGATTGTTGCAAATGCCAGGATTTCCTTCTTTTTTATGCCTGAATAATATTCTCTTATTATACATATTATTTATGTTACTTATACATAATTATACATACACATGTTGTTTATATTATTTTTACATTTATTATATGATTTCTTTGTCCATTCATCTGTTGATGGACACTTAGAGTGTATCCACGTCCTGGCTATTATAGATAATACTGCATTGAACATGGGAGTTCAGGTATCTTTTTGGGACAGTGATTTCATTTCCGTTGGATATATACCCAGGATGGAATTGCCGGATCATATGATAGGTTTATTTTTAATTTTTTGAGGAAAATCCACATTATTTTCCACAGGAACTATACTAGTTTACATTCTCACAGCAGTTCATATGGTTCCTTTTTCTCCACATTCTTACCTGTAGTTTTATCTCTTGTCTTTTTTGATGATAGCCACTCTAACAGATGTGAGTTGATATCTTATTGTGGTTTTGATTTCAATTCCTTGATGATTAGTGATGCTGAACACATTTTCACATATCTGTTGTTAGTTTGGATGTCTTCTTCATAAAAATATCTATTCAGGTCCTATACCAAAATTTTAATTGGATTATTTATTTGCTGTTGAATTGTATGAGTTCCTTATGCATTGTGGATATTAACCCCTTATGAGATACGTGATTACAAATATTTTCTCCCATTCTGTAGATTACCTTTTCATTAGCTTATCGTTTCTTTTGCTGTGCAGATGTTTTTTTATTTTCATATAATCCTTCTTGATTATTTTTAATTTTTTTGCTTGTGCTTTAGGTGTAATATTGAAAAAAGTCTTTTCCAATACATGATCAGAAGAATTTTCTCTATGTTTTCTTCTAGGAGTTTTATGGTTACTGGTCTGACATTTAAGTCTTTAATTTTTTTTGAGTTTATTTTTGTGAGTGGTGTAAGATTGGTGTCTAGTTTCATTGTGTGCATGTGAATATCCAATTTTCCCAAACCCGTTTATTGAAGAGACTGTATTTTTTCCATTGAGTATTTCACGCTCTCTTTTCAAATGTTAGTTGATCATATACCCACAGTTTTATTTCCAGGCTCTTGATTCTGTTCCATTGGTCTAAGTGTCTGTTTCTATGCTAGTACCATACTGCTTTGATTACTATGGCTTTGTAATATAGTTTGAAATCAGGACGCGTAATGCCTCTTTGACAGCTTTATTCTTCTTTCTCAGGATTGCTTTGTCTGTTCAGGGCCTTTTGTATTTCCACAAAAATTTTAGGATTGTATGTTCTATTTCTGTGAAAAATGTCACTGGAATCTTGGTAGAGACTGCATTGAATATATCGATGGCTTTGGGTAGTATGGATATTTTAATAATATTAATTCTTCAAATCCATGAACATGGGATACCTTTCCATTTACTTGTGTCTTTTTCAATTTCTTTTGTCAATGTCTTATAGTGTTCAGTGAAGAGAACTTTAACCTTCTTGGTTAAATTTATTGCTAAGTATTTTGTTTTTTGATGCTGTTGTGAATGAGATTATCTTATTTATTTCTTTTTCAGACAATTTGTGTTAATATCTAGAATGCTTAGTTTGTATCCTGCAACTTTACTAAATTGATGGATTAGATCTAACAGGTTTTCGGTGAAGTTTTTATGATTTTCTGTAGGTAAAATCATGTCATCTGCTTATAGACACAATTTCAATTCTTTATTTCCAATTCTGATGACTTTTATTATTATTTTTTGACCCAGTTGCACTGGCTCTGACCAAGTACTATCTTGAATAGGAATCTTGAGAATGGCCAACTTTGTCTTCTTCCTGATCTTAGAAAAATGCTTTTGATCATCCACTATTTAGTATGATGTTAGATGTTGGCTTGTTGATAGGGCCTTAATTATGTTGCATTTAGTTCCTTGTATACCTAATTTATTGAGAGTTTTTATCATTTAGTATTTTTTGAGAATTTTGAAATCTGTATTCATCAGGAATATTGGCCTGTAGTTTTCTTTTCTTGCAGTGTCCTTATCTGGCTTTGGTGTCAGTGCTGGTCTTATAAGTGAATTTAGAAGTGGTTCTTCATCTTCAGTTTTTTGGAAGAGTTTGAGAAAGACTGGTCTTAATTCTTCTTTAAATATTTGACAGACTCACCATAAAACCATCTGGTCCTGGGTTTTTCTTTGTTGGGAGGCTGTTGATTAATGATTCAATCTCCTTAATTGTTATTTGTCTGTTCAGATTTTCTGTTTCTTCCTGATTCAGTTTTTCTAGGTTGTATGTTTCTTGTAATTTATCTATGTCTTCTAGGTTGTTTAGCTTGCTGAAGAAACCATAGGACAAGAGAGTATTCTTGGTTTGGCACTGTGCCAGCAGGGTGAGGGGCAATGGAGTCAGAGTACAGCTTCTCCTTTACCTTTTTAATGTGGTTCTTCTTGTTCTCTGTGGCTAGTGGAGGTGCTTCAGCCTCATCCTCATGTTTTAGGATTTTTGCAATGATGTCCTGTCTGTGAATAGTTGGTAATTGTTCTTATGAGGGTTACCAAAGTCAGGAATGACCTATTTTGCCATCTTGATGATGCCACTCAGAACAGAAACTCTAAAGTCTGAACCCTAACCACAGTACTATGCTATTTCCTAAGTTGAAAAATATCCTACATTTGAGACAATATTTGATTGTAATTGTGAGTTTTACTAGCCTCCTTTTAAGACTGGCTCCTATGAAGACTTCCCTAAGAAGACATTTCATAACTTTATTAGCATACATGCTGTACACCAAGAAAATATCAGGATTATAAATTATGATACAATTATCCAGGCCATTTTGAAGATACTATATTAAATATATTTGTAAAAAGGTTTGAAAAGTTATTATAAACAGGATAATTTTTCTTATAGGTGAAAGAAGAAATTTTTAAAAATCTATCTAGATGACTGTCTGGGAAAGAAAAGCTATTACAAGTTTATTCTGGAATGATGCCACTTATGCTTTACTATTATAAAGCCACAATTATATTTTTAATTATTAAAAGTCTTTTAAAAATTGATTTTAGTCAATGATATCTATCATAGATAATTCACTGAATTTCTATTGCTTTTTAAAAAGTTCTTTATCAACTTTTTAAATATTATTTATTTATTTATTTATTTTTGAGAAAGATTGGCCTTGTGCTAACATCCGTGGCCATCTTCCTCTACTTTATCTGTGGAACACCTGCCACAGCATTGCTTAATAAGCAGTGCACAGGTCCTTGCCTGAGATCTGACCTAGGAAACTCCGAGCCGGTGAAGTGGAGAGTGAAAGCTTAACCACTATGCCACTAGGCCAGCCCCAGATCTCTTCTAATTTTCTTGAGACCTCATGAAGTAATTGAGAACCTGAAACACTGAGAAGGTATTTCTTGACAATTGGAGAAGAAAACTGGGGTCTTTCCACCAGGACAATAAAGTGTTTTCCCTTTTTCAGTGCTCAATGAACGAAAAGAAATGGCATCTATGAGCATTGTAATGCTATTGTTTCGCCTGCGTCTGCAATCCATTCTTTTGTCTCTTTTCTGATTTTAGGAGCACGAAGCCAATGGTTTGGGGAGGAAATATTACAGATATCACCCATTTCATCCTCTTGAGATTCTCGTATTTCTCCAGAATCATAGGAGTGCTCTTTGTTGTATTCCTGTTGATCTACATTATGACTCTGACTTGGAACCCGTGCCTCCTCATCTTAACAAGGATAGATTACCCGCATCCACACATCCATGAACTTCTTCCTCAGTTATCTTTCTCTCATTTATATCTGCTATGTGACCTCCACAGTCCCCAAGATGCTCTCCAATTTCTTCCAGGAGCAGAAAGGTATCACCTTTGTGGGTTGTATTATTTAGGACTTTGTCTCAACCATGGGACTGAGTGAGTCTTGTCTCATGACAGCCATGTTTTATGACTGATATGCTGCCATTTGTAACCTACTTCTCTAGTCATCCATCATATCACCAACCCTCTGTGTTCAGATAGTCCTATATGGTTGGACTCTCTGGTTCTATATCCAAATTATGTGTCATGCTTCAATCCTACTTCTGTGGGCCTGACGTCATCAACCACTTCTTCTGTGACATGCCCCAACTGTTAGTCCTGTTCTGCTCTGACACTTTCGCTGTAGAACTCATGATTGCTATATTTGCAATGATCTTTGGGATAATGTCTTAGTTATTATGATATCCTATGGCTATATTATCACTTTAGCTAAAGGCAAGTTCAAAGGTTTCAACCCCTGTGCTTCTCACTTGACAGCAGTGACCCTCTTGTGTACCTCAGGTATATTTGTCTACTTGAGTTCCAGTTGTGGCAGTTCCTCCAGCTTTGACAGTTTCACATCAGTCTTCTACACTGTGGTGATTCCCATGTTGAATCCCTTGATTTACAGTCTGAGGAACAAGGAAATCAAAGGTGCCTTGAAGATGTTGCAAAATAAGTTAGAGTATTGCTGAGGTCACAGATTATGAGATTTCTGACCAATTTGTCTTGTCAGAATCACTTTCACCCACAGCAATATGCACACTAATACACTATAACAAAATTCATACTATCTTTGGACAAAGAAGGCTTGTTTGACCCAGATAATATGCCAAAATAAGCCAATAGCTTACTCAATGCCACACAGACACAATATCTTTAAGTCCTGGAGGTTCATTACTTTCACTCTACATGAGGAGTGGCCTTATCATTTATTAATCTATCTGCAAGTATTTGTGAAGCATCAGGGTTTAGAAACGTTTTGCTTCTTCTTGCTTCTGAGATTAAGCTCTGTCCAATTGCAAGCTTCTGACCTTAAAGGAGAGATAATTGACAGAGGTCCCCAGGAGTGTACAAACCTTGTCTGCCAAATATTTTGATGTAGCATTATCCAGACATCATGGTGGCAAATGCTTGTTCTGTGTTTCTGACCAGAATGGGAATGAACACAGAGTGGCAATGTGCCTTTGGACAGAAACAAAGCTATACTATTGGCCTGATTGTGTCTCCTGGGGAGACCAGTCTGAGACAGCTAATGTCTATCTAAGGTCTCTTCAATGCTAATCATCTAATAAATTTTTAGTCACATCCTAGTCTCCATAGTTGTAGCCTAAGGAGGGAAGAGGTGATTTGAATCATATAAAGAATGGAATGAAGTATTGGCTCCCTTCACTGCCATTTATTTATGAGTCTGATGAGTTAATTTCCTGCATCTATTGTCCAGTGGGGATTTCTGATTGGAGATGATATTCAAAATCCATGTCACAGCCAATAGCAGCTTCTGATATTGTGGGACTCAAACATCTCTTTCTCTCCCCCATCAAATCTGGAAAACTTTACCCTTGGTTCACATAGCCAATGGGATGGCACTGCCCAATCATTTCTGGTATTTCAAGCATCTGAACATCTTTTCTGTGAGAAGTCTTCTGTGAGAGTTCATTGTAATAATAGAGTTATTGAATATTCAATACTGCAGGAACAAAGAACAAATATGAAAAGCTGGTATACATTATTTCTTATTGTTCATGTTGAACACATTTTATGTCTTAGAGATTTATGGTTGTTTGGGGTGATATAATAGATGGAATAGAATGGTTTAAATTACTTTAATGCTCATATTTTCCAGGAAACCTCAAGGGCCAGGAAAGGAAATAGATAGTGGAAGAGGCAGGGTTCTCAAGTCTGGCCAGTTTTTCTTGTCTGAAGTAAGACATAAAGTGCAGTCCTTGTGTGCTGGTTAAAAAAAAGAACAAAATGTATAGCAACACTGACTATTGATTTGTGAGATTACTCAGACCAAACTAACTAGTATCAAACAGATGTCTTTACATTTACATATTACCCTTGGAGATTCATTGGATCCCTTTTTTCTTTTTGCTTCTTTATTTTTTATTGAGGTAACATTGATTAATAACATTATAACAGTTTCAGAGGTACATGACTATATTTCGGTTTCTGTGTAAATTACATAATGTTCACCACCCAAAGATTAATTACAATCTGTCCCCATATACACACCCTTTTACTCTTTTCACTATTTCCCTCCATCATATCCCCTCTGATACCCACAAATCTAATCTCTATCTCTCTGTATTTTTTGTTGCCGTTATTGTTTTTATCTTCTACCTATGAATGAAATCATGTGATATTTGGCTTTCTCTGTTGGACATACTTAACTTACGTTATACCCTTAAGGTCCACCCATGTTGTCACAAATAACAGGATTTCATTTTTTTTTATGAGTGAGTAGGATTCCATTGTGTGTATATACCACATCTTTTTTATCCATTCATCCATTGATGGGCAGTTGGGTTCTTCTACATCTTGGCTACTGTGAATAATGCTGTGGTGCACAAAGGGATGCATAAATCTCTTTGAATTGCTGATTTCGAATTCTCTGGATAAATACCTAGTAGTGGAATAGCTGGATCATATGGTATTTCTATTTTTAATTTTTTTGAGAAATCTCAATACTGTTTTCCATAGTTGCTGTAGCAGTTTGCATTCCCATTGACAGTGTATGAGGGTTCCCTTTTCTCCACATCCTCTCCAACACTTGTTATTTATTATCCTGTTAATTGTGGCCATTGTGACAGGTGTGAGGTGATATCTCAGTGAAGTTTTGACTTGCATTTCTCTAAAAATTATTGATGTTGAATATCTTTTCAAGTGCCTGTTGGCCATATGTATATCTTCTTTGGAAAATTTTTTCCTGTCTTCTGCCTATTATTTGATTGGGTTGTTCATTTTTTGTTGTTGAATTGTATGAGTTCTTTTTATATTTTGGAAATTAACCTCTTGGTGGATATATGATCTATAAATCTTTTCGCCAGCTGGTAGGTGGATTTTTTTCCTTTTGTTGGTGGTTTCCTTGGCTTTGCATTAGTTTTTTGGTTTGAAGTAGTCCCATTTGTTTATGTTTTCTTTTGTTTCCCTTGACTGAGAAGACATGATATTCAAGAAGATACTGCTAAGACCAGTGTCAAAAGGTGTACTGCATATGTTTTATCCAAAGAGTTTTATGGTTTCAGGTCTTATATTCAAGGCTTTAACCCATTTTGTGTTAATTTTTCTTTAGGGTGTAAGAAGATCTACTTTCATTCTTTTGCACATGGCTATCCAGTTTTCTCTACAGTATTTATTGAAGAGACTTTCTTTTCTCCATTGTATGTTCTTGGCTCCATTTTCAAAGATTAGCTATACATAGATATGTGGTTTAATTTCTAGGCTCTCAATTCAGTTTCATTGATCTGAGTGTTTATTTTTGTGCCATAACCATGCTGTTTTGATTACTATAGCTTTACAGTATATTTTGAATTCAGGGAGTGTGATTTTTCAGCTTTTTTCATTTTTCTCAGGATTGCTTTAGTTATTCAGGGTCTTTTATTGTTTCATATAAATTTTAAGATTCTTTCTTCTGTTTTTGTGAATAATGTCATTGGGTTCAGATTGAGATTCCATTGAATCTGTACGTTGGTTTAGGTAATATGGACATTTTAACTACGTCTATTCTTCCACTCCAAGAGCATGGAATATCTTTCCATTTTTTTATATTTTCTTTGATTTCTTTTAATAATGTCTTAGAATGTTTGGTGTATAGCTCTTTCACCTCCTTGGTTAAATTTATTCCAAGATATTTTATTCTTTTTGTTGTGGTCGTAAAAGGTATTGTATTTTTGAGTTCTTATTCTGCTAGTTCATTAATGTAGATAAATGAAACTGGTTTTTATAAGTTGATTTTGTACCCTGCAACTGTGCTGTAGTTGTTCCTTATTTCTAATAGTTTTCAGGTGGATTCGTTAGGTTTTCTATAATGGGATCATGCCATCTGCAAACAGAGAGAGTTTCTCTTCTTCTTTTCCTATTTGGATACCTTTTATTTCTTTTTCTTGCCTAATTGCTCTGGCCCAAACCTCCAGTTCTATGTTGAAAAGGAGTGGTGAGAGTGGGCACCCTTGTCTTGTTCCTCTTCTCAAGGGATGGCTTTCAGTTTTTAACCATTAAGTTTGATGTTGGCTGTGGGTTTGTCACATAAGACCTTTATTGTGTTGAGGTACTTTCCTTCTATACCCATTTTATTGAGAACTTGTATTGTAAATGTATGTTGGATCTTGTCAAACGCTTTCTTTGCATTTATTGAGATTATCATGTGACTTTTATTCCTCTTTTTGTTAATATGGTGTGATTGATTTGCAGATGTTGAATCATCCCTGCGTCCCTGGTATAAATCCCACTTGATCCTGGTGTATGACTCTTTTCACGTATTGCTGTATTTGGTCTGGCAATATTTTGTGGAGGATTTTAGAATCTACGTTCATCAGTGATATTGGCCCGTAATTTTCCTTCTTTGTGTTGTCCTTGTCTGATTTTGGTATCAGGGTAATGTTGGCCTCATAGAATGAGTTGGGAAGTGCTCCATCTTCTTCAAATATTTGGAATTGTTTGAGAAGGGTAGGTATTAAATCTTTGAATATTTGGTAGAATTCTCCAGAGAAGCCATCTGATCCTGGACTTTTGTTTTTTGAGAGGTTTTTGATTACTGTTTCAATCTCTTTACTTGTGATTACTCTATTCAGATTCTCTATTTCTTATTGATCCAGTTTTGGGAGGTTGTATGAGTCTAAGAATTTATTCATTTCTTCTAGATTATCCAATTTGTTGACATGTAGTTTTTCATAGTATTCTCCTATAATCCTTTCCATTTCTGTAATATCCATTGTAATTTCTTCTCTTTCATTTCTAATTTTATTTATTTGAGACTTCTCTCTTTTCCTTAATGAGTCTGGCTGAGGGCTTGTCAATTTTGTTTATCTTCTTAAAGAACCAGTTCTTAGTTTTATTGATTCTTTCTACGTTTTTTTTTGGTCTCTATTTCATCTATTTCTGCTCTAATTTTTGTTTCTTCCCTCCTTCTGTTGACTTTGTACTTTGTTACTGGGATTGTAATCTCCTGTAACTTCAAGTTTGATTTCTAGAGGGTTGTTATTCTCTTTCTCTTCTTCCGTGTTACTTAGTTCTTCATGGTAACTGATTCTTTGTTGGCACATTTGTGGTAGTAACCACATTTCCTATTGGGTATGGGTTTGGTTACTTTGGTTCTGAGTTGCTTTTGTTTGTATTTGATACCCTGCACTTTCCACCCTCTACTACCTCTGCTGGTGGTGTAGTCAGTGCCCTCCTTGTGCTACTTTAGCCTCTGAGGTTGCTAGTGACTTGCTGCTTATGATGTCACTGCAGTCTCAGGTGTCACCAGTGGGGTCACCAGGCTTCATACACTTCTGCTGCTTCTGGGGTCTCCTGGGTGTCATGCTTCTCCACTGCTTCTCCTTGGGCTCTCCATGGGAGAGGATACTGCTGCATTATATACCATCTACACTGCTGCTCCAAGGTTGTCTAGGGTTACTGTTTGCACCAATGCCTGGGTGCTGGGTTCATGAGTGTCACTGTCACTTCTGGGGCCTCTGGTACTTGAAGATTGTATGCAGCCCCTGCTGCTGGTGGAACTGATATTGGGGGTTCTGCCACTGGGGGCTGGGTAACTAGTTCCATTGTATTTCCTGAAGCCTCTGGTCACAGGTTCCACCTGCCACCACTGGGGGTTTGGAGGGGCTAAGCAGGGAGAGGTTGTTGCTTGTGCAGCCTCTGGTTTCTAGAGCTAGTTGGTTTGTTTTGCAAACTGAGGTTAGGGTCCCCTGCCCTACCTGGGAAAATGTGAGTTTTGTATACTGCTCCCAATGTTGGAAAGACCTGTCCAATGCAGTTTGAGGGGGAGGGATCTGCTGAGAGACAGGCAGGGAGCAAGCTGCCCCTGTTTTCTCTGTCCCCCAGTGACCACTTACAGACATGTGGGGCAGATCCACTTAGGGACAGGCGGGGACACCTATTGGTTTTGCTCCTGCCATGACCATTCACAGTTACACGAGCTCCAGTGCCTGCTGTTTCTGCTTCCGTTGTGTCTGCCCAGAGTTATGTAAGTCATGGCACCTACTGTTTCCACTCACATGACAGTAGTGATCTATGGCACCTGCTTTTCTGCTCTTGCAGCAACTGCTTGCAGGCACATACACTGGTGTGAGGATCTACACCCTGGATAACTGCTGTTGGAGGAGGTGGAGGGGGCTGCTCCCCTAGTTCCACTGCACCCTGGGGGTCCATTCCACCCACCTTCAGATATATATGCGTGGATCTCTTATGTGTCTTGTTGTGCACTTTGGCATAAAATGGGGAACTGGAAAAGCTTTGAGAACTTTTTTAGTGTTTAAAAGGAGAAAACACAGGCCCAGAGGAAAAGTTGTGGATAATTTTTGAGGGGCCTATACTATCTTATTTGATCCATTTAGAAAGTCATGTATGAGCAGTCTACAGAAGGCTCCTGAGTTGAGTGGTTCCCATGTAACTTTGTTGAACATGCCAGGTCTTGAGGAAGTGAGGGGCTACCAGTCAAGAATAATTGTAATACTTGGTCTTCTGAGTGTGATCCTGTCCATATTCTTCCTAATAAACATATCTCTTCAGATTTCATTCCTTGCCCTATAATTACACTGAACTTTTCCAAAGTCATCTAAGAAAATATAAGGAAGGCTTATACATAAATATCATAAAGAAGAGGGGCATGCCAAAAGGATTACTTTTTCATTTAATTTTTCCATTTCTTTCTTTTTTTTTTTTCACTTTCTAAGCAGGATCAAATGGAGGTAAGTATGGGGAGGGAGAGTATCTGATGCCAAGAATGACATCTGAAAAAACCAAAGGAAGGGAGCCCAGATAAACTTTATCCAAAACAAAAGAAGAAAGCTTAGGAGTCCTTGATAAATAAGAAGCAGCTAAAAACAAGGTTGAATTAGAAATGATAGACTCTAGGGTGATTGAGTAAAACCATGTGACAATTAAAGGTGCTTGGGGATTAGAGACAGTATCACTGGTTTAGCATATTTCTCTGTGTACAGTAGGATCTTCTGGGGTAATTTTGTCTCTTAGGCATCAGTGGGCAAAAGCTTTGCAGTGGTCACCATCCAAACACTGAGATTTCCCTTCCCTCAGTTACAACAGCATATATTGCAAAACATTTTAATATCTCCTTATTTCTTCCTCCTGAAAGATGAATTCTCCTCATTTTGTCTCACTTATTTGGCAAGCAATCAGCATTACCTCCTTTCTGCTCAATTCCTGAAAGAGTATGTGAAAAGATGTGGTGATCATGTTATTGACAGCATGTTCAATTACACTGTCATTGCCCTGTCCATTTGTACAATAATGTGTCTGACATGGTCTCTGCCAGTTTAGAGATCTTTTGTGATCTGTTATTGCAAAAAATATGAAGAGGTCTTCCCCAATCTCTAACTTCCTGCCTACATCCAGCTGGTGATCACCCATAAGAATTTATCTCTGCCTTTGTCATACCACATATCATCTCTCGTTTTGTATTATATTTCTATGGGCTCATTTCTCTCTCTCTTCCAGGGCTATAGGCTCGTTATTGGATAATTTACATCATCCAAAATACCAAGTATAGTACTCTTCACTCTATAGTTTTTTAGAAATAAGATTAATGTAGCAGTGAACACGTTTTAGTGAGCGGTTCAGTGGAGATACTTAAGATACGGCTCTGGAGCTAGACTGCCTGGATTTGAATCTCAGTTCTTCCCTTCATGGGTTGTGTGAGCTTATTTCCTCCTCTGATCCAAGTCTCCTTATCTGAAAAATGGGAATAATAAGAGTACATATCTCATGAAGTTGTTAAAAGTTAAAATAAGATGAAACATAAAAGTATGCAGAATAACACCTGGAACATAGTACACACTGAATAAATATTAGCTACCTAATAAGATGCCTTGATTTTCAGGAAAATTCAATCATATTAGAAGCAAAGACAATTAAGTAAATCAAGTAGCTTGGGGTTTTGGAAAAAATGGCCAGTGAGAAGCCAGAATACCCAATAATGTCTTAGAAATATTGTTTGTAAAGGTGTTTCTAGTAATATCTTGGGCTATATGGTCAAAGAAACCAATAATACTAGATAAAAACTAAAACACTTTTTTCATTGCTGAGCCAGTGAGAAAACAAATGTTTCAAGGTACAGAAATGACATGAAAAGCACAAACCAAAGAGGGTATTGGGCTGGATCCATCATTTTGCCAGGATGGACCTACAAATCTCTGGTAGGCTCAGTCCTGGGTTTTAATGAGCAAATCTATGAGGGGTAGGAGAAAAAGACAATGTGTGAGATTGTCTTAGAGACACTACCCCTTCTCCCTAAGGACACTGAAAACAGGGACTCTCAATGGGTGACATTCTCAGAGGGCAAACCAGAAAAAAAAACTACTTCACAAAATGAGACAATTATCCACACACCTTTCTCAGCTTTAGTTTGAGAGAAAGACAAGCAGTAAAAAAAAAAGTCTTTCCTGATAATTTTTTTTTTCCTAAGGGAGATTTGCCCTGAACTAAAATCCATTGCCAATATTCCTCTTTTTGCTTGAGGAAGATTCACCCTGAGCTAACATCTGCACCACTTTTCCTCTATTTTGTATGTGGGTCGCTGCCAAGTATGGCAGCCAATGAGAGGTACAGATCCATGCCCAGGAACTGAACCCCGGCCGCCGAAGCAGAGTGCGCCAAACTTAACAACTAGGCCATGGGGCCGGCCCCTTAAATTTATTTTTATTGGTGTAAATTGACCTTATATTGTGTAAGTTTCAGGTGTTCATTGTATTGATTTGATACATTTACATTTTGCAGTATGCTTGCTACCCTAGCATTAGCTAACACCTCTATCATGTCACATAAGTAGATTTCTTTTTTTGTGGTGAGAACAATTAAGCTCTGGCTTATTCAGATTTTGAAATATAATGCTGTATAACTGAAATTGATATACTATTATAAATCAATATTGCTTCAATAAATAAAAGATATCTAGTCTCTTAGGAACTTTGAAGTTTATAATAGAACATTGTTGTCTATAATCACAATGCTGTGCATTAGATCTCTAGGATTTATCTGGTAGTTACAAGTTTGTACCCTTAAATAACATATCTCCAATTCCACCACCCGCCAGTCTCTGGTAACCACCATTCTGTTTGCTGTTTTTATGAGTTTGGCTTTTTTAGAACCCACATATAAGTGATATCATCCAGTTTTCTCATACTGTATCTGACTTATCTCACTTAGTGTAACACCCTCAGGTCTGTCCATGTTGCGGCAAATGGCAGGATTTCATTCTTTCTCATGACTCAGTGATATGCCAGTGTGTGTGTGTGTGTGTGTGTGTGTGTGTATAGCGTCTACTTTATCCATTCAAGTATTGACAGACTCTTAGGTTGTTTCCATATCTTTGCTATTGTGAATAATGCTGCAATAAGCATGGGCATGAGGATATCTTTTTGATATATATTTTTTCATTTTCTTTGGATATATATCCAGAGGAGGAATTGCTGGATCAAATGGTAGTTCTATTTTTAATTTTTTTAGGAAACTTAATACTTTTTTCCATAGTGGCTGAACCTTTTACATTCCCATGACAGCGTATGAGGGTTCCCATATCTCCACATCCTTGCCAACAGTTTCTCTATTCTCTTCTTGATAATAAACATTCTGAGAGGTGTGAGATGATATCTCATTGTGGTTTTGATTTGCATTTCCTTGATGATTAACTACATTGAGCATCTTTTTATGTTCCTTTTGGCCATTGAATGTCTTCTTTAGAAAAAAATGTCCATTTAGTTCCACTGCCCATTTTTAAATCAGGTTCCTTGATATTTGTTATGAAGTTGCAAGCGTTCATTAAATACATTAGATCATAACTTCTTATCTGATGAATGGATTGGAACTATTTTCTCCCATTCTGTAGGCTTCTTTTCATTTTTTTTAAATTGTTTTTTGCTGTATAGAAGCTTTTTACTTTAATGTATTCCCGTTTGTTGATTTTTGTTTCTGTTGCTTGTGCTTGTGGTGTCATATCAAAAAAATCATTGCCAAGATCAGTGTCAAGGAGCTTTGCCTCTATTTTTTCTTCTAAGAGTTTTTGAGTTTAGTTCTTATGTTTAAATCTTTAACTCATTTCAGGTTAAGTTTTGTGAGCAGTGTAAGTAACGGGTCTGGAGTTTTCTCTGCTTTTGTGGGTAGATCTGCTGCACTCTTCTTGCTCCCTCTTGTGGCTGAAATCCTAAACTATTCTGTGTTCTCTGGTTTTTGTCACTCACCAGGCTGGCTACTGGAAATCTCTTTTTTGTTTTCCAGATGGCGGCACTACTGCTCACGTTTGTGGTTTCTCCCTTTTCCATAGGCTGTTTCCTTTTTTTCTGAGAGCACTCAGTTTACCAGATTTTCTCTCACTGCTACATTCAGGAATGTGCACAAGGAGCCAGCTGCAGATGAGGAGGAGGTGTGGATTTAACAATGAGAGCTTGTTGGTTCGCATGGATCTGGAGGGGAGATGCTCTGGTGAGATACTCCTAGAGGCTCATGAGTGGGCTTCCTACTGAAATCCTGAGCCCCTGTGCCCCTTTAACTCCCTTTGGTATTTCTCTCTATCTCTTACCTGATTTCCCTTCTCCCTACACTCATGGTCTACCTGGTCAGTAGTCTACATAACCCTAGAGAGAAAGGATTTCCTCATCTGTGTCTTGCACTGCCAGGGTAGCTGGGTGCTCATTCACGGCTCTTTCCCTGTGCAGGAGTGTTTGCCACTGCTGAGTAGTTCAGCCTATGCAGTGTTATCTTGAAGAGGGTGGTGCTGGGGAAGCTCCTTTTAGTGTCTCCACTGTGACCAGCTCACACTTTTTTTCTGCTCCAGTTGTGAACTGGCTTTCCATTTCAGGAAGACTGGGCTTCAACAAAGTCTCTCTCATTCATGGTTGTCATCACACTCTCCAGGCGTTATGTGGCCATAATCAAGATGGTTTTAGGAAGGTTCATTGGCTCCTTCTGGTTCTGCATCCCATACAAAGATCTGTCTGCCTATTACTGGATGCACAGGTGGGTGAAATTCCTCCTGGACCCGTGGCATTTAGTGCTAGATATTACAACTTCCACAAAGGCATTTGTTGGTGGATGGATGTCAAATTCATTGTTACAAAAATGGAACAAAAAAGGGGCTGGCCCCGTGTCCGAGTGGTTAAGTTCGCGCGCTCCGCTGCAGGTGGCCCAGTGTTTCGTTAGTTCGAATCCTGGGCGCGGACATGGCACTGCTCATCAGACCACGCTGAGGCAGCGTCCCACATGCCACAACTAGAAGAACCCACAACGAAGAATACACAACTATGTACCGGGGGGCTTTGGGGAGAAAAAGGAAAAAATAAAAATCTTTAAAATAAAAAATGGAACAAAAAGAAGGACAATAACAGGACAATAAATAACAAGTGTTGGATTACTATTGCCACTCCTTCCCCTCATAAATTTTAATCTCATCCATCTACTTATGTGGATTGCAGCCTACATATTGTCATTATTGTGACTTCAAAAAACACCAAGTCAACATTTTTATCAAAGGAGATTCTGGGTTGGTGTCACCCCCAAAGTGTTGGACAGATGTCATATGAATCATTTCTGAAGCAATACATTTTAAACATAAGAATCATAGATTCTTAGAGATAACTTTTAAAGAAACACGAACTTAAGATGAAAAATATCACTGGGCACACAAATAAACAGGGCGCTTGAATAAGAGGCAGCGATATCATTAAACTATGGAATCAGACTTGCAAAACTATGTATTTGAATTATAGATAATAATAATTTAAATAAGTATGTTGAATATGTTTAAATAAAGGATGCTATGGAAAGTATGATGAAACAATAAAGGACTAACCAAACTGACTCTTTGGGAAAGGAACAAAATGGAAACTCTTGAGAGAAAATCAAATATTATAATTGAAATTTGAAATTAATGGATGAATTAAACAGCCAATTAGCACAACTTATGATAGAATGAATTTACTAGAAGAGACATCTATTAAAAATTAAACTGAACGCAGTAGAGAAACAAAAATAATGAATGTTTCACTGATGTGGAGAGCAGAGCAAGAATACATCTAATTGGTATTCCAGAGACATAGAACAGAAATATAGAGGCAATTTTCAGAATGCTATCGTTGGTTAGTACATAGCACACAAGGCTTATGGTTACCATATTGAATGAATGGACATTAGAGGAAGCGGTGAATATGTCCACAAGTAGAGGGAGAATAACAGTATACACCGAAGCTGCTCAATAAATCTTTTCGTTGTCTTGATTTTTGGTTATGATGAGGAAGAATGCAATTTTCTTCACTGTTCTCACAAGATTATGCCTCCATTCAGTCTCATTGTGGAAAGCCACACCTAGGTCTAAGATGGTAAATGCATAGTCTGTCTGCTACCAGTTCTCATTCTGTACTGATGGCAAACATCTTGAATTTATTTTCTAATGAATCTCTTCCTTACTTCAGAATTCTTCTCAAAACAGTGCACCATGAAGCAATGAGTGATCAGATTTTGGGAAATGATCCCTTTTAACTTATTTCTCAGACTTACCTTATGCTTCTATGGGAATTTTCTCTTTGCACTCATTTTTGGAACTAGGAGACTGGGAAATGGTTAGAAATAAGGAAAATATTCTTGTCGGCTAATGCTGACAAATATTTATAGTGCATAGACATAGACATAGACATAAGTTATTTCATTAATTCCACAGCCCGTTTTAAGGGAAATCTCCAAGACTTCTACATTTACCTGTATACACAACTCTCACACTACATTTGACATCTATTTTCTAGCTTTCACAGCTTCCCATGATTTTCTTTGTAGTTTGAGTTCATCTGAACAAAAATGTGTTTGTGGTGGGAGGTGTTCTAATGACCATCTGGAGAGATGCCAGCTATAGCATCTCGAAGGGGGCAAACAGTGCCCAATGAAAAATATTGGTTTTGTTATTTACCATTTGGCCTGAACACTTAGTGTTTACCTTCCCTAGACTGGCTTCAATGAGAAAACAGAAAGAACTTCCAGAAATCCCGCCTGAGTTTCTTAATCCCCATGTCCATTGCCTAAACATCCAAACTCCTACTTGAGTTCAAGTCATTTTACTATGTAGGAGAAGCCATGAACCTAGGAACTGTGAATAGAATCAAGGGTGATTGAGAATCTAATAAAACCGCATGCGACGGTGGAAGTGGTGGCTGTTTGCAGGGTAGAGGGTCAAGAGTTTCCAATAGATTTTCAAAAGTATCCATGACCCAAAGAATATCAAGAATCATTGTCCTAGACAGTTTAATTCATGAATATCTCTGATTCACAGAAAGAAAAATTGGCACTTGCAAGAAAGGGAGCATAATGGCTCTTACAATGTTGTCTTGTCTAACTTCTCAGAAGCCTTCCTAGAGTCAAAAGTTGGTTAAGTCACATCCATTTCCAACGTGCTTCTTGGTTTGTGTCTGTACCCACCAACCCATTGCACTATTCTTATATCTCTCCAAGAGTTATGAAAGCAGAAAGACAGTTATGGAATTGTCCACCTTCCCTAATTATAGATTATTTGAATATTAATTCCCAAGGAAATTTTAAAGAGCATCTACTCCATCATCCTCATTTGACATATGAGGCCCAGGATGATTCAGGGGCTTCCTGAGGCATTGAGTTAATATTAGAGTGATTCCTGAGCAGAATCATTCTGTTTCACCCTATACAGTGATGACAGTATTTTCTTAATTTAGGCTATTTCCAATTTTCATATACTACTTAAATATGAAATGGAAAAACATGAAATTCAGACATTTTAGGAGACAATGTACAAATGATGTCCATTACTCTCTTTGGAGCCCAAAGAGAGAATGATAGTATTTATCCAAAAGAAGTTTTCTATTAAGGTTGGTGATTATACATGGATATATGCAGAGATTACACAAGGTTAGCTCAACTTTCTGATTCAAGGTTGTATATCTAGTCACCTGCTTTCCTGGAAAAATGAAGAGTATTTCTTTGTGTTTTTTGAGGATGAAAACATTTCCTTATCTTATCTTTTTCTCAGCAGATGATATCAAGCAGGTCCATGTAAGCAGATAGAAATCACTCATCTGTGGTCGTGTTTGTTCTTCTGGGACTCTAAGATGAAAAAGAGGTGCAGCTTGTCCTCTTCCCAATCTTTCTAGGTATCTATCTTGTGACCCTAATCTGGAATCTGGGTGTCATCATCCTAATCAAGATGGACTCACACCTGCATGCACCTATGTACATTTTCTCAGTTTCCTGTCATTTATAAACATTTGCTATTCTTCCACCTACCCAAGGATGTTTTCAGACTTCTTTTTTTTTAATTGCAGTAACATTGGATTATAACATTATATAGCTTTCGGATGTACATAGTAATATATTTTGAATTCTGTGTAGATTACATCATGTTCACCACCCAGAAATTAATTATAGTCCATCCCCTCACATCTGAGCCTAGTCACCCCTTTTGCCCTCCCCTCCTTCCCCATGGTAACTACCAATCTAATCTCCATTGCTATGTGTTTGTCATTGTTTTTATCTTCTACTTATGAGTGAGATCATACGGTATTTGACTTTCTCCCTCTGACTAATTTCACTCAGCATAGTACCCTCAAGGACCATCCATGTTATCACAAATGGCCAGATTTCATCATTTCTTATGGCTGAGTAGTACCCCATTGTGTATAAATACCACATATTCTTTATCCTTTTGCCCCTTGATGGGCACCTAGGTCACTTCCAAGTCTTGGCTATTGTGTATAATGCTGCAATGAACATAGGGGTTCATGTCTCTTCATGCCTTTGTGTTTTCAAGTTCTTTTAAATGTCCAAAATTAAAGATAAAGAGAGAATCCTAAAAGCAGCAAGAGAAAGGCCACAAGTGACATACAAAGGAAAGCCCATAAGGCTGTCTGCAGACTTCTCAGCCGAGACCCTACAGGCGAGAAGAGAATGGCATGATGTATTTAAATTGCTAAAAGGAAAAAATCTACAGCCAAAAATACTCTATCCACCAAGGTTGTCATTCAGAATGGAAGGAGAGATAAAGAGCTTCCCAGACAAGCATAAATTAAAGGAGTTTATCACCAAGAAACCAGTTCTACAAGAAATGCTAAAGGGACTTATTTAAGTGGGAAAGCGATGACCACAAATAGAAATAAAAAAATTATCAAAAAAACAAAACAAAAAAAAACTTCTTAAAGGATGGAAAAGCAATTTCATTCACTGCCTGTACCACCCAGTATTTTGCTGGGTCCTGGGTGGAAAAGACTGAGTACTGCCTCTTGGCTGCTGTGGCCTATAACATATGTTGCTGTTGGTAGGCCTCTGCAGTACCCAGCCATCATGGCTCCTGGTGTCTGTGGGAAGATAGCTGCTGGGGTCTATGGGAGTCATGTCCTTGGTAGCTATTTCAAACAATTACTTGAATTCTTCTCTACTACTGTGGGCCCAATATTATTCCAAATTTCTTCTGTGACACACTCCAGATTATTAACTTGTCTTGCTCCAAACCCTTCATAAGCTAAATGATTCTATTTCTGGTATGTATTTTCATTGGGTTCAATTCTCTCCTACCTATCATCTTATCGTATGGATTCATCGCAGCTTTCATCCTGAAAATACCTTCTATCAGAGGCAGAGCCAGGGCCTTCAAAGCCTGTGCCTCCCACCTGGCAGCTGTGACAATCTATTATGGCACAAGCCTCTCTGTGTACCTACTTCCAAGCTCTAGCCACTTCTAGAAGCTGGACAAGGTGCTGTCAGTGTTCTATGTTATCTTTATCCCTGTGTTAAACCCTCTTATTTATAGTATGAGGAACAAGGAAATCAAACAGGTGCTTAAGAGGGTGGTAAAAAGGCTAACACTTTTACCTCAGTATGAACAATATTTGTGCAGGAGTTCTTTTCCCTGTAGGGATGACAAGGAACAGAATATGTATGTGACTTTTTGTAGGTCACAGATCACTAGGTAGAGAGAAGTGAAAACCTGGCTCCTTGATTCCTGGTGCCATTATGTTTAGCTGTCACCACCAAGTGATCTTTTGGGGCAGTGTCACTAACACTGAATTCACTTTAAATGGCCTTTGTCCTTGATGAGACCCAGATATCTAAAACCCTATGTTTTGAGAATTTAGGTTCTGAAAAATACTATATGTAGAGAAATGACAAGAACCTAGGAAGCCTCACAGATAGTTTTTTCCTCATTGATTTTCTTTATTTCTTTTATTTACTTTTAATTGTGAAGCATTTATTTGTATTTCAGTAAAATAAAATAATCTGTAAAATTTGGTATGTAAAAATTAAAGACAAATTTTTTTGGAAATTATTATATTGCCGGTCATTCTTGCACTGGGGCAACATCCAGGTGCAAATTTTCCTGGCAGGGACAGGTTACCCTCATCCAAGGTTTCAGAGCAGATCACTGGCACACATGCCAGTGCCAGAACCCAGAGGCTGTGGCCCTGCCCCGTAGGAAATCATGCCATGTGTGCCTCACAGGGCTGCTGTGATTACTGATTCTGATCAGGCAGTTGAGAAAATGCGTGTATGCATATATCTAAAATGAAGGTGCTTTGTAAACATCGAAGTGTCCACAAGTCTAATTTATTGTTATCAAGCTATACTACCAGCAAGCTGTGTCATCTTTGGCACATCTCTTAGCTCCTCTGGCTTCAAGTTCCTCACTTGAAAACGATGGTATTGAACTAGAAGATCTCTAGGTCTTTTCCAGCTCAAATGACTCTAAGTTTGTTATAAGAAAAGCTATAATTATGCGGTAGTAATAGGATCATAGGGAAGTGGGGAATTGAATCAGAAGGGACATGGTAAATTGAGGCATGAAATTATCAGGGAAAAAACTCCACGACAACCATGACACCAGAGAACAAGTATCTGGAGAATTTTCTCCCTCTAATTGTTCTTTCTCCTTTCATCTCTGCCCGAGTAACACATTTAAGAGGATCCCTAGTTGTGGCCATCTGTCTGGCTGTGAGCAGACAGCCAATTTCATGGCCAAAAGCATCCATCTTGGAGTGCAATAAGAACACTTGGAAAATTCCTTTGAAAAAGAGCTAAGCAATTTCAACCTTTGGCAAGAACTGTTTTTTCCTGGAGGGTCTGGAGGAAGGTGAGAGGGTTTGCTTTATAGAAAACAGTGGTCTGTGCTTTCTCAATATCCATGTAATTCTTCCAATAAGATCTAAGTGGAACAAGGTTTGTGGTCCTCAGTCGCTCCCATTTTTAGCTCCTCCCTCTCTTACTTCTACACCCTTCCTCAGATTCTTTCTCTTTACTCAAATTCTCTAAACTTCAGTGGAAATAATCATCTCTAATCTAAAATGTCAGTATTACTCTGGGGTGAGGGGTGGATCTTGAGTTCTAGTTCTGCAATTTCGTAATGATGTTATCCCACTGTTAAATTCTGTTTTCACCTGCAAAATTTTGGATAATAGGATTATCTAGCATCTAATGAGACAATGTCTATAAAGCCAAACACACTGTAGAAGTTAATAATTGAGCACTGAATAAAAAATAATAATTTGCTCAATTTCGGGGGATTTAACTAAGATCAAAACATGCTTTTCTAAGGATGCTCACTCTAGGCACTTTTATCCAACATAATGTTGGAAGTTTTAACCAGAGCAATTAAGGAAGAAAAGGAAATAAAAGGTACCCAAATTGTAAAGGAAAGAGTAAAACTGTCACCATTTGCAGTGACATGATTTTACAACAGAAGACCCTAAAGAATCCATCAAAAAAGTATTAGAAATGAAAAACGAGTACAGCGAAGTTGAAGAGTACAAAAGCAACATAAAAATTCAGTTGCATTTCTATACACTAACAATAAACTTGCAGAGAGAAAAATCAAAAATAAAATCTCATTTACAATTACAACAAAACAAAAACATACCTACAAATAAATTTAACTGAGGAAGTGGAAGACCTGCACAGTGAAAACTATAAGATATTTTTGAAAGAAATTGATGAAGCCACAAAGAAATGGAAAGCTATTACATGCTCATGGATAACAACTGATTTCTGAATGTTGATTTTATATCCTACAACTTTATTGACTTCATTGATTACTTCCAACAGTGTTTTGGTTGAGTCTTTAGGATTTTTCTATATATAAGTTCACGCACTCTGCAAATAATGACAATTTTACTTCTTCCTTCCCAATTTGGATGTCTACTATTTCCTTATATTGCTTCATAATGTTAGTTAAGACTGTCAGTTCTACGTTGAATGAGGGTGGTGAGAGTGAGTATCCTTGTCTTGTTCCTGATGTTAGAGGAAAGCTTTCAGTTATTCACCATTGAATATAATGTTAGCCATGGATTTGTTTATGTGGCCTTTATTATGTTGAGGTATGTTCCTTCCACATCCTATTTTTTGGGGTTTCAATCATGAAAGGAACGTTCTATTTTGTCCTATACTTTCTTTTCATCTATTGAAATGATAATATGAATTTAATCTTTCATTCTATTAATATGGTGTATCACATTTACTAATTTGTGCATGTTGAAGCATCCTTCCATCCCAGGGATAAATCCCAGTTGGTCAAGTGGTGTAATCCTTTTACTATGTTGTTGAATTCAGTTTACTAGTATTTCACTGGGAATTTTTGCATCTATATTCATGATGGATATTGGTCCATAGTTTTCTTTTCTTGCGGTGTCCTTATCTGGCTTTGGTATCAGAGTTATGCTGGCCTCATAAAATATGATTGGAAGCTTTTCTTCTGGTTCAACTTTTTGGAAGAGTTTGAGAAGGATTGGAACTAATTCTACTTTAAATATTTGGTAGAATTTGCCAGAGAAGTCATCTGGTTCTGGGGTTGTCAGTATTAGGTTTTTCATTACTGATTCAATTTTCTTAATCACTATTGTTGTATTCAGATTTTCTACTTTTTCCTGATTCAGTCTTAGTAGGATGTATCTTTCTAGGAAATTACTTATTTTTTCTAGGCTATTCAATTTGTTGGCATATAATTGTTCATAGTAGACTCATGATCTTATATATTTCTGTAATATCACATGTAATGTCACTTCTTTCATTTCTGATTGTACATATTTGAGTATTCTGTCTTTTTTTCTTAGTCTCACTAAGGGTTTGTCAACTTTGTTCATCTTTTTGAAAGCCAGCTCTCAACTTTGTTGATTTTTTTCTATTGTTTTTATAGTCTCTTTTTCATATTTCCACTCTAATTTTTGTAATTTATTTGCTTGTACTTACTTTAGGCTTAGTTTTTCTTATTTTCTATTTCCTTGAGGTGTAAATTTGGGTTGTTATTGAGAGTCTTCTATTTTCTTAACCCATGCATTTATTGCTATAAACTTCCCTGTCAGAACTGCTTTTGTAGCATCCCACTGGTTTTGGTGTGTTATGTTTCCATTTTCATTTATTTCAAGATATTTTTGATTTCTCTGTTGATTTCTCTGTTGATTTCTCATTTGACCCATTTGTTGTTCAGAAGCGTGTTTAGTTTTCACATATTTGTAGATTTTCCAGCTTTCTTCTTGTGAATTTCTAGTTTCACACCAATCTTTTCAGAAAAGATACGTGGTATGATTTCAATCTTAAATTTGCCACCACGTGTTTTGTGTCCTGTCATATGATCTACCCTAGAGATATTCTGTGTGCACTTCAGGAGAATGTGTATTCTGCTGCTATTGAATAATGTGTTCCATAAATGTCTAAGTCCATTTGTTCTAATGTGATTCAAGTCCAATGTTTCCCGGTTTTTGCTGAGGAAGAATCGCCCTGAGCTAAATCTGTTGCCAATCTTCCTGTTTTTTTGTATATGGGCTGTCACGACAGATGGCCACTGACAGATGGAGTGGTGTGTAGGTCTGTCCGTGCCTGGGAACCATAGCCAGGCCACCAAAGCAGAGCACACCAAACAACCACCGGGGCTCACCCCAAACATTTCTTTTTTGATCTTCTGTCTGGATGATCTATCTATTCTTGAAAGTGGAGTACTAAAGTCCTCTACTATTATTGTGTTGTTGTCTATTTCTCCCTTTAGATTTGTATTTGCTTAATATATTTATGTGCTCTCTTTTGGGTGAATATAGATTTATGTTTATTATGTATTCTTGATGAATTGACCCCTTTATCATTATATAATGACCTTCTTTGTCTCTCGTTTCTATATTTGGCTTTAAGTCTATTTTGTCTGATATAAATATAGCTATTTCTGCTTTCTTTTGATTTCCCCTTGTGTGGAATATCTTTTTACATCCCTTCACTTTGAGCCTATGTGTGTCTTAAAGCTGTAGTGTTTCTCTTGTAGGCAGCATATAGTTGAATCTTATTCTTTGTTGTTGTTGTTGTTGTTTTCTGCTTTATCTCCCAAAATCCCCCCGGTACATAGTTGTATATCTTAGTTACAGGTCCTTCTAGTTGCGGCATGTGGGACACCGCCTCAACATAGCCTGATGAGCGGTCCCATGTCCACACCCAGGATCCGAACCAGTGAAACCCTGGGCCGCCACAGCAGGGTGCGCAAACTTGACCACTTGGCCACAGGGCTGACCCTGAGTCTTATTCTTTTATCTATCCAGTAGTCTGCCTTTTGATTGGTGAATTCAATCCATTTACATTTAGATAGACTATTGATATGTAAGGACTTACTAATGTCCTATTATTAATTGCTTTCTGGATGTTTTATATTTCTATTGTTTATTTTTCCCGTTTCTGCCTACGTTTGTACATTAGTGATTTTTCGTGGTTGTATGCTGTTACTTCTTTCTTTGTCTTTTGTGAATGTACTCTAGGTTTTCGCTTTGTGGTTACCATGAGGCTTATATAAAAATCTCATAGAGAAAGCAGTCCATTTTAAGTTGATGGCAACTTAACTTCGATTGTCTACAAAAGCTGTACCATTTTAATCCCCCCCTTTTTTTCTCTCTTTTTTTTGAGGAAGATTAGCCCTAAGCTAACTACTGCCAGTCCTCCTCTTTTTGCTGAGGACACCTGGCCCTGAGCTAACATCCATGCCCATCTTCCTCTACTTTATATGTGGGACGTCTACCACAGCATGGCTTGACAAGCAGTGCCATGTCCACACCTGGGATCTGAACTGGCGAACCCCGGGCCGCCAAGAAGCAGAACGTGCGAACTTAACTGCTGTGCCACCAGGGAGCCCCTTTTATATTATTTAATACCATTGTTTACCTCCTTTTATATTGAGTATTCTTTAAAAATTATAGTAGTTATAATTATTTTTAATACACTTTTAAGCTTTATACTATAGTTAAGTGGTCAACATACCATCCTTTTACAGAATTAGAGTTTTATAATCTGGCTATATATTTATGTTATCATTGTTTTGTATACTTTCATATGTTTTTGTGACACTGATTAATGTCTTTTTTATTTCACCTTGAAAAAATCTTTTCAGCGTTTTTTGCAAGACAGGTACAATAGTGATGAACAATCTCAGCTTTTTTGTTTCTGGGGAAGTCTTTTTTTCTCTTTCATATCTTAAGTATAACTTTGCTGGATAGAGTATTTTTGGCTGGCAATTTTTTCTTTCAACTCTGAATATGTCATTCCACTCTCTCCTGGCCAATAGGGTGTCTGCTGAGTAAACTACTGATAGCTTAATGGGGGTTCCTGTGTAGGTTACAATTTTTTTCTCTTATTGTTTTTAGGATTCTCTATGTTTGATTTTTCACAGTTTTATTACAAAGTGTCTTGATGAAGGTCTTTTGACGTGAGATAATAGGTTAATCTGTTAGCTTCATGAACTGGATGCCCAGTGTCTCCCCATGTTTTAGAGGTTTTTGGAATTATTTAATTAATTTTCTACCCCCTTCTGTTTCTTTTCTCTTTCTCAACCCCAATTATCCTAATTTTGTTTTGATGGAATCTCATAGATCATGTAGGCTTTCTTTGCACTTTTTCATTCTTTTTTTTTTCCTCTGCCCTGACTGGGTTATTTCAAATTTTCGGTCCTCTAGCATAACTTATCTGTCTTCCATTTGCTCCACTCTACCACAAATGCTCACTATTGCAGTTTTCATTTTATTCACTGAATTCTTCAGCTGCAGAATTACTGTTGTGTTCCTTTTTATAATTGCTAACCCTTTGGTAAGTATCTCCTTTTGTTCATTTTTTTCTGATCTCAATAAATTGGTTTTCTGAGTTTTCTTACAGTTCATTGAATTTTTTCAAAAGAGCTATTTAAAATCTTTATCAAATAGGTCTCAAAATTCTGTGCCTTGGAGCTTGATTCTTGGAGAATCATTGTTAACTTTAGTGATGGCATGTTTTCTTTATATTTCATGTTTTTTGTAAGTTTGCACTGCTGCTTAAGCATTTGAGGCAGCAGACATCTCCTTAAAGCTTGCTAGTTAACTTCAGATAGGGTATACTGTCATTGGTAGTGTTATATATGAGGTTTTCTCTCCTTTGTATGGGTAAATCTGCCCCACCCTTCTTCCTCTCTCTCGTAACAAAATTCTTAAGCTAATGTGTCTTTTCTGTTCTTATTACTCACCAGGCTGGCTATCTGAAGTCTCTTTTTTGTTTTCCAGAATGTGACGCTACAGCTGATGTTTTTGGTTTCTCTCTTACGCACAGACTCAAGTCTATTTTTCTGAGAGCAATCAGTTTACCAGATTTACTCTCACTGCTACCCATGGAAATGTGCACAAAAGCCAGTTGTAGAGTAGGGAGAAGTGTGGGTTTAGCACTGGGAGGTTGGGATTTGTGATGGATCCAGTCAGGAGATCCTGCATAAGGTACTCCTGGAGGCTCATGTTTAAACTTTCTGCTGAGATCCTGAATGCAATCAGCAGGAACTGTGTAACATTATTGCCCTTTAATATTCTTACCTGCTTCTTTCCTGATCTTCCTTCTCCCTCCTGTCATGTACTACCATTCCCAGTAGTCTAGGTACTTCTGGAGAGAGATGGGTTTCTCCAGCTGCGACTAGCACTACTGGGGTAGCTGGGTACTCCCTCCCTGCTATTTTTCCCTGTGGAAGTGTTCGCCACTGCTAAAGTTTATCTTGCACAGTGTGCCTTGAGAGGGGTAGTGCTGGCACAGCTCCTTTCATTGTCTTCACTGTGACCAAACTCACGTGTTTTTTCTGCTCCATTATGGTGCTGGAATCCCTTCTTCGCAGGGCTGGGCTTCGTTGCTGAGAGACAAAGTCTGTCTCATTCATGGTTGTCTGCCCAAGTCTTCAGCACTCTCCAGGCTTTACCTGACTGTGGCCAAGATAGGTTGGGGCAATTTTGCTGAGTCCTGCTGATTCTGAGGTCTGTCTGCTTAGTATTGGATTTTCAGGTGGGTGAGAGTCCTCCTGTGCCTCTTGGTGCATGGTGCTGGATACTCCAACTCACAAAGGCGCTTTTGTTTGTGGATGGATATCCAATTCATTGTTACAAAAGCAAAACAAAATCAGAGAATGTCTTTCTCTGCTAAAATGCTGATGTCACTCCTTTCTTGGATCATTTTACTCTCATCCATCTACTTATAGAAATACGCCATGTAAATATCATCATGATTATGACCTCAAAAAAACCAAGTCAAAATTTTTTGTTTAAAGGGATTCTGGGTTGGTGTTGCCTTCAAAGCATCTGGCAAGTGACATAAATCATTTTTGGAACAACAGATTTTAAACTCAAGCATTATGAATTCCCACAGATAAATTTTAAAGAAACATGTACTTAAGATGCCAGGGGCTGGCCCCATGGCCAAGTGGTTAAGTTCATGCTCTCCACTTCAGCTGCCCAGGGTTTCACTGGTTCTGATCCTGGGCACAGTCATGGCACTACTCATCAAGCAATGCTAAGGTAGTGTCCCACATAGCACAACCAGAGGTGCTCAAAACTAGAATATACAGCTGTGTACTGGGGGTGCTGTGGGGAGAAGAAGAAGACGAAGAAAAAAAGGAAGCTTGGCAACAGATGTTAGCTCAGGTGCCAATCCATAGGGAAAAAAAAGATATAAAAATTACTAAAGATACGAATAAACAAGTCACCTTAACTAAAGTCAGCAATAACATCCAACTATAGAATGATGCATGCAAAACCATGTATTTCTATTATTAGAAAATAATAATTTTAATAAGTAAATTAAAAATGTTTAAATAAAGGATGCTATGGAAAATGTGATGAACGAATGAGACTATCAAAGCTGACCATTTGAGTAATGAAGAAAATAGATCCGTTAGAGAGAAAATAAAATATTATGATTGAAATTTGAAGTTCAATGGATGACTTAGGCAATTCGCACAACTTACAATAGAATGAACTTACTGGAAGATAGATCTGTAAAAATTAAACAGAACACAGTAGAGACATACAAATAATGAATGTTTCAGTGATGTGGGAGGTAGAGGAAGAAGTTTCAACACACCTCTAATTGGGGTTACAGAGGAATATAATACAAATATGGAGGCAATTTTCATTGTACTATCTGCATTTAGTAGACAGCACATGAGGCTTAAGGTTACCATATTGAATGAGTAGACATTACAGGAAGCTATGAATTTATCCATGAGTAGAAGGAGAAGAACAGCACATACTGTAACTGCTCAATAAATCTTTTTGTCGTCATGACTGTTGGCTAAGATGGTGATGGTGATGATGATGAAGAACACAATTTTTTGCTCTGTCCTCACAAAACTCTCCCTCCATTCAGTCTCTCTGTGGACAGAACCACATCTATGTCTAGGTTGGTAAATATATAGTCTATCTGCTCCCATTTCTTCTTCTATGTTGATGGAAAATATCTTGATTTTCTTTTCTAATTAATCTCTTCATTCCTTCAGAATTTTTCTCAAAACAGTGCACCATGAAACAATGACTGATTTGATCTTAGGAAATTCATACTTCAACATTACTTCTCAGTCTACAGCCTTATGCTTCTATGGGGATTTTTTTTTTCTTTTCAATAATTTTTGGAACTAGGAGGTTAGGAAATGTTTTTGGAGAAGGAAGACATTATGGATGGCTAATGTTGACGCGTTTATAGTTCGCAGACATAGCTTATTCCATTAATGTCACAGCCTTTCTCCAGTGAAATCTCCAAGACTTCTAATTTTATCCATGTACACAACTCCGAGGCAATATTTGATATCTATTTTCTACCTTTCACAGCTTCCCATTATTTTCCTTCTAGTTAGAGTTCATCTGAATAAAAATGTGTATGTGTTGGGAGATGTTCTAATAATTATCTGAAGAGATGACTGCTATTGCATCTTGAAGAGGGTATACAGTGCCTGAGGCAAAAATATTTTTTTGGCTGTTTATCATTTGGCCTGAAGACTTAGTGCTTGCCTTCCCTGGACTGGCTCCAATAAGAAAAAGAGAAAGAACTTCCAGAAATCCTGCGTCTGCTTCCTAATCTCCATATCCATTGCCTAAACATCTCAACTCTTACATGAGATCAAGTCACTTTTATTTGTAGAAGTCTTTTACCTGGGAATCATGAATAGACTGGAGTGTGATTGAGAATCCAATAAAACCACATGTAAAGGTGGTAAGTAGTTGCAGTGTCCTGGATACTGTGTCTAAAGTTTCCAACATTTTCATAAGTATCACTGACCCGAAGAAGATCAAGAATCACTATCCTAGACAGTTTAACTTATAAGTATCTCTGATTTGAGGAAATAAAAATCTTCATCTGCAATGATGGGTGCATAATGACCCTTACAACCTTGTCTTATCTAACTTCTCTGAGCCTTCTTAGCGTCATTAAGAAGTGTAAGTCACATCCATTTCCAAACTGCCTCTTGGTATGTGACTCTTCCCACCATATCATTGCATTATTCTTATGTCTCTTGAGGCATTATGAGAGCAGAAAGGCAGTTACAGAATTGTCCACCTTCCTGATTACATTAATTGAATATTAGTTCCCAAGGAGATTTTAAAGAGCCCCTACTTTGTCATCACTTAACTATAAGGTCCAGCATGATTCAGGGACTTTTTCAAGCACTGAATTAAATTCAGAGCCAGGACTTATCATACTCCTTCTGTTTCACAATATAGAGATCTGGCAGCATTTTCCTACCTTACTCTATTTCTAATTCTCATATATTTGTAAAATTGTAAGGGAAAAACATGAAATTAAGACATTTTAGGAGATAATGTACTAATCATGTTCATTTACTGTGTTTTGCCCCCAAAGAAAATGACTATTTATGCAAGAAAACTTTTAGTTAAGTTTGGTGAATATACATAAAAGACACAGATTAATTCAACACTGATGATTTAAGATGTATATTTAGTGAGCTGTGTGACTGGGAAGAAATGAAAACAATTTTTTTGAGTTTTTTGAAAATGAATCCATTTCCTTCTTTCAACTTTTTCTCAGCAGATCTCAACAAGCAGGACCATGGAAGAAAATAGAAATCACACTTCTGTGGCCGTGTTTGTTCTCCTGGGACTCTCAGATGAAAAAGAGCTGCAACTTATCTTCTTCCCAGTCTTCCTAGGGATCTACCTTGTGACCCTCCTCTGGAACCTGGGTCTCATCATCCTAATCAGGATGGACTCCCACCTGCACACACCTATGTACTTCTTTCTCAGTTTCCTGTCGTTTATAGACATCTGCTATTCTTCTTCCACCAGCCCAAGGATGCTTTCAGACTTCCTAAAAGATGAAAAAATGATTTCATTCATTGCCTGTGCCACCCAGTATTTTGTTGCATCCTGGATGTGTCTGACGGAGTGCTGTCTCTTGGCTGCCATGGCCTATGACAGATATGTTGCTATTGGTAGGCCTCTGCAGTACTCAGCCATCATGGCTCCTGGCCTCTGTCAGAAGATGGTTGCTGGGGCCTATGGGAGTGGTTTCCTTAGTAGCTTAGTGGAAACAATCCCTTGCTTTCATCTCTACTACTGTGGGCCCAATATCATTCCAAATTTCTTCTGTGACATAACCCACATCATATCCCTGTCTTGCTCCAATCCCTTCATCAGCCAAAAGATTCTTTTTCTGGTAGCTTTTTTTATTGGGTTCGGTTCTTTTCTTGTTATTCTCTTGTCCTATAGTTTCATTGCAGCTTCCATCCTGAAAATATCCTCCGTAAAAGGTAGTGCCAAGGCCTTCAATACCTGTGCCTCCCACTTGGTAGTTGTGACAATCTTCTACGGAACAGGCCTCTCAGTGTACATGCATCCTAACTCTGGTCACTCTGAGAAACAAGAGAAGGTTCTGTCAGTGTTCTATGTTATCCTTATCCCCATGTTAAACCCTCTTATCTATAGTCTGAGGAACAAAGAGATCAAAGAGGCCCTCAAGAGGGTGATAAAGAGGGCAAAACATTTACTTCAGTAAGAACATATTTGAGCAGGTGTTACCCTAATAAGGAAAACAGTGGTAAGAACATTCAAGTAAACTTTTGTAGGTCACAAGACTAAGTATAGAGAAGTGAAAACCTGACTCCTTGATTTCTGTTGCCATTATATTTAGCTTCCACCAGCAAGTGATCTGTCTGAGGCAATGTCATCACATGGAAATCAGTTTGTTAGACCCAAGATGAAAAGCTTTCTTTTGAGAACACAGCTTCCAATAGCTGTTATCACTATTGCAGACAAATGACAAGACCCTAGGAAGTCATGCACATGATTCTTTCCTCTACAGTTTTTATGATTGCTTTTATTTATTTTCAATTTTTCAGCATTATTTATATTTCTATAAAAAGAAAATAAAATAATGTGTAAATTTTTATGTGTGAAAGTTAAAAATAATTTAAAGTGAATACTTTATCATCTTAATTCTAAACAGAGAGAGAGAAAGTCAGCATTAGAGAGAGGGATACAGAAAGAGAAAGCTGGAAAGAGAGAAAGAAACAGAGAGGGACACATACACAGAGAGAAAGAGAGGAGAGATAAAGGGAAGAGAGGGAAAGAGAGAGGCTGGAAGGTTAAGGCAGGAGAGTAGACAAAAGGAGAGGAGAGGGAGAAGGATTGGTCTGGCTTTATTTCCAAATAATCTTGTTCCATTTATATTACTCTTCGAAATTTCTTGTGAAGTAAATTGTGAAAAACAGTTGGGAGAAAGGAATGGTAGAAAGAAGGGGCTTTTTTTTTTTTTCTGAAGAAGATTCACCCTGATCTAACATTCATTACCAGCCTTCTTCATTTTTTGCTTGAGAAAGATTAGTCCTGAGCTAACATCTGTGCCAGTCTTTCTCTATTTTGTGTGTGGGCTGCCGCCTCAGAACAGCTGATGAGCGGTATGCCCATGCCCAGGATCCAAACACGTGAACCTGGGCTGCAATGTAGAATGCACAGAACTTAAGCATTATGCCACTGGGCTGGCTCCCAGAAGGGGCAATTTTAAGGTCAAGAGTTGGGGAGAGTCTCAGAGGCTAGAAAGAAGTCAAAGGCATCAATTTCTGGTCATAGGTAGCCTAGAGCAAGCTTCATGGTAGCTTCCAAAGATCATGCAAGACTAAGAAACAAAGGCTGTTATGGTATGTCTAGGGAGGCAGAGCCTGAGTCCCAGAGATGGGAGCTTCACAGGAACTCCAGGGCCTTCAGTATGACCAGGGAGAAGCAGAGCCACCAGCCTTGGAGAGTCCAACTAAGAGAATTTAAAGAAAATTTTAAAGAGAGATTTTTCTTCAGACAAGAGGTTGTAGGCTAAACTTCGTACATGTTACATTATTATTTACACAACTCTTTACACTTAATTAGTTACATTGTATAGATGTGATTTTTTTCTACTATCATGTGCGGTTCGCAGGTGAGAAATTATCTCCATGTCACAGATAGAACCTTTGGGCATATTTTGTTCTGCCACGTTCCTTCCAGGGTAGCAACAATCCATCTTTGAGTTCACAAAGTATCATGTGTGGAACATAAATGGTTCTTACTGACAGGAAACGTCCTTCATTGCTTGTCCCTGCGCCCAACTTCTACACTTTTGGTGTTACATATTTAAATCTATCTTAAGAATCTATTCAGGTTAAAACATTAAATTTTTAAAGTTCTTATCAGAGTGAATAAATAACTACTAACCAATTATCGAGTTTTAAATCAAATAATTAAGTCATTAACCCATCAATACCTTTCTCCCTAAAAGTAAGGTTACCTGAAGGACATCAAACCATGAGTGGGAACTTCCTAAAACATCTATGTATCCCTAATAATGGCAGGGTAGATGAGTTCCATTTAAAAAAAAAACACAAAAAAAACAAAAAGCAAAAGTTTGTGAGAATGATCGAAGTGGATATTTTTAATGAAGGATTAGTAATACAGCATAATATGTCAGAAAGAACTCCAATTCAGTGTAAATATATTATACCTATTTTAATAGAAGGCATGCTGTGTGCTTCACTCTCTGATAACTGCCTTATAAGCATTATCTAATTTGATTCTATGAAGAGCTACTCTATGAATAGCTGATACTATGAGCCCATTTTACAGGTGACAATAGTGAGGCTTGAAGAGGTTAATTTGCTCAAGGTCACATAACCAAGAAATAGAAAGGTGGAATTCAACCCAGATTAGCAAATACCAATGCCCATGGTATTAACCATGATGATCTGTGACTCTGTCTTGAGTTACTTTTATCATATTCCTTATTGCTTCAATTTCCTCACCTACGTGTAGCAAATCATGCCATGTCTGCCTCACATGGCTGCTGTTATTGATTCAAGTCAGGGAGTTGAGAAAATATATGTATCTAAAATGAAAGTGGTTTGTAAACAGGGAAGTGTCCAAACATCTAATTTTTGTTATCAAGTTGTATTGTCAGTCACCTGTGTCATCTTTGGTAAATCTATTAACTCCACTGGCCTCAGGTAGTCACCTTGAAAATGATGGTATTCCACTGGATGATCTCTAGGTCCTTTCCAGCTCAAATGTCTCCATGTTCATTAAAAGGAAAGCTCTAATCATGAGCTAATAATAGGACCATGGGGAAGTGTGGAATTGAATCATAAGGGACATGGCAAATTGGGGCATGAAACTAGCATGGAAAAAACTCCGTGACATTCATGAGTCCAGAGAGCAAGTATCTGGAGAGTTTTCTCCCTGTAACTGTCTTTTTTCCTTTCACCTCTGCCCTAAGAACACATTTGAGAGGATCCCCAGTGGTGGGCATTTCTTTGGCTGTAAGTAGACAGCCAACTTCATGGCCAAAAGTCCCCATCTTGGAGTGCAGTGTGGCCTACCTAAATAATTCTTTTGAAAAGAAATAAGAAATTTCAACTTTGGCAAGAACTCTTTATCCTGGGGGATGTAGGTCAAAGTGAGAGGGCAAGACTTAAAGAAAACAGTGGATTCTGTCCTATCTCAACATCCATGTGATTCTTCCAGTAAGACCTAGGCAGAGTAAGATTTATGGTTCTCATAAGTTTCATGAGATTTATGTTATCTGCCATTCTTTAACTCTTCCCTCTCCCTCACTTCCACACCCTCCACTTAGGGTTCTTCTTTGTGTTCTCTTTCTCCTCACCCAAATTCTCTGACCTTCAGTGAAAAGAGGAATCTCTAAACTGAAATATCAGGTATTACTCTGGAGTGAGAGGCGGATGTTGAGTTCTACTTCTGCAATTTCTTAATTATGTGGTCTTGAACTCTGTTGACTTCTGTTTTTCACTTGTAAAATGGGGATAATAGGATTATCTTTAATGTAGTGAGACCATATCTATAAAGCCTAAGACACTGTAGAAGATAATAGTACAGCACTGAATCAAAAATAACAATTTGCTCAATTTCAGAGAAATTAGCTAATATCACAACGTTTTCAAGTATGCTGCTCTCACCACTCTTATTCAAAATAGTATTAGAAGTTCTAACCAGAGCAGTTCAGAAAATGAAACAAAATGTATCCAAATCGTAAAGAAAGCAGTTAACACATCACTATTTGCAGTTGACACAATTATATGTATAAGAAAACCTAAAATTCATGAAAAGACAATTAGAAATAATCAATGAGTAGAGTAAAATTTAGTGAACAAAATCAATGTACAAAAATCAGTTGCTTTTTTATACACTAACAATGAACTAGCAGAAAGAGAAATAAAAAATATAATTTCATTTAAAATAGTAACAATAACAATAAAATACGTAGAAATAAATTTAACCAAGGAAGTGAAAGACTTGTACACAGAAAACTATAACACAGTGTTGAAATAATTCAAGGAAGATAGAAACAAATGGAATGATATTTCGTGCTCGTGGAGCACAACTGAGTTCTGAACAGTGATTTTATATCCCGCAAATTTACTGCATTGGTTGATTACTTCCAACCCTTTTTTGGTTGAGTCTTTAGGATTTTCTACATCCAAGTTTATATCCTCTGAAGATAACGACAATTTTAATTCTTCCTTCTCAATTTGGATGTCTTATATTTCTTTATCTAGCCTGTTTACTCTATTTAAGACTTTTAGTACTAAATTGAATAAGAGTAGTGGGAGCGAGCACCATTGTCTTGTTCCTAACAGAGGAAAAACTTTGTTGTTCACCATTGAGCATAATGTTAGCTGTGGGTTTGTTTTATATGGCCTTCATTATGTTGAGGTATGTTCCTTGTATATCTAATTTTTGAGGGTTTTAATCATGAAAGGATGCGATATTTTGTCCAACGCTTTTTCTGCATCTATTGAGATGATCATATGATTTTTATCTTTCATTCTCTAAATGTGGTGTATCACATTTATTAAATTGGACATCTTGAACCTTCTTCCTCTCCAAGGATAAATCCCACTTGGTCATAGCTTTGGTGTGAGTGTAATAGCGGCCTCCTAAAATGTGATGGGAACTATTCCTTCCTGTTCAATTTTTTGAAAGTGTTCAAGAAGGATTGGCATTAATTTGGCAGAATTTGCCAGAGAAGCCATCTTGTTCTGAGGGTTTCTGTATCAAGAGGTTTTTGATTGCTGATTTCATCTCCTTACTCATCTTTTTCTGTTCAGATTTTCTATTTCTTCTTGATTCAATCTTGATAACTTGCATATTTCTAGGAAGTTATCCATTTCTTATAGATTATCCAATTTATTGGCATATAGTTGTTCATAGTAGTCTCTTATGATCTTATGTAGTTTTGTAATATCACTTGTAATGTCTCCCCTTTCATTTCTGATTTTATTTCAGTATACTTTTTTTCTTAGCCTATCTAAAGATTTGTCAGAATAGTTTATTTTTTGAAAACTACCTCTTAACTTCATTGATTATTCTTATTGTTTTTTGGTCTCTAATTCATTTATTTTCATTCTGATCATTCTTGTTTCCTTCCTTCTACTCACTTTAGTCTTAATTTGTTCTTTTTTTCTCATTCCTTGAGGTGTAATGTTAGGTTTTTATTGAGATTCTTCTATAGTCTTAATATATGAATTTATTGCTATAAACTTCCTTCTCAGAACTGATTTTTTTTATGATGGTATTGGTTTTGGTGTGTTATATTTCTATTTTTATTTGTTTTAAGATATTTGTTGATTTCTCTTTTGATTTCTTATTTGACTTATTGGTTGTTCAGGGTTTTTTTTTTTGTTTTTTTTTTTAAAGATTTTATTTTTTCCTTTTTCTCCCCAAAGCCCCCTGGTACATAGTTGTATATTCTTCGTTGTGGGTCCTTCTAGTTGTAGCATGTGAGACGCTGCCTCAGCATGGTCTGATGAGCAGTGCCATGCCGCACCCAGGATTCGAACCAACGAAACACTGGGCCGCCTGCAGCGGAGCGCACGAACTTAACCACTCGGCCACGGGGCCAGCCCCCAGGGGTTTTTTTTGTATATTTTCTGTACAAGAAAATATTTGTAAAATTTCCAGCTTTCCCTAAGTTGATTTCTGGTTTCATACCAATGTGGTCAGAAAAGATACTTGGTATGATTTCAGGCTTAAGAATTTTAAAATATGTTTGTATCCTGTCATATGATCTATCCTGGAAATGTTCCATGTGCACTTAAGGAGAATATATATTCTGCTGCTATTAGATGAAATGTTGTATAAATGTCTGTTAAGTCCATTTGGTCTAATATGATGCAAGTCTAACATTTCTGTGTTGATTTTTTGCCTGGATGATCTATCCACCGCTGAAAGTGGAATACTAAGTTCTCCCACTATTATTGTGTTGCTCTCTATTTCCTTCTTCAGATCTGTTAGTATTTGCTTAATATACTTAGGTGCTCTGATTTGGGATGCATGTATATTTACATTTATTATGTTTTCTTGATGAATTGGCCCCTTTTCTGTTATATAGTTACCTTCTTTGTTTCCATATTTGGCGTAAAATTTATTTTGTCTGATATAGATAGCTGTTCCTGCTTTCTTTTGGTTTCCACTTGCATGAAATATCTTTTTCCATTCCTTCACTTTGAGCCTGTGGCTGTCCTTGAAGCTGTAGTGAATCTCTTGTGGGCAGCATATAGTTGGGTCTTGTTTTTATCTATCCAGGACTCTGCCTTTTGATTGGTGAATTCAATCCATTTACATGTAGAGTTACTTTTGATATATAAGCACTTACTAATGCCATCTTATTCATTGTTTTCTGACTGTTTTGTATTTCCATTGTCTCTTTTTTCCTTGTGTGTGCCTGACTTTGTATCTTTGGGATTTTCTCTGGTGGTATGCTGTGTTTCCTCTTGTCTTTTTGTGAATCTACTCTAGGCCTTTTCTTTGTGATTACCATGTGCGTTACATAAACATCGTATAAAGAAAACACTGCATTTTAAACTGATAGCAACTTAAATTTTCTACAAAAGCTGTACCCTTTTACTCCTCTCTTTTATATTTTTATGTCATTTACCTTTTTTTACATCAAGTATTCTTTAACAAATTATTGTAGCTATAACATTTTAATACTCATCACTTTTAAACTTTATATTAGAACCAAGTGGTTAACACACCATCCTATTACAGAATTAGAGTTTTTTGTGCCTGCCTATATATCTAGCTTTACACTATGCTACATGCTTTTGTATGTTTTCATGTTGCTGGTTGGTGTCTTTTTATTTCAATGTGAAAAACATTTTTAAGGCAGGATTAGTGGTGATGAATAATATCAGCTTTTGTTTTACAGGAAAGTCTTTATTTCTCCATCGTATCTGAAGTATAACTTTGTGGAACAGAGTATTCTTGGCTGGCAGTTTTTTCTTTCAACACTGAATATACCGATCCCCTCTGTCCTGACCTATAGGATGTCTGCTGAGAAAACTGCTGATAGCTAATGAGATTCCCTTGAAGGTACAATCTTTTCTTCCCTTGTTGCTTTTAGGATTCTCTCTTTGTCTTTGATCTTTGACAGTTTTATTTTGATTTGTCTTGGAGAACGTCTTTTGAAATGAGAACATAGGGTGATCTGTGATTGTGAGCTTACCTGTCTAAGTCTCTCCAGGTTTTGGAAGTCTGTAGTATTATTCCCTAAATTAATTTTCTGCCCCCTTCTCCCTTTGTTCCTTTGGAACCTCAATTCTTCTAATTTTGTTTTGATGAAATCCCATAGATCACATAGGCTTTCTTTGCTCTTTTTCCTTCTGTTTTCTTTCCTTGGCTTTGACTGTGTTAATTCAAACATCTTGCCCTCTAGCTCACTTTCCTGTCTTCCATGTTCTCTACTCTACTGAGAATGCTCTCTATTGTATTTTTCATTTCATTCATTGAATTATTCATCTCCAGAATTTCTGTTTGTTCTTTTTTATAATTTTTATTTCCTTGTTATATATCTCATTTTGTGTCTTTATTTCCTTATCTTATTATTTTCTTTTGCCTTTTATTTTCTTTCATTGAGATTCTTCAAAAAGCTATTTTGAATTCTTTATTCGCTTAGTCACAAAATTCTGTGCTTCTAAAATTCTGTTGTTGGCGATTTTTGTTAACTTTACATGATGACATGTTCCCTTGATATTTCATGTTTCTTATAGCTTCTGGTTGCTGCTTTTGCACTTGAAATAGAAAACACCTCTTCAAATCTTTGCTAGTTGCCTTCAGATGGGGTATCCTGTTATTGGTGGTGTTATATCTGAGGTTTTCTCTGCCTTTATATGAGTAAACATGCTCCACTCTTATTGCTCTCACTTGTGGCAGAATTCTTAAGCTATTGTGTCTTCCCTGGTTGTTACCAATCGCCAATTTGGCTACTGGAAGACTCTTTTTTGTTTTCTAGAAGCTGGCACTACTGTTCATGTATGTCTTTTTTCCCTTGCCCACATACTCAAGTTTATTTTTCCTAGATCACTCAGTTTACCAGATTTGTTGTCGCTGCTGCCCTTGGAAATATGCAAAAGAAGTCAGTTTCAGAGTGGGGAGAAGTGAGGGTTTAGCACTGGCAACTTAGGGGTTCCCACCGACCTGGTGGGGAGATTCTTGGGTGAGGTACTCCTGGAGCCTCATGGGTGGACTTTCTGTTGAAATCCTGAGTCAGGAGGAAGGAACTATGCCACTTTAAAGCTCTTTAATATTCTCAACTGTTTCTTTCATGCTCTTCCCTCTTCCTCCAATCACTGACTACCTGTCTCAGTACACTAGGTACTTCTGGGAAGACTTAGGTTTCTCCAGATGCTTCCAGCACTACAATGGTAGCTGGGCACTCACTTGTGGCTCTTTTTCCCTGTGGGATAGTTCACCACTGCTGAAATCTTCAGTCTGTGCGTTGTTGCCTTGAACAGGTGGTGCTGGGAATGCTCCTCTCACCTTCTCCACTGTGACCACTCATATTTTTTTTCTCCTCCAATAATGTGCTATAGTCCCCTCTCAGGAAGGCTAGGCTTCCATAAAGTCTCTCTCTTTCATGGGTGTCAGCCAAAGTCAGCACTTTCCAGGCTTAACCTATCATAACCCAGGTGGCTTGGGTTAGGTTCACCATCTCCTGCTGGCCCTGTAGCCCATTCTGATGTCTGTCTGCCTGTTACCAGATACACAGGTGGGCAAGATTCCTCCTGGCTCCCTTGGTTTTTGGTCCTGGATGCCACAACTCCCACAAGGTGTTTTTGTTCATGGATGAACGTCCAACTCACTGTTACAAAAGTGGGACAAAAAGGAAGACTGTCTTTTACAGCTAAGATGCTAACATTCCTCCTTCCCCTGATAATTTTTAGTCTCATACTTTGACTTACATAGATATGCAGCCTGAATCTTTCACTGTTCTGACACCAAAAGACACAAAGTCAAAATTCTTGTTTAAAGGGATTCTGTGTTGGTGTGTTTCTGTGTTGGTATCTTCCAGAAATAATATAAATCATTTCTGAAAGATCATATTTTAAACACAAGCATCAAAGATTCCCACAGACAAAGTTTTAAAAAACATGAACTTAAAAAAAATTCACTAAGCACAGAAATATACAAGGCATCTTGACTAAGAGTCAGCTATGACATCTAACTATAGAATCAGATTTGCAAAACTATATATTTAAATCATTAGTTATTAATGAGAAGTAAATATGTTTAATATGTTTAAATACCAGATGCTTGGAGAGTATGATGAAAGAATAAGAGGCTGTCAAAGGTGACCATTTGGGAAAAGAACTAAATGGGAACTCCAGAGAGAAAATAAAATATTATGATGGAAATTTGAAATTAAGTGGATAAGTTAAACAGCCAATTAGCACAATTCATGTTAGAATAAATTTGTTGGAAAAGAGGTCTGTAAAAATTATACGGAAGGCTGCGGACGCGCGGCTCCGAGGGCAGTGGCGGCGGCATCGACCTGGAGCGGCCTGACGCGGCGCCAGGGGCGGGCCGCGTCCATGGGCCTCCGGCGGGCGCTCGGCGGCCGTGCGGGCGGGCGGGCGGCGGGGACCTCGCGCTCTGTGAGGCCCGCGCCCGGGGCCGCCACGCGAGGGGAGGCGCCCGCGAGGCCCCCACCGCCGCGCGGCCCGGTGAGAGGCGGCCAGCCGCGGGGCATGCGGCGGCGCCCGCGCTGAGCGGCCCGCCCGCCGCTGCCGCGCCGTCCGCCGCGCAGCGCGCCGGGCCTGGCGGGGCCTCGGGGCCTGCGCCGCCGCCGCGCGACCATGTCGGCGGCCAAGGAGAACCCGTACGGGAAGTTCCAGGCCAACATCTTCAACAAGAGCAAGTCAGAACTGCTTCAAGCCGCACGAGTCCCATCTGCTCAACGACGAGGACCTGACGCAGGTCCAGACAAAGAAGGAGGAGCCCCTGCCACCAGCCAGCAGCCAGAGCATCCCCACCTTCTACTTCCCCCGAGGCCGTCCGCAGGGGACAGTGAACGTCGATGCCGTCATCGCCAAGATTGAGCGGACCTTCGCCCAGTTTCCGCACGAGAGAGCCACCATGGAGGACATGGGCAAGGTGACCAAGGTGACCACCCCCTCGAAGGTGACGTGCATCGTTTGTGGAGACCCTTTGTACACCTGAAAACCCCCTCACAGGCACCAAAGGTTTCAATATTTTCCTGTGTCTTTTAGAAGAAAAAAAGACAGCAATAATGAATTGTCTGTGGACAGTTGTTCTCAAGTAAGCCTTCCCGGGATCTGCAAGCATCTTTCCAAGAGAGACCAGGTTCACATCGTTGCAACAGTGAGGCTCGCAAAGCTCCCGTGAGAAGCTGTTCATGAACTGTGCCACCTTCTGACTGATGTTGCTAATAAAGAACAGAGAAGAATCTGCCTGTCAAACTTGCCTCAAAGGAGGTCATTGAGTTGTGATTGGATATATTATATATTATACAATAATTTATTTTGACCCTAGGAGAGGTTCATTTGAAAAAGGCCATAATACCTCTCTGCCCACTTTGGAGCAGATTTTAGCTGGGGTCAAAGCCCTAACGTCTGCCTCTATGAAAGGTTGCAGGCAGGGGGCTGGGGCGTTCCTATCTGCTCAGGCACATGACAAATGAAGACATTTCCTAAGGAGGGTGATAGAACCAATGTGCTCATGTCTGAACGTTTTTGCAGAAAGAATTAAAGGACAGTAAGAAAAAAAAAAATATACGGAAGACAATAGAGAAATACAAATAACGGATGTTTTAGTGATGTGGAGGGTAGAGCAAGAAGATTCAATGACATTCATTTAATTGGGGTTCCAGAGGCATATAATAAAAATACATGGGCAATTTTAAGAGTATTGTGTTTGGTAGACAGCACATGAGGCTTAAGGTTACCATATTGAACAACTAGGCATTACAGGAAGCTGTGAATATGTCCATGAGTAGAGGAAGAACAGTATAAGTTGTAGCTCCACAATAAATCTTTTTGCTGTCCTGATTGTTAGTTATGATGATGATGGTAACAGTGATGAAGAATGTAATTTTCTGCTCTGTTGTCACAAAATTCTCCCTCCATTCAGTTTCACTATGGACAGAACCACATTCAAGTCTGGGAATGTTAATACACTCATGCATCACTTAATTACAAGGATACATTTATACATGCCTTGTTAGATGTCTTTGTCTAAACATCATAGAGTGTACCTAGACAAACCTACATGTTATGCCTACAGCACACCTATGTTATATGGCACTAATATTATGGGATCAATGTCGTATCTGTGATCTTTCATTGACCAAAATGTTGTTACATGGTGCATGACTGTGCAGCAAGTTTGCTACCATTTCTCCTTCCATATTGATGGCAAGTCTTGTATTTCTTTTCTGATTAATAACTTCATTTCTTCAGAATACTCTTCAAAGCAGTGCAACACGGAGCAATGACTCATCTGATTTTGAGAAACGAATGCTTCTACTTTACTTCTCAGGCTGTAGCCTTATGCGTCTATGGGGATTTTCTATTTGCATTCATTTTTGGAACTAGAAGGCTTGGAAATGATTGTAGAAAAGGAAGACATTCAGGAAGTCTAATGCTGACAAATATTTGTAGTTGATAGACATAGGTTATTCCATTAAGGTCACAGCCTTTCTCCAGGGAAATTTCCAAGACATCTACTTTTACCCATATACAACTCCCAGGCCATCTCTGACATACATTTTCTACCTTTCATACCTTCCCATGATTTTCTTTCTAGTTTGAGTCATATTAATTTAAATAGCTTTGTTGGGAGATGTTCTAATGACCATCTGGAGAGATAACAGCTATTTCATCTTGATGAGGGCATATAGTATCTGATGCAGAAATAATCTTTGGCTTATTTACTGTTTGGACTGAAGACTTAGTGCCTTCTTTCTCTGGACTAGCTCCAAAGAGGAAAACAGAAAGAATCTCCAGAAATTCTGCCTTAGCTTGATAATAAGAATGTCCATTAACTAAACATCTTAACCTTTACTTGAGTTCAAGTCACTCTACTTTGTAGGAGAAGTCTTGAAGCTAGGAACCATGAATAAACTCCAGGATGATTTAAGAATCTAATAGAACCATATGCAAAGGTGACAAGTGGTTGCAGTTTGCTGGGTAGAGGTTCTAGAGTTTCCAACGGATTTTCAAAAGTATCATTGATGGAAAGAACATCAAGAATCACTGTCTTAGATAACTTAACTTATAATATCCCTGATTTGAGGAAAGGAAAATGCTGCAACTGTAAGGAAAGGAACATAATGGCTCTTTCAACCTTGTCTTATCTAACTTCTCAGGAGCCTTCCTAGAGTCATTAGGTTGGTTAAGTCACACCCATTTCCAATCTATATCTTGGTGTGTGACTCTTTCCATCATTTAATTACGTTACTTTTATATCTCTGAAGGCTTTATAAAAGTAGAAAGGCAGTTACGAAATCGTCCACCCTCCCTGATGGCAGATTAATTGAACGTTGGTTCCAAAGGAGATTTTACAGAGCACCTACTCCAGCATCCTTATTTGACAGATGACACCCAGCATGGTTCAGGGTCTTCTGAAAGGACTGATTAATAGTGGATCCAACCAAGCAGAATCTTTGTTTCCCCATATTGAGAGATGACAGTTTTTATAATTTGGTCTAGTTCCAATTCTCATATATTTGTAAACTCTGGAATGTTAAGACATGAAATTAAGATTTTAGAGGATAATGTAAAAATAATGTCCATTTACTCCCTTTTGTCCCCTAAGAAAATGACAATATCCAAGGGAATTTTTCAGTTAAGGCTTGTAATTTCACATTTAAGACTATATTAACTCAACGTTGAGGATTTAAGATTGATATTTAGTCATCTGTGTGAACAGAAAAAAATGTTTGTTTTTATTTTTTGAGAATGAATTTATTTCCATTTCTAATCATTTTCTCAGCAGATGGCACCAAGCATGTCCATGGAAGGGGATAGAAATTACACTTCTGCGTCCATGTTTGTTCTACTGGGACTCTCAGATGGAAAAGAGTGGCAGCTTGTCCTCTTCCCAATCTTCCTAGGGATCTACCTTATGACCCTAGTCTGGAATCTGGGTCTTATCATCCTAATCAGGGTGGACTCCCACCTGCACACACCTATGTACTTTTTTCTCAGTTTCCTGTCATTTTTAGACATCTGCTATTCTTCTTCTACCAGCCCAAGGATGCTTTCAGACTTCTTAAAAGATGAAAAAACAATTTCCTTCACTGCCTGTGCCACCCAATATTTTGTTGGGTGCTGGATGGGTCAGGCTGAGTGCTGTCTCTTGGCTGCCATGGCCTATGACAGATATGTTGCTATTGGTAGGCCTCTGCAGTACCCAGCCATCATGGCTCCTGGCCTCTGTCAGAAGATGGTTGCTGGGGCCTATGGGAGTGGTTTCCTTAGTAGTTTAGTTCAAACAGTCCCTAGTTTTCATCTCCACTTTTGTGGGCCCAATATCATTCTAAATTTCTTCTGTGACATAATCCAGATTATTTCCTTGTCCTGCACCAATCCCTTTATCATCCACATGATTATTTTCCTGGTAGCATTTTTTACTGGATTCGGGTCTTTTCTTTTTATCCTCTTATCTTATGGTTTTATTGCAGTTTCTATTCTGAAACTATCCTCTGCCAAAGGTAGTGCCAAGGCATTCAATACTTGTGCCTCCCACCTGGCAGTTGTGACAATCTTCTATGGTACGGGCCTCTTTATGTACCTGAATCCTAGCTCTAGCCACTCCAAGAATCAGAACAAGGGGCTTTCAGTGTTCTATGTTATCCTTATCCCCATGTTAAATCCTCTTATCTATAGTTTGAGGAACAAGGAAATCAAAGAGGCCCTCAAAAGAGTGGTAAAGAGGACAACACATTTATCTCACTAAGAGCAATATTTATGCAGGTGCTAGTTCTCCTATAATGAAGACAAAGTTTAGAATATGTATTTGACTTTTTGTAGGTCACAGGTCTTCTTTCTAGGTAGAAAGAAGAAGTGAAATCATTGCTCTTTGATTCCTCCTGTCATTATTCTTAGCTACCACCACCAGGTGATCTGTTCGAGACAGTGTCACCAACATTGAATTTACTTTATAAACCTGATTCTATGATTAGACCCAGGTACATAAAACCCTACGTTTTGAGAACAGAGAATCTAATAGATATTTTATGTACAGAAATGTCAAGACCCTAGGAAGCCACATAGACTGTTTTTTCCTCTACGATTTTTAATACGTCTTTTGTTTATTTTCAACCATTAAGCATTTGTATATTTCAATAAATATAATATAAAATAATGTATAAAATTAAATATGTGAAAATTAAAAATAATTTACAAATATGTGAAAATTAAAAATAATTTACAAATGCACACTTTATCATCTTATTCATGGACAGAGAGAGAGAAAGAAAAAGAAGGATAGAGAGAGAGAATGATAGTGAGAAAGGAAACAGAGGGAAAGAGAAGGGAGGAGAGGAGACAACAGGAGAGGAGAGGGAGAAAGACTGGTCTGGCATATTCCCAAATAATGTTTCTATCCCCTCCATCTTACTCCTGGAGAACTTCTTGTGTAGTGGCTTGTGAAAAAGAGGTGGGAAAGAGGAATGGTAGGAAGAAAGGGCCCTTTTATGGTCAAGAGTTGGGGAGATTCTCAGAGGCTAGAAAGAAATCAAAGTTATCAATTTACGGACATAGTTCACCTGAAGCATGCTCCATGGTTGCTTCCCAGAGTCAAAGCAAGACTTCAGAAATTAAGGCTGTTGTGATGTGTTTTGGGAGACAGCGTCAAAGTCCCAGAGATATGAACCTCCCAGGGATTCCAGGGCCTTAAGTTTGATCAGGGAGTAGCAGAGCCAGCTGACTTAGAGACTCAGATTCCAATCAAGAGAATTTAAAGAAAATTTAAATAGATATTTTTTTCAGACAAGTTTGTGTACTATATGTCATACATATTACATTAGTATTTACACAACACTTTATACTTCATATGGTTACATTGTACAGATGTGATTTATTTCTATTGCCATGTGAGTTGGCAGATGAGAAGTTATTCCCATTTCACAGATTGAAACTTTGGGCATATTGAGGTCTGCCACATTCTTCCCAGGGTAGCAACAATCCACGGTGAGTCTCGCAAATTTTCATGTGTGGATTATAAGTGGTTCCTATAGACCAGAAGCACGTCTTCCAATGCTTAGCCTTGGAACCCAAATTCTATACTTTTGGTGTTATATCTTTAAACTATCTTAAGAATCTATTCAGTTTAAAAGATTAAATTAGTATAGTTCTTATCAGAGGGAATATGTAACTGCTAACCAATTAGTGAATGTTAAATCAAAGAAATAATTTATTTCCCCATCCATCCTTTTATCCCTAAAAGTAAGATTAGCTGAACTAGGTCAAACCAAGAAGGAGACCTGAAAATATCTCTGTATTCCTAGGAATTGCAGGATAGGTGAGCTCCATTTTTCAAAAACAAAACACAAAAGTTTATGGGGATTATCTTAAGTAGATATTTTTAATGAAGGATTAGTAATGCAGCATAATATGTTGGAAAGAACTCCAATTCAGAACACATGAATTACACCTTCTGATAATAGAAGTCATCGTTTGTACTACATACTGTGGTAAGTGCTGGATAACTGTTAACTAATTTGATTCTTTCTATGAAAATTTACTCTGAGATGTATCTACTATTATCAGCCCCATTTTATAGGTGATAGTACTGAGGTTTGGAGAGGTTAATTTGCTCAAGTTCATACAACCTACAAGTGGAAAGCTGGTATTCATCCCAGACCGGCTGATACCAATGCCCATGGTTGTAACCATGGTAACTCATCCCCCTGTCACGAATTAGTTTTATTTCTTCCCTATTTCCTTGATTTCCTCACTTATGTTTAGGAAATCATGCCATGTCTGCTTCAAAGGGCTGCTTTGATTACTGACTCAGGTCAGGTATTTGAGAAAATGTATGTATGTACATATCTGAAATGAAAGTACTTTGTAAACTGGTAAGTGCCCACATATCTAATTTATTGTTGTCAGTCTATATTGCCAACCAGCTGTGTCATCTTGGGCAAATCTCTTAGCTCCACTGGCTTCAGGTCCTCACCTGGAAATTGATGGCATTTGACTAGATGGTTTCTAGGTCCTTTCCAGCTCAAATGACTCCAAGTTCATTAAAAGAAAAACTATAATCATGAGACCATAATAGGACCATGACGAAGTGAGGAATTGAATCAGAAGGGACATGGCAAAGTAGGGTGTGAAATTAGCATGGAAAAAACTCCATTAAAACCATGACTCCAGAGAGCAAGTACCTGGAGAGTTTTCTCCCTGATTGTCTTTTCTCCTTTCACCTCTGACCTAATAACTCATTTAAGAGGATCTCTAGTTGTGGGCATCTCTCTGGGGGTGAGTGGAAAGCCAATCACATGGCCAAAAGTGCACATCTTGGAGTGCAAGGGCCCACCTGAAAAATTCCTTTGGAAAAGAAATAAGCAATTTCAATCTTTAGCAAGAACTCTGTCTTCATGTGGGATCTAGGCCAAGCTCATAAGGGAAGATTTATAGAGAACAGTGGATTCTGTGTATCTCTATATCTGTGTTACTCTTCCTTTAGGACCTACACAGCACAAGGGTTATGGTTCTCAGTCTCTCCTAGACTTTGACTTTTCCCTCTCTCTCACTTCTACACCCTTTGCTTAGGGGTCTTCCTTAGGTTCTCTTTCCCCTTACTCAAATTCTTTGAACTTCAGTGAAAAGAATATTTTCTAAACTGAAATTTCAGGTATTGCTCTGTGGTGAGGCATAGATGTCTAATTCTAGTTCTCAATTTCTTAAGTATATGATCTTGAAGTCTGTTAATTTCTGTTTTTATTTTGTAAATTGGGGATAATAGAATCATCTAGAATCTAATGAGACAAAACCTATAAAGCCTAATAGATTGTAGAAATTAATAATTGTGCTCTGAATCAAAAATAATAATTTGTTGAATTTCAGGGGAATTAACTAAGGTAAAACCGACTTGCCTGTGCTTCCCAACTTCAGCCATTCCATGACTCTTTTAATTTAATTTTTCCCTTGAGAATTCTGCTTTCATATAATAATAATTAATTTGATTTCCATTTCAGTATACACCTTTTATTCATTATTTCTGAGCAGCAAAGCCAAGCTGGTCATTTCATAATTATATAATAAAGTACTCATGTACAAATCTATTGATCTTTTGAAATAATCCAAATAGTTGTGCATTGTCATCTTTGAAAACTCTGGTGGTCCGGAGCATGGGTGACACAGAAATCAGAGATGCCTCGCTGCAAGCACAGGCAGTGTTGATCTAACTGTTCCTTTTATCCTTCTTTTACTATGCTGTTATTCATTCAGCAACATTCCTGGCTTCCTCAACCTGATTGATTTCTTAACCTGATTTTCTACCCTGCACAAACTTGCAAATGGCCATGTCCTTAGAAGATCAGATTGGAAAAGGTCTTGATTAACTGTATCTCCACAGCAATATCGCCAACCAATATTTACCTCAGTTATCTTTTCCTCTACAAACTGTCTTGGGAGATGGCAAACACATGCAAAAAAATAATCAAAGAGAGTAAGTATATTCAGATTTTATTTTGTTTTTCTCCTGGCTTATCAAATTTTAAAAACATACATTTTTAGGATAACTTTTCTCATGAACAAGTTAAACAATCCACGACTCATCACATTTTTTCTGGGAATGATGAGGTACATGGAATACATTTAGTTACGGCTGACTCTGTTAACAGAATGTAACAAAAAAGTGAATTTTAGTGCAACCAATTGATCAAAAGCTTGATTCATTTTCATTGAATTGATCAATTATTTTGTTGTTTCAGGGATGTTGTGCGTGAATTTATATTTTCAAAATATTTTCATTGAATTGAATTCATCTTGGATAAAACGTGATGAATTATATAGACAGCACTCTAAGAGTAAACAGAAAGATTTCAACATTCATAAAACCATAATTGAAATGAAATGAAAATCATATATTTTCAGTTTCTCCTCCAAAGCTGGGTGAAAGAACCGTTCACGAACATCTTCAGCATATATTTACTGAGTTATATAAATATTAGTATGTGAGATGCTTATCACTAAATAGGAAAACATCTTCACTAGCCCATATACTGTTATAATAGAGTATCATCAATTCAAGAGGACCTGGTGGTGGTGGAACATGAAAAATAGCACCACGTGTTTACAATCCTGCTGACTGGAAGATAACGGAATAATACAAGATAGAGATAAATGTAATCATATAACCGATATTCTTGAATCTTAGCTTAGAGAGCATCTAATTTAGCAAAGAATTTTATGAAGAGTTCCTTGATGCTATAGTATTAGTTCTGCCTTATTTTTCTTTCACAGAAAGGAATGATAATTTCTAACATTTATTGAGCCCTTACTATTTTAAACCCTTTGTGTCATTCAGTTCCTGAAACAACCATATGAAGTGGTAAATATTATTAGCCCCATTTATAGATGACTCCACTGAGACACAGAAAGGTTAATAACTTGCTTAGGATCACACAGCCAGTGAGTAAATGTAAGGAAAGTCTGACAATCTATTCTCTCTGTCATTCTCCCTCTTTCATTCTCTCTCCATTATTTTCCTTCTCCCTTTCTCTCTCCCTCTTTCTCTCTCACTGTGCTAACTATTAAGGATTTCTATATCTTAATAACTTTTTATTATAAATATAGGAGTTGTAGAAAATAAAAATACAGATAAAAATAGAGAATAAAATCAAAATCATACCACTTATTACATTTGTCAATTGTAATTGGTTCACATGTGTGTGTGTGTGTTTGTGTGTATGTGTGTGTGTGTCTGTGAGAGAGAGAGATTGATTATATAAAGTAATCGTTTTCCTTTAGAAAGGTAGAACCAGGTTTTGCAAACATCAGCAGTATACATGAGTGCCTATCCCTTATTGATTTATGCTTTTTATATTAAAGGCATTGCCACATTGGCATTCATATATTTTGTGACTAGGTTTCCCAGTTCATCAATCGTATTTCAAAAGTGTTTTATATAAGCGGGTTTTCAGCCATAATCAAGTTTAAGTTGCTACATCATATTTTGTCTCTTACGGTCTCTTACTTGATGTTGCATTTCAGAAACTGCATTCCCATCCCAAGATTATGCACCTGTGTATGGATTGATTCCTCTGACGCCTTTTTTTATAGTAAGCTAGGTCTCATAGACCCTTTAGGGAAGAGTTTATTCTTTTCTATCAGTTGAAAATACTAAATTTATCATCTATTTAATTCTTATCAGTATTTAAATTTATTTTTTAAATTGTATTTGTTCTTTTGACACATGTCTATTTTTACAAGAATAATCAATTATCAATGTTTATAATGCTTTTGAACATCTGAAAGTCCAAATCTTTCTAATTATTAATCTTTTTCACAATTTTATTGGCCATCATCATTGATTTACTCTTTCCTCTCAAGGAAGATCAGTTTGGGTATGGAACATAGCCAATAGGTGTTATCTGTTCTGAATCTCTTAGTGAGCTCTAACTTGCTGACCGTATCAACAAATATATGAAATATATCTTCGTTGTTTTAGGGAATTGAAATAGCTACTTTGACTCTTTCTTGACATCAAGTCTCATCATAGCTTGATGCTGGCTGTCAATTGATCCAAGTGTACCTGAATTCAAGCAAACTGCATAGAAAATCTTTTATGTGGTTTCTGTCTATATGACTCCAGGTGGTTTGACTTGCCTGGACACTAGGTCTGAATCTACAGCTGCCCAGAGGTAATGATGCCTGACTGTCTGCAGGGCTGATGATGTCTTAGAAGTTTCCCCAAATTAATCAATAAAACTCTAGTACCCATGGCATTCCTATTCATGAGTACAGCTGTTATTTGTGGTTATCTGTAAGCAATCACTGACAATAATATCCAACATCTATTAAACAATTAATGTGTACCAGACTGTGCTGAGTGTTGGCATGGATCTCCTCATATAACCCTCCCATTAACCTTCTGTTTCAGGGGCTCTTGGTGCCCTAAATCTGTTAGGAGTAAATCGAACCTAGTGTGTATAAGCCACTGAGACAGGTTCATAGAGTGAGAGAATATCAGAACTGAGACTCTTTTCTTCAGCTTTATTGAGATATAATAGACATATAACATTGTATAAGTTTAAGGTGTACAACGTAATGATTTTATATATGTACATATTGTCAAATGGTTACTCCAATAAGATTAGCTAACATCCATCATCTCACACCATTACAGTATTCTTCTTTGTGACGAAAACTTTTGAGATCTACTTTCTTACTGACTTTCAAATATACAATAGAATATCGTTAACTATAGTCATCATGCTGTACATTACACTACCAGAATTTATCTTACAACTGGAAAATTTTACATTTTGACCATCTTCACCTATTTCCCCCACTTTCTGGCCCCTGCCTGTGACAACCACAAATCTGATCCTTGTTTCTGAGTTGGGCTTTTTTAGATTCCATATACAGAGAGATCATGCAGTATTTGTCTTTTTCTGTCTGACTGACCTAACTTAACATAATGTCCTCAAGGTCTGTCCAGATTATCACGAATGCCAGGATTTCCTTCTTTTTTTAAAGCCTGAATAATATCCCATTGTTAAACATATAATTTATGTTATTTATACATATTTATACGTATACTTGTTATTCATATTATTTATATATTTATAGTATGATTTCTTCATTCATTTGTCAACGGACACTTAGATTGTTTCAATGTCTTGCCTATTATAAATAATACTGCAATGAACATGAGAGTGCACATATATTTTGGTGATTACATTTCCTTTGGATATATACCCAGGTATGGAATTGCTGGATTATATGACAGGTCTGTTTTAAATTTTTTTAGGAAGCTATGGTTTCCATAGTAACCACACCAATTTACATTCTCACAACAGTACACATGGTTCTATTTTCTCCACATTCTCGCCTGCAGTTATTATCTCTTGTCTTTTTGATGATAGCCACTCTAACAGGTGTGAGTTGATATCTTATTGAGTTTGATTTGCAATTCCCTGATGATTAGTGATGTTAAGCACATTTTCATGTATGTGTTGGTATTTTGGATGTCTTCTTTGGAAAAATATCTAATTAGATTCCATGCCAAAATTTTAATTGGATTATTTATTTTCTTGTTATCGAGTTGTATGGGTTCCTTATATATTTTGGATATTAAGACCCTGTCAGATAGGTGATTTACAAATAATTTCTCTCATTATGTAGGATGCTTTTTCATTTTGTTTAGCACTTTTTTTTGCCATGCAGAAGCTTTTTAGTTTGATATAATCTCTCTTGTTTACTTTTGATTTTTTTGGCTTGTGGTTTAGATGTGATATCCAAAAAATCATACCCAATCCATGTTCATTTTTTCCCTATGTTTTATTCTAGGGGGGTTACAAGTCTCACATTTAAGTCTTTAATTCATTTTGAGTTTTTTTTTTTTTTTTGGTGGGGGGGTGGTGGTGGGAATGGGATCCAGTTTCATTCTTTTACAGGTGAATATCCAATTTTCCCAGTACCATTTATTGAAGTGACTGTGTTTTTTCTATTGAGTATTTTAGGATCTCCTGTCAAATGTTAGTTGACCATATATGCACAATTTTATTTCTGGGCTCTTGATTCTGTTCCATTGGTCTATGTATCAGTTTCTATGCCAGTATCATATGATTTTGATTACTCTAGTTTTGTAATATAGTTTGAAATCAGGAAAGGTAATATCTCTTGGCCAGCTTTATTCTTCTTTCTCAGGATTGCTTTGTCTATTCAAGTTCTTTTGTGGTTCCATACAAATTTTAGGATTGTTTATTCTATTTCTGTGAAAAATATCATTGCAATCTTGATTGAAATTGCATTGGATATATGATGGCTTTTGATAGTATGGGCATTTCACCAATATTAATTCTTCTAGTCCATGAACATGGGATACCTTTCCATTTACTTGTATTTTTTTTCACTTTCTTTCGTTGATGTCTTATAGTGTTCAGTGAAGAGAGCTTTCACCTTCTTGGTTAAATCTACTACTAAGTATTTTACTGTTTTTGATACTATTGTAAATGGGATTTTCTTTATTTCATTTTCCTAGAATTTGTGTAAGTATATAGAATGCTTATTTTGTATCCTGAAACTTCACTAATTTCATCGATTAGGTCTAACAGTTTTTTGGTGACATTTTTAGAGTTCTCTACAAATAAAATCATGTCATCTGCAAATAGACACAATTTCAAGTCTTTTCTTCCACAACTTTGATGCCTTATATTATTTTTCTTTGACTTGATTGCAGTGGCTGGGGTCTATTACTATTTTGAATGGGAATGAGGAGAATGGTCACCTTTGTCTTCTTCTTGATCTTTCAAAAAAACTTTCAACTATTCACCATTGAGTATGTTATTGGGTATCAGCTTGTTATATATGAGCTTTAGTATGTTGAGGTTAGCTCCTTCTATACCTAATTTATTGAGAGTTTTTATCACGAATGGTGTTGAATTTTGTCAAATGATCTTTGTTCATTTATTGAGGATTATATGATTTTTATATTTCATTCTATTAATATGATGTATTACATTTGTTAATTTTTGCATATTGAACTATTCTTGCATTCTAGGAAAGAACCGTACTTGACCATGGTGTATGATCCTTTTCATATGCTGATGAGCTGAGTAATTTACTTGTTAGTATTTTGATGAAAATTTTAAAATCTGTATTCATCAGGGATATTGACCTATAGTTTTCTTTTCTTGTAGTGTCCTTATCTGGCTTTGGTATCAATGCTGGACTTATAAAATGAGTTTGGAAATGCTTCTTCCCCTTGAACTTTTTGGAAGAGTTTGAGAAGGATTAGTGTTAATTCTTCTCTAAATACTTGGTAGAATTCCCATGCAACCATCTGGTCCTGGGCTTTTCTTTGTTGGGAGGCTTCAATTACTGATTTGATCTCCTTACTTGTTATTGGTTTCTTCAGGTTTTCTATTTCTTCATGATTCAGTTTTCTATGTTGTATGTTTCTAGTAATTTACCTATTTCTTCTAGGTTGTTTCATTTTTGGAAGAAACCATAGGACAAGGGGAGTCCTTTTGTTTTGGCACTGTGTGAGCAGGGGGCAGGGCAATAGGGTCAGAGTGCTGCTACTCCTCTACTGTTCTAGTGTGGTCCTTCTCATTTTACATGGTCCATGGGGATGCTTCAGCTTCATAAGCACATTTAGGATTTTCACCACGATATCTTTTCTATGAATAGTTACCAGTTGTTCTGGTAAAGCTGACTGAAGTCAAGAACAACTTATTTTGCTGTCTTGATGATGTCACTCGGAATGAAAACTCTAAGGTCTGAACCCTTAACCACAGTACTTTTCTGTTTACTAAGACACCAAATATCCTAAAATTGAGAAAAGAATTGGGGTCAATAGTTAGTTGTAATAGCTTCCCTTTGGAATAGTTATCAGTAAATCTTCAAATATCATTTTTAATTTTCATGACCTCATGAAATAATTGAGAACCTGTAGCACAAGGCAGGTACTTTTTGATATTCAATATGAAAAACTGGGGTCTTTCCATCAGCACGGTGAAGTATTTCCCCCTTCCCACTGATGAATGGAGGGGAAAAAATGGCACTAATGAAAATTGTAAAGCTACTAATTTACCTGAATATTGTCTATTTTCTGATTTTAGAAACACCAAGTCAATGGTTTGTGGAGGAAATATTACAGATATCAACCCTTTCATCCTCTTGAGATTCTTGGATTTCCCTGAAATCATAGTAGCGTTCTCTGTTGTATTCCTGTTGACCTAGGTTATGAGTCTAATGTGATACCTGTGCCTCATCCTCTTAGTAAGGATGGACTCCCACCTCCACACACCCATGTACTTCTTCTTCAGTATTCTGCCCTTAATGATATCTATATGTGACCTCCACAGTTCCCAAGACGCTCTCTAACTTCTTCCAGGAGCAGCAAACTATCACCTTTGTGGGTTGTGTTATTCATGACTCTGCCTTCTCAACCATGGGACTAAGTGAGTCTTGTCTCATGACAGCTATGGCTTATGACCAATATGCTGCTTTTGTAGACCACTTTTCTATTCAATCATCTACTCACCCACCCTCTGTGTTTGGATGGTACTGAGGTCCTATATGGATGGACTCTCTGGGTCTATATCCCAATTGTGTGTCATGCTTCAGCTCCACTTCTGTGAGCCTAATGTCACCAACTACGTCTTCTGTGACATGCCCCAAGTGTCAGTCCTGTCTTGCACTAACCCTTTCTTTGTACAACTCATGACTGCTATATTAGCAATGATCTTTGGGATAATAAATGCCTTAGCTATTATGATATCCTATGGCTATATTGTCATCTACATTATGAAGAACACTTCAGCTACAGTACTGTCCAAAACTTTCAACACCTATGCTTCTCACCTTACAGCAGTGACCCTCTTCTAGCCCTCAAATATCTTTTTCTATTTGAGTTCCAGCTCTAGTAGCTCCCCCAGCTTTGATAGATTTGCATCAGTCTTCTACTCTGTGGTGATTCGCATGTTGAATCCTTGATTCACAGTCTGAGGAACAAGGAAATCAAAGACGCCTTGAAGAGGTTTGCAAGAGAAGAGAGAGTGTTCCTGAAGTCACGGAGTATAAGATTTCTGACCAATTTGTCTTGTCAGAATCACTTTAATCCACAAAAGTATGCACACTACTGCACTATAACAAAACTCATATTGCCTTTGGGCAAAGAAGGCTTAATTTAACACAGATAATATGAGGAAATAGAACAATAGGTGACTCAATGCCACACAAACACTATAACTTTATGTCCTGGAGGTTCATTACTTTCATCTTACATGAGGAGTGGCCTCATCATTTATTATTTTTTCTGAAAGTATTTGTGAAACATTAAAGTTTAAAAACTTGTTACTTCTTTTTGCTACTGAGATTGACCTCTGTCCAATTGCAGGCCTCTGGCATTGAAGGCAAGGTAATTGACAGAGGTCCCTGGGGGTGTACTAACTTTGTCTCCCAAATATTTTGATGCAGCATTATCTAAACACGTTGGTGACCAATGTATGGTCTGTGTTTCTGAACAGAATGGGAATGAACAGAGAGAGGGGGTGTGCCTTTAGAGAGAAACAAAGCTATACAGTTGGCCTGGTTGTGCCTCATGGAAGACCAGTCTGAGATAGCTAACATTTGTCTAAGGTCTCTTTCAAAGCTAATCATCTAATAAGTTTGTGGTTACATCCTAGTCTCCACCAGCTTTGGTCTAAGGAATGAGGTGATTTAAATGATAAAAGGAATCAATGAAGCATCTGTTCCACTCAGTGCCATTTATTTATGATTCTGATGAATTAGTTTCTTGCATCTAGTGTCCAGTTGGAATTTCTGCTGGGAAATGATATTAAAAATCCATGTCACAGCCAATAGCAGTTTCTGATATTATGAAATTCAAACCTCTCTTTCTATCCTCCATTCAATCTAGAAAGTTTGTCCTTGGTTAACATAGACAATGGGATCACACTACCAAATCATTTCTGATATTTAAAGCATCTGAACATGTTAGGTAAGAAGACTTGTGTGAGAGTTCATTATAATAATAGAGTTACTGGATATTCAGTATTGCAGGGACAAAGAGGAAATATGGAAAACTTGTCTACATTCCTTCCTACTGTTTGTGTTCAACATTTTAAGTCCTAGAGATTTACAATTGTTTGGGGTGATATAATGGATGAGTAGAATGGTTTGAGTGACTTTAATGCTCATATTTTCTGGGAAACCTCAAGGGCCAGGAGTGATAATAGATAGTGGGATAGGCAGGGTTCTCAACTCTGACCAGTTTTCACTGTCTGAAGTAAGACATAAAGTTGTGGTCCTTGTGGTATAGTTAAAAAATAGATCAAGATGCCTAACAACACTGTTGATTTACCAGATTTCTCAGACTTGAATAAACTAATGTAAAAAAGATATAATTACATTTACATATTATCCTTGAAGAGTCATTGGATTCTTTTTTATTTTGCTTCTATTTTTTTTTATTGAGGTAACATTGATTTACATCATTATATCAATTTTAGGTGTACACCATGATATTTTGATTTCTATGTAGAAAACATCATGTTCCCCACCCAAAGACTAATTACCATCTATCACTATACACGTGTGCCCTTTACTTTTTTCACCCTCCCCCCAAATCCCATCACCTCTGGTAATCACCACTGTAATATCTATTTCTATGATTTTGTTGGTTGTTATGGTTTTTATGTTCCACTTCCAGGTGAAATCATACAGATTTCAAATTTTTATAAATATACTTTTATACAAAATACAAAAATTTCCATTATAAATATATTTCCATTATAAATATTTGTTACATGTATATTGCATATATGTATGGAACTGTTTATAACTATGTATAATTTATTACATTAATAGTTAAATTACAAAAAGTGGTGGCTTATTTGTTGCTCTCTAACATTCATAATCATTCTTTCTCTGAGAAATATACTGAAATATATATATATGGAGAGGATGATTTTTCTGTTGTTAAACATCATTGTTTCAGTAGATTCGTCTCAACTCTGGGTTTCAGGGTTGAACCCAGATTGGTTTAAGACAATTAGAAAATATCCAATAGCTATTGCAACTATCTTAGGGTAGAAGTGAGGGATATGAACAAATTAATTCAAGAAAAATGCAAGAAGATGATTGCTGGGGCTTCTGGGAAAGAAAATCTTTTTCTCTTCTGTGGAAGCTACCAGAAGAAATACT